>NC_133759.1:8734318-9037348 GCF_036562045.2 Rhinolophus sinicus | reverse complement strand
CAAAAGCATTATCCGTGAGTGAAAATACTGAAAAATTGGACTTCCTTTTAAAATTCTGCTCAGTGAAAGACACTGCTAGGAGAATAAAAAGACAAGCTGAAGACTGGGAGAAAATACTTGCAAAACACATACCTGACAAAAACTTTGTGTCTAGGACATATAAAGGACTCTCAAAACTCAATAATGAGGAAACAAAGAACCCACTGCAAAACAATTTATTAAAAAATTGAACTGACATTTTACTGAAGAAACTATATGACTGGCAAATGATCACATAAAAAGATGCTAAGAATTAGTGTTTACTAGGAAAATGCAAATTCAGACCATAATGAGATGCCACCACACAGATTGGCTAAAAAAAGAAAGGCTGACAGTACCAGTGCTGACAAAGATTTGGAGAACCCCCATCCATCGCTGGTGGAAATGTAAAATGGTACAGCCTCTCTGGAAAGCAGTTTGACAGCTTCTTATGAGGTTAAGCATCCACTTACTCTACGACCCAGCAGTTATAGCCCTAGGTATTTACTCTAGAGAAATGAAAACTTACATTCACACGAAAACCTATACAGGGATGTTGATAGCGGCTCTATGCAGAGTTGTCAAAAACTGGAAACAACCTAACCATTCTCCAATGGGTGAAAGGATAATAAATGCTGGTACATCCACACAATGGAAAACTACTCAGCCATAAAAAGAAACAACATGAGAGAAGTGAAAGATGCCAGAATCAAAAGGCTACACCCTGTGGGACTCCATGTATATGACAGCCTGGAAAAGACAACACTACAGGGACAGAAAGCAGATCTGTGGCTGCTGGGGGCTGGGAGTGGGGAGGGGTGGGCCACAGGGGCATAAGTGTGGGGGGGTTAACACAACTGCATGCGTTTGCCAGCACTCATAGAACTGGACACCAAAAAAGTGAATTTTTCTGCATGTAAATATATCTCAATACACGAAAAATATGTTTTGCGATCAGTTTTGAAAACAAGTCCACTAATCAACCCTCTTCCAACAGAACTGTTCCCCAGCCTCCCTTTATGTAAAAATTCTGACACGGCCTCTCCATGAGGAGACCCTGGCATCTGAGAGCGGCAGACAGACACAGGCCTGAAAAAGGGGTGTGTGATCACATGTATCTGCATGGGGTGTACTGAGGGAGATTAAACACAGCCACATTCTCGCAGCTGCTCCCAGGACAGGTGGAGTCCATCTCCGCACCTGGGAATGTGGGCTGGCCTTGGACTTGCTTTGTGTAATAAGATGTGGGGGAAACAATGCCATGGTGGTTCCAGAGCCCAGGCCTCAGGACACCGCGCAACTTTGCCTTCCTCTCTTGGAAGGCGGCCCCGAAACCCTGCACGGAAGCTGGTCCAGGCTGCCTGAGACAGAGAGGCCACGTGGAGGAGAACCAAGAGCACTGCCAGCTCAGCACCGGCTGCCAGCGTGTGAAGGGCCTTCCAGGCCGGCCGACCTGCCAGCGAATGCCGCCACACGAGCCAGACCCGATCAAACCAGTACAGCAATGCACAGCCCACCCACAGAACTGTGAGCAATAGCTATTTCTTGTTTCAGCCACTACCTTTTTTTTTTTTTTTTTTTTGCTTCTCAATGCTTTAGTGTGTATTTCTTAAAAACAAAGACATTCTCTCATATAATTCCAATGCAATGAGCAAAATCAACAAATTAACCCTGATACAGGACTATTATTATTTTATCTACAAACCTTACTGGAATGTTACCAATTATCCCACTGGTGTCCTTTATTCTGGTCTCAGACCCAGCTCACAACCACGCATGGTACTTCTGTCACCTCTCGTCAGTCTCTTTTAATTTGGGACAGCTCTTCAGTCTTTCCTTGTCTTACATGACCTTGACACGTGGGAGAGTACGAGCCAGTTATTTTGTGGAATGTCCCTCATTTTGGGTCTTGGCAGGGACACTGAAGTGATCAGAGGCACGTGATGTTGATCTGCCCCTTTCCTGGTCATGGTCACTTTGCTCATTTGGTTAAGGTGGCGTCTGCAAGGTTTCTCCTCTGAAAGTTCCTGTTTCCCCCTTTGAAATGACTGATGATCTTGGAGGGAGATAGTTTGAGACGGGGTCACCATCCCGTCTCTCCTTGGACCTTTGCCTACTAGTTTTCACATCCATTGATGATTCTTGCCCGAAACAATGATTACTGTGTTGGTTGCCTGACGATTTTCTAATTCCATCATTCTTTCTAAATCCTTAGGCTTTAGAGAGCTCTGTCATGCAGAAATAGATGGCAGAGGCACCCATCCAGCCCCGTGTGGCAGTCTGCATTACCCTGGGTGCGTGGGATGTTTATAGTCACAGATTTATTCAGAGGATGTAAAGCCAGCTCTTAGCCTGGTTAATTCTTACTCATCACCACCTCCCCAGCACCCGCCATCACTTCTTGACTGCAGTCTCCTCCATGCTCGTCTTCTTGAGTCCACTCTGCAGCTGTCCCCCTGACAATTTATTCTCAGATCATGTCACTCTCTGCCTCCCTCACCTTCTACCCTCCCACCTGGTCAAAACCCTCTTTGGCTTCTCTTTACAACGAGAATGACATCACATGCCCTCCGTGGCCTCTGAGGATCGAGGAACAGGGCTTCTGTCTTCCTCTCCAAGCTGCTCGCCTCTCTCACGCCATCAAAGTCACATGACCCTTCCTGCTGGTCGGGCCTCTACACGCTTGCCCTTGCTGTTCTCTGCCTGGACCGCTTTCTCCCTTCTTTCCATTCTCCACCAAACCCGGCTTCCTCAGAGTGCCCTGCCTGGTCCGCCTTAGTGAAGCTAGCCCCCATGCCAGAGCACCCTTCTAGCTTCCTACCCTGCTGGTTTTCCTTCGGAACAGTTATTCACGTGAAATTATGCTGCAATTTAGTTGTCTGTCTCCCCCTTCCATGGACCCTCTTGCTCCCTGGTCTGCTGAGAGTAGTGAATGTTGGTTGAATGCAGGAAGGAATCATTCAGGTCTCACTGGACCTTCCATATACATCACTTCCTTCAGGGACCTCTCCAGATCACCCAAAACCAAGTTGGGGTCCTCCTCTCTGGTCTCTGGTCTCACAGTCTTACAGCCCTTGCTCACTGAGTGTCTACTGCTCTGCCCACCCTCACTTCCCTGAACAGTTCATCACGATGGGCAGAGATGGGGTCTGCCTGACTCATGCTTGAATCTCCAGCTCGTAATGCAGCGCCCAGCACAGAGTGTTTGTTGAGTGACTTCCTGATGGTGAATGGTTTGACAGCGGTGGTTCTACTAATGTGGGTGGGTCGTGAGGCTATTACCAGGGAGAGATGACAGAGAGGTTGGGTAAAGTTCAACATATTGTTAAAAACAATGTGTTTTTAAAAACTTCATATAAAATGACTTTCAACTCTGACTTTACTTTGTGTCTGTATTGGGTAAGACACACATTGGGCAAGTCTATATCAGCCCGCACCTCCCTCGGAAAGAAGGATTGGACCTCCAATAACTGCAGATCAAAATAAAAGGAGCACCCTGAGGTATCAGAGCAAATGCCTTCCTCTGACATAGATTTGCTGTGAGAAGCAGAAGGCATTTGTAGGCAGCGTCTAGTACACGATCTCTAAGAGTTCAGAGCACCCTGTGTTTGTAGAACAGCATCAGGCAAGATGAAGACAGGGCAGTTCAAGAAGAAAAGCAATGAAATGAAGATGAAAAAAATACAATGGTTAATTTAAAGCCAATGGAGGCAACAAGTGAAAATATATACGTACAACTTTGAGAAATTATCCTGCAGCCCAGAGGAAAAGGGTAAAGAAGTAAAATTATAAGAGAAGACATGAGGGATGGACAGCAAATCTAAGAATTTTCTATCTGTAGTAAGAACTAAGGCGGAGAGAACACTGCATGTACACAGCAGTTAGAACCCACGAGTCTCACAGTAACAGAGCCTACAAGACATTGCCTGGGTGCGTCACTGCGAGGGCTCACTAGTCCTGGATAAAAGTCATGAAAATCTGTTAAACACCTAGACATAGAACTCACAAATTTAAGGTAAAATTTTCATACAATATCATATAAACTTATAGAAGATCTTTATAGGATACCTAAGAACTAATAAAAAAATAAGTCTGGCTGCAGAATTCTTTGCAAAACTAAAAATCTGAAAAATCTTCACAGAACAGAATAACATCTATAGAGTTTTGAGTAAAAATGATTGTGGCTCATTCATGTGGGATATAAAGGAAAGATATCCTCAGACAGGCTTAAAACATAAACCACGTATGAGTATTCCTGAAAGAATTACTTTCTTTGAACTGTAGCCAATTAGTGTTGGATTACAATAAAGAACTTCAACTTGGAGTTATGTTATAAAAGAACTAATTCGTCGTAAATAAACTAAATAGAATTAATTCTAAAAATAATATTGTTAATATCATTGTAAAATAACCAAAATGAAAAATGTAATTCTTGAATGTGAAGACATGTAATATTAGAAGTGAAATAGTCTTTACCACGTGTCTGAAATATTGGAAGGTAAATGGGAATGAGGAAAAGAGTAAGAAATAAAAGTGTGCTACAGTTTTCAACTTTCATAGGTGATATCAACAGATAACATTTTATGCTTGATACTGATAACTAGAGCAAACAAGTACATTTTTATTTAAAAAATTAAATTAACTACTAGTAGACTAAAAATAGGATTTATACCTTCAAAATCACTTGAAGGAAAAAAGCAAAGGGAATACACTTCATATTGTAAAAGATCAAAATAAAACCCAACAACAACTACAAGAAGGAAACAGCAAGGCAGTACAAACATCGTGAAAAATAACAGCAAACATGACAAGACAATAAATACAAATGGAACAAATTCTTCCACTAAAAGATAATAGTCATTTGCGTTATAATAGTGTAAAACTGTAAATGACTTAAAGTTCCACATTGGAGAATGAGTAAATAAGTCATGTTATATCTGTAAAGGGAATATTATAGAGTTAAGTTCCTATTTTCAAATAATAGCAAATGATCTTGCAACTGATAATAGGTTAAGTAAAAAAAATAGCAAGACACTAAATTACATATAAAAGATGGTTCTAATTTTTTAAAGCAAAAAATGTGTTAACAAGCATGATTCCTGGGTGCTGGAATTTGGGGTGATTTTGTATTTCATTTCTTTGTCGTAGTTTTTAATTTGTATTTTCCTATTTTCTACCATGAAGATGTATTACATTTATAACCCCAAAACACACACAAATATATTATTCGAGAGCGTGATGCTACTTATTTTCCTAATTATCATCGCTAGTACCTTATCTGTTTTCTACATTCAAGAATCTCACCAGAAGAGAAATTCCTCCTGTATGAACTTGACCTCTGTAAGTTCTCGCATCTTGCTCTATCTTTTTGAGACCCACAAAGAGACAAATCAGTCAGCCACTTTCAGGAGAAGGTGAACTCAGGCTTCCCAACTCCTCTCCTCCCTCCATTTATATACCGCTGTCCTCTACAAAGCTCAGTCCCAGGCTGGGTGCTGGCCTGAAGGGATAGGCGTCTAGCGGTGTGTGGGGGCTGGCTCACACCAGCTCGCAAGAGCTACCCTGCACATCTCTTCCCAACCACATCCCAGGACATGACTTTGCTAGTCTGAAATGGGCTGTGGTGGGAGTATGTACACCGTGGTAATCAGCAAATGCTACAAATTAGGTTCTGCACCTCCAGCAAAAGCCAGTTGTTCAACACTTACCAGCACCCCACTGCCTGGTTCCTAGCAGCTGGTGGCCTGGGAGAGGGGCTTCCTCCTAAGCGTGGTCCGTGGACCAGCAGCTTTGATCAGCCTCACTTAGGAGCTTTTCAGAAATGTAGAATCCTGCCCTCAGAATCTCTGGGGGTGGGACCCAGCAGTTTACTAAGACCCTCAGCACCAGAGAGGAGCAGAAGGGACTCTGCGGCCTGAGGGTCATTGTCCTACTGCATAGTCAGATGTCCTTTGATTTTCCCTTCTTTATGGTTTAAATATCACATAGAGAAAATTTAGGAGAAAAAAACCTCACATTTCCCCCAGCCACACAAATGTCCTCGTTTCTCCATGTTTCCTCCATGATTTGAGACATGCTCATATAAAACCCAGTCGTTGGCACATTGATTTTCTACACATTAGCACATTTGTGTCCCGATTCTTCCTGAACGACTTAGACTTGGTGTGATGGCCAAGACCTGACGACTTTTTCAAGAAGAGATTTTGTGCCGTTTCTTCAGCTGCCTTTACCCCGCGTAGCACTAGCATGCTGGACAGAGGTGGTCGGTACTTGGAATGTAATCTGCAGAATTAACATTCCTCGTACTGGGCCTGGCCCGAGAGCGGGAGTGAACCAAGCCTCCCTGATCACCAGCAGAGCCCTCACGGAAAGGAGCACAAGCCCCTAATCCGTTTTATTCTGGGAAATATTTGGCACAGCTTGGCTCTGCAGTTGAGCAACAAGCTCTTTGTTGGCGGGGAGTGGGAGGGTCACAGCTCTGCTTGGAAGGAAGTCACACACCCCTCTGGAGCCTTTTATGATGTGGTTGGTTTATCCTTCAGCTTTAGGTAAAGAGTGGATCTGAAAACTCCCTGGGTTTGGAGGAACATTAATCACTTATTAATAGGCGACACCACTGGCAGCGAAAGGCTCAGGAAAATCATCAGCTTCCCCCCATCATGTACCCTGCGACTTTTCAAAACAGACCTGGCTCGTTCATCCAACAAGTATTTATCGGTGCCTCCTCTGACCTTGTCACTTCACCAAGGCTGGGCTCGTGGGATAGAGAGAAACTCTGGAACAATGTGCTGTCCTTCTGACCAGGTGTTCACTTGGCCAGACAGGTAGTGGAGACAGTGAGTGAGAGCAACTGAGGAACAGTATCATTTGGCCTGGCCTTGAAGGAGGAGTGGGAGTGCTCCAGGCTAACAGCTTCCCAGGGGTACCAACCACCCAACCAATATCCATCATCCATCCATCCACCCATCCATCCACCCATCCATCCATCCATCCATCCATGGTCTCCCCAGGGTTCATTCACTTGTCAACCACCATCCATTCATCTCTCTAACCACCTATCAGTCTAAGTATACTCTGTACCAGGCACAAGATTTCTTTCCTTTTCCTGGATCCTGAAGGTCTCGTGGTTCCCCCAGCAACTCCTTATATCTAGTCTACTTCAGAACTACTCCATCCTACCAGTGTCCACCTGCAGACTATTCAGGTGACGGTGTTGTTAAAAACAAGGATTGAAATAGTCACATGACAGCAAGGCTCACCTGGCCTGATGTTTGGGAAAGAATAAATACATGTATCACCAGTAGGTGTGCTGAACACAGAATGACAAGGAAATCTCATCCTGACAAACAATTATTTCAAAAGGCAGTTATGAAACTGTTAGAGCATATGGCAACATATGCCCTTCACGTAATTATGATGTATTTGTGCCCTTAACATTAAAAAAAAAAAAGACTCAGAATTGGGAATTCACTACTTAAAAAAAAAACCTGTGGATTAACTTTTTCGTCAATTTTTTTTTTTTTTTTGAGCTAGTGGGGTAAAGGGAGGGGGGAACAGTGTTTTAGGTCTTAGTCTTCTTAAATGGGTTAAATTTTGTAAGTACTTTTATCTAACATCTTTCATTGTCCTCTACGGTGAAAACACCATTCATACCACTCATATATATGGAACACCTCTCTCTCTCTCTTTCTCTCTCTCTCACACACACACACACACACACACACACACACACATACACACTACAAAGTAAGCAAAAATCACCCAGAGGTAACTATTGCTAACGCTTTGGTATATATTTTTTCATTCTCTTGTCTCTGTATATTTTAAAACATAATTGAGATCTCCCATTTTATACAGTGAGTTGACACTGACTTCCCCTCCCTCCGTTTAATGTATAAAATGAGAAAATACATACAAATTTTTGTAAACACCGTCTTAATGGCTGCACAGAGCACCAGAGTATGGAGGCTCCATATTTTTGAATCAATCCCCTTTAGTTGAGGGCATAGGACGTTTCCAATGTTTTGCTTTCATTAAAAGGACGGCATACAGACGGTCCTTCTATCGTCCACCTTCTGTCAGAATTCTCATTATTTCCTTTAGGTAGAACTCTAGAAATGGAACAACTGGGAAACTATTTCTTTTAATGCTGAGACTTCAATCCCTATTGCCATATTGTCTTCCAAAAAGGCACTTGGCCTTCAGGGAGACTCTTTGGTATGTCACAGGTGTCCCCAGGGCTCTGAATGTTAAGGGAATGTAGTGTGTGTGTTGCTGTCTATCTAGTGAGCATGCTGTGATGCTTCAAAGGGAAAATTTGTTAAAAAAATAAAAAAGCAGAAATAGAATGATTTGCCTTCCTGCCTTCTGTGGTTTAAACCCAAACCAATCTTTTTATAAAAAAATCTAAAGAAATAGCTCAAGATCTTTCTATCCTGAGTTTCAAATCGTGAAGCCAGGAATATAAGTTTCTGATCGGAAAGTAGCATAACGAGTTTCTGTTGAACAAGACAATTTCCTGCTCAATGTTGACACAAGCATAAGGATTACTCGCTAGAAGTCAGACCACTGCCACCTCTCCTCCTCCCGAGGGAGGGAAATAGGGTCCCCTGTGCCTCTTAGAGAGGCCGCCTGGCCAACAAGGGTGTGGTGGGAGGCTTGGACCCCCTGAAATGGGGTTGGGGGTTGCAGAGAGCTCTGGAGGGCGGCTTTGGATAAGAGCTCCGGCCGTGGCCTGTGATGCCCTGGGTCCGATTCCCGGCTCTGTAACTCTCTGAGCCTCAGTTTACTGGTCTAGAATATGGGACCAATCCCAGCGCGCACCCCAGGCACGTCAGGACTGAATAGCATTCGGCACGGAGAGCGCCGACGATGGGCGCAGACACGGGGCGGGAGCCGGAGCCGCGCCGCGCCGCCCGGGCGCCCGCACTCACCTCCGCCGTACATCTGGCACAGGTAGGGGAAGCGCCACACATTGCCCAGGCCCACGGCATACGAGATGCAGGCGAACACGAACTGCAGCGGGTTGGCCCACAGCGGCCGCGCTTTCTCCATGGCCCCGGAGCTCGCGCGCTCGCTTCCCGCTGGGGCGCCTGCTCCGCTGTTTCGGTGCCCGGCAGCCAGGCGTGCCGTCCCGCCCCGGCTCGGCCTGGGGGTGGCCCCGCACCTTCGCCGCGCCCGCTCGCCCGCTTTTTAATTGCTAATCTCATTAACGGCGCGCCCGTCGGAGGGGCGAGGCTGGTAAATGGATGACGGCGAGCCCCACCCCGCCTGGCAGCCGCGGCCCGGAAGGCGCCCGAGATTGCGGGGTACAGGGCGGCGCCACGTCGGGGCCTGCCTGCTGGTGAGCTGTGGAGTTCCTTGGAGTGGTCGGGCTCCCTCAACCCATCATTTATTGAGAGCCTACTGTGTGCCAGGCTTTGTCTGGAGACAGGGCTGTGAAGAACACAAACACCCTCAACCTTCCTGGCGCTGACATTGCAGTAGAGGGACACACTAAAGAATTGGACTAGATAAAACGTCCCATTTTCAGCTATTTTTGACCCACGGAATGGACAATTTCATACAGTTCATCGTAGTCCAAATATAAGACCGTGAGATGCATGAAAGTCAAGTAAGGCAAAGCAAAGGGGTTAGCAGTTGCAGGGGTGGCCTGGGTGGTCAGGGAGGGCGTCCCAGAGGAGGAGACATGACATTTGCTCAGAGACAGGAAGCAACCGAGGGACCCCCTTCCCCATGCAGAGGAAGAGTGATTCAGGCAGCCCGGTTTCAGTCAATCGACTCAGCAGATGGGCTCTGTGTGCCTACTGTGTGCAGGGCAGGGAGTCTGGCTCTGTAATGCCCCATGAGGCCAGGAATCGGGTTTTGAACAATTGCTGTGGGGGACTTTTCTGCTCAGGCCAGTATAAGGGCCAGATATTCTGATTCATTAGGCTCGGGTTGGGGCCTAAGAAATCTCATATTTCTACCAGTCTTGCAAAGTGACTTGGTTCCAGGTGGTGACTAAACAGGCGCTGTGGAGTAATGCAGGATCTGGCTTTGAATCTCAGCTCTTCCACTGACTTAGCTGTGTGATGTTGGACAAGTCACTTAACCTCTCTGAGCTTCTGTTTCCTCATCTGTAATGGAAACAAATATTTCCCCCTTCCCAAGGGCTCATGTGAGAATTGATAGCTCACTACATGGCACATAGTAAGTGCCCAGTAAAGACGCCATTATTATAAGTCCCCAATAGATTGCATGAATGCATGGGTAACACACTAAGTAAGTTAATAATGATGACACACTTTGAGCAGTGCCTGGTACATAGTAAGAGCTAAAAAAATGCTTGGTAAGTAATTAAATAAAATTTGAAAGAAACAAAGCTGAGTTGCTAGTGGTGTTGCCTCAACTCTTACATGAAGCCAAAATGAAATCACCAGTCTGGGACAGTCCCTAACTGGGCTTTCCCCGAAGTTCCTGCCTGGCTGGTGGCAGAGGAAAAAGGGAGGTCTGGTGAGGAAGGTAGAAGCTCCTCAAACATACTACCTGTCCTTGAACTTTTTACTTTCAAAAAGCAAAGCAGAAAAAGTCCACAATCCAGCAGGAGAAACTATTTTGAGTTTTAAACTTTGGATTCTAGATTTTTTCCCCCTACCCCTTGTCTTCTCCCTAAAGGAACCCACCATCCTGGTTTGCCATAGGTTAGTTTCAGCTGCTTTGAGCTTTACATAAATGGACTTATACAGTATGTGCTCTTTCATGCCTGGCTTCATTTGTGGGGTTCATTCATGCCCTGGGGTGCAGTTGTAGGTTGTTCTTTTTCACTGCTGCATAGTATCTGCATAGTATTCCATGGTATGAATACACTCATCTGTGACCAATGGAGGTTTGTGTCGTATCCAGTTTGGGGCTCTCTTGGGGCTCTTATGAATGAAACACGTATTTGGGTGGATTCATACACTCACAAATTGCCCAACTGTTTCTAGAGAGGTTGTACCAGTTCACACTCCCACGAGTTTCGGTTGCTCTGCATTGTCATTGACACCTATCATTCTGTTTTTAAAGTTGTACCCAGTCTTGTGGGTGTATAGTGATAGTTCATCATTGTGTGGCTTTTAATTTTAACTTTCCTAATACTACTAAAGCTGCATACCTTTTCCTAGGCTAATTGGGTCCTTTCCCTAGGCTAACTGGGTCATTTGGATGTCCTCTTGTCCTGCATGAAGAGATCTGTTCAAGACTTTCAAGCCTTTTGCCAGTTTTTAATTGGCTTGTCTGTCTTTTTCTTCTGACTTATGTAGTTCTTTCTATAGGACACAGCTCCCTGGCCCATGCTGGTATTATGAGCCTTGTGGTTCCCCAGGCTCAGGCTCACGCTGACCTCTGGCTGCTCATGGCAGCCCAACTCCAGGGATAGCCGTTGTTCACAATCTTAGCTGTAGAGGGCGCAGCTCACTGGCCCATATGGGAATCGAACCTGCGATCTCGGCATCAGGAGCACGGTGCTCCAACCACCTGGCTGGCCCTCTTTCTATATTCAGTTTCATGTATTACACGTTTCTTCTCTCAGTTTGTGAGTTGCCTTTTCAATCTGTCAGTGGTGTTTTCTGATGAACAGACGTTCTTAATTTTAACAAAGTCCAATTTACCAATGTTTTCCTTCAGTGTTCTCCTTTAGTTTTTTAAAATGTCCTGTTTCAGAAATTTCTCCCTTATCATCGCCAAGGTCATGAAGATATTCCTGAGAATTTAAATGTGTGGCAGAGCCTGTCTCAGCAATCCATAGTTAAGGCTGCTTTTGTAACGGTGTTGGATAATTTAGACGGAGGTGTATTGCTGCCTTCAGCTCTCTGCTTGGCACCTTCTCATTCTCACAAATGAGAATTTCCTAGCCGGCCCCTGGCTGTGCGGTGGCATTCAGGAATTGGGCACCTCAGAGAGATGCCTCGCTCAGTGGTCTGTCACCTGGAAGAGGAGGCTGCCTGGAGTTTGTCGGTGTGCCACAGGCAAGGTCCCTCTTCAATTCCCTACCCCAGCGGGCATCCTCCACTCATAGGACCAGGTTCCCTGGAGCCTGTCCAGGGTGTGTGGCCTCAGTGGAGGCCGTGGGCAGCACTGAGGGACATCCCCTGGTAGCCCCATAACAGGACTAAGTCTTCAGGGGCAGATGCTCAGGGCTTTCCATGCCTTCCTGAAACCCACCTGATAGCTCTCATCTGAGCAGACCAGTTGTGCTGCTGTGGCTGCGAGAAGTGGAAAGAACAGGCCTGGGGAGGGTGAGTGTACTTCCACAGGGAGCCGGCAAAGCAGGGAGTGGAGATGAGTGGTGGTGGGCCCGAACGTCATTATATTGAATTTCCACCATTAGCTATGCAATGGACACAGATTAGGAAGTGGTGGGTGCGGAGTATTTATTACCTCTGTTTTGAATCATTTGTTAGTTTATATAACTTAATTTTTAATAATGGCCCTGTTTAACAATCAGTTCACAAAATTCCTGAAAATGTACCAACTGGCACTCACCAGCCAGTAGGGAATGGCTCCAGCACTCCACAGGTGCTTGGGGCTGGGAAGCAACCTCTGTGTGGCAGGGCCGAGGGGAGCGAATTCAGGTTTCAGAGGTGTGGTGCCCACGGGGTGGCAGGGTGGTCAGCTTATCGGAGCCTCTCCTGCATTCTCCCCGGGAGAAATCTTCCTGTGCACCGGCCTGTCCCATCTCACTGTGCCACATGTCAATCAAGACACAACTCCCCAAAGGATGGCAGGAGTTATCTGATTTCCCGGAGAGGGTGGAGAAAGTTGCATGTGTGTGCTCATGGCCCGGTGCCAGGATTCCAGGTTCTTACCCCACCAATTAGGGCCACGCAGCTTTCAATGCGGTGCTCCCCCTAGTGGTCCCGCCGACACAACCCCCATCCGTGGCTCCCAGTTCCCACAAGATAAAGTCCAAACGCCTCAGCCCGGTTGGTAAGGCCCTAAGGAATTTTTTCTTTTTTAATTGGATCCTGAGGAATTTGACCCTTGCTCACCTAGGTTCCAGGAGAATCTAGACTTTTCATCTTCCGGGAAATGCTGTGCCTTTTTATACTTCTGGGCAGTTCCCTCAGCCAGGAACACCTTCTCCCTTCTGGACCCAGGAAAAGCCTATCCGTTCTTCCTGACCCAGATGAAATATCACCCCTTTAAAGAAGCCCCAGCACCCTATCTCCAGCCTGAGTCTATTGCCCCCACGCCTTGGGTGTATGTCTGGTTTATAACGCTTTGAGTGTTGCCTTTTCACAAAGAATGCAGATATGTCCCCCCTCTGGTCTGTGGCTGGCAGCGTGTCCTATGCATCCTTTCTTCTGGGCGCCAGGCTCGTGGTTGAGTCTCAATAAAAGGTAGTTGATAAATGAAAAGCCTGCTGCGGAATCTGAGCGCTTAGGGATACATTTATCCTTATTTTCCACAGCATGGACAGCCTGCGACTGTGTATTTCAGAATGTTTCCTCGGGCTTTCAAGTTTTTATTGCCCACCTACTGTGTGCCAGGAGCCTGCTGGGCTGGCACTCCGGGCAAACCTCTGGACAAGACTGTCCTCCCTCCCTGCTGCCCAAGGTGCCTGCTCACTCTCCCTCTGGGAGCACAGAGACACACAGTGCCAACAGAGCGGAACCACAGGGAGGAGATTCTGCAGAGGACACGCTGGGGCTGCCGGGGGGACTGGCCTAGCTCAGTGAAGAGGAGAGTCCTCCAAGAGCCCCGGGGGAGCCCCTGCCTCAGGGCTGAGTGTTTACATATGTGCACATGTGTATATGCTGTCTATGTATGTGCATGTGTGTGTGTGTGTGGGGGGGTACTGAGGAGGCAGGAGTGTCCCATCACTTTCCTCTGACACCTGGGATTCTCTTTGCTGCAAGTGAAATGTCTGGCCTCCAAGCCATGGAGTCTCGGAGCTGCAGGGCCCCTTCAAGCGCTGCTCCTCAAGCGTCAGTGTGCCCACAGATCCCCTGGGGGCTTGTGAAAATGCAGAATCTGCTTCAGTAGGTCCAGGATGGGGCTTGTGATTCTGCATTCCCACAAGCTGCCAGAGGATACCATTGCTGCTGGTCCTAGCACCCCAGCCCCAAATCCAGCCCTTCAATGGGTCCCATTACTCCAGCCATGGCTGCCATTTTTTCGAACCACCATTTTTGCCGTGTGTGTAAACCACATGGACTATTATTTATTTATTATTTTCTTTTAAATTAATCCCCTTTTCTACTTAAATATGTTTGAACTTGAAACTTTAAATCACTACCTACGTGTAAAGCTAGTGTTTTTCTAATGCATGTTAAAATAAGTCGATAAATATTAAAGTTTAAAGTGTCTGTCTATAGCGCCCCCTTGAACCACCTCATGTGGTGCGTGTACCATATTGGGTACCACGGGCCTCACCCACAAACTGTGCCCACAGAACCCTAGAATCCCAAGGCTGAGGGTGACCCAAGCAGAGTAGCCCCATCACGATGTCTTTATATATTGTGTTTGTGTGGAATCTTTTTTTTTTTTTTTAAAGATTTTATTGGGGAAGGGGAACAGGACTTTATTGGGGAACAGTGTGTACTTCCAGGCCTTTTTTCCAAGTCAAGTTGTTGTCCTTTCAATCTTAGTTGTGGACGGCGCAGCTCAGCTCCAGGTCCAGTTGCCGTTGCTAGTTGCAGGGGGCACAGCCCACCATCCCTTGAGGGAGTCGAACCAGCAACCTTGTGGTTGAGAGGACGCGCTCCAACCAACTGAGCCATCCGGGAGCTCAGCGGCAGCTCAGCTCAAGGTGCCGTGTTCAATCTTAGTTGCAGGGGGCGGAGCCCACCATCCCTCGCGGGAGTCAAGGAATTGAACTGATAACCTTGTGGTTGATAGCCCACTGGCCCATGTGGGAATCGAATGCCCCACTGGGCCCTGTCTTTGACCCTCCCTGTTTCCTCAGTGCCTCCCTCTGGCCTGGACCTCACGGTCGGCCAGTTTCACATATTTCTCTCCTACCCACCTTTGTCCCCCGTCCTTTCGCAGTCTCTCAGCCTTGTGCCACCAAAACTTGAGGCTCTCTGGGCTCCCTGGACTGCTGTTAGGGCTTCTGGAAAAATCTCACAGAGCTGTGCTTGGATCTGCTGCAAGCACAGGTCGTGAGACCTCAGCAGGGCTGCTGCTGCTTGTGCCTTTCAGGTCCCTCCCCGCTTGAGGTCTTGTGGCCCTGGGCCAGGTTCCAGCCCTTCTCCATGTGCCTCAGACCTCCCTTTCCATCCCCCTCACCCCACTGATCGATTAACAAAGGTCCCGAGAAGCCTATGGACAGCCAGACAGCCAAAGGGTACCCCCTCCAGGCTGGGCACCCCTGCAGTTCACTGTCCCTGCCAGGTTCCCTGGGCATGGCCCACTCCCTCCTGGGGCTCTGGCAGCTCTCCCACTGCCATCCCTGCTCTCCCGACATTGCTGATTGTGTGTGTGTGTGTGTGTGTGTGTGCGTGTGTGCACGCCACATTCTCTGCCTCCGTGCTTCGTCACACCATTCACCCCTTTACCTCTTATAAGGGAGGAATGTGGCACCCAGACCTAAATGATAATGAATGCACTCTGTCCAGTGTACTTGTGAACATGAGCCGTCCTTTCTCTTTTCCTTCTGTTATGATGGAGGGCCCCTCTTTCTTGCTAAGCCCCCCTCCAACCACAGGACTGTGTGTGCCTCCAGCTTCCTCTGTGACCTCACATACCCAGGCTGACACTAAGTATAGTCATCTCAAGGTAAAGATTAGATGACTTAACCTGAGGATATCCATATTGTTAGTTTATGGGGAAATTTGAAAAATGATGTTAATGAGTAGAAAAAAAGACATATGAACTATAGTCTTTTCTTACTTTTCATAGTGAAATATAATACACGTACAGAAAATTGAACACTCAAAAATCTACAACTCAAAAATTATCATCTCTCCCAGGCCAAGAAAGGGATTGCTAGTGCCCAGAAATCCTCTTCAACCTACCCTGACTTTCAGAACCCAACCTTCTCCGTGTAGAAGAAACCTCCATGCTGACAGTCCTGTCCTTGCTGTTCTGTATGGTTTTACCACCAAAACATGAATCCCTAAACACTACCCTTTAGTTTAGTTTTAGCTGTGCTTGAACTTTATATTATGGGAAAATGTAGTGGCTATTCTTTGGGGTCGGACATTTTTTGCCTTACATTGTTTTTTTTTAAGTTTCATCCAAGTTGGTGTGTGTAGCTGTAGACTTTTTTTTTTTTTTTTTTTTTCACTCTGTTGTATTCCCTGTGTGGTTATAACAACAGATCATTTATCCATTTTACTAATGATGGACATTGGGATTATTTATGGGTTCTGGCTGTTTTGAAGAATGCTGCTCGGGACATGCTGGAACATATATCCTGGTAAACATGTGCAAGCATTTCTATGGTTGGGATTGCTGAAACAGTGTGTGTGTATTTTCAACTTTGCTAGATAATCCCTGAAGAGGCTGCATCGATTCACATATGTGTATCAGTACTCCCCAGCAGCCTGAGAGTTCTAGTTGCTTAATTTTGCATAGTCTGATGAAAGCAAAAAAGGGGGGAAAAGCGTTATTAAAAATTCAGAATAAAAAAACGAAAAATAAGATAGGGGAAATAAGTCCAATATATCAGTAATTACAGTAAATATAAATGGATCAAATGGACCGGGTGAAAGACAGAGACTATAAGACTGGAATAAAAAATTCAGTTACACGCCATTTAATAGATACATACCAAACAGTAAATCAAAGAAAAATTTATAGTAAGATGATGAAAAGAATATACCAGGAAAATGTTATCTAAAATAAGCCAAAGAGAGCTGTATGATACCAGACAAAATAGGTTTTAAACCAGAAAGTGTTATTGGTGACAAGAAAGACATCTATCACTAGAAATATAGAATATTCTCAAAGTTCTCAACTAATAAAATAGCTTCAAAAGACAGGAAGCAAAAAATTGATAGGACTACAAGAAGAAACTGACATATTTGTCATCATGATGGAGATTTCTGTACTTCTCAATTCACTACTGATTGAAGCATGAAATAAAAAGTAAAGAACAGGGAATGAAAAATGATATAGATTATTATAATAAGAACTAAATGAAACTTCTAGAAATGCAAAATGCAATAATTGAAATTTTAAACTCAATGAATGGGTTTAAAAGTGGATGAGGAGAGAATCAATGAACTCAACGATATGTCAGAAGACATTTTCTGGAACATTGCACAGAGAGATAAAGAGACAAAAATATGGAAAGTGTTAAGATACATAAATAAAATATCTAGGGCAATAAAACCAAATATATGATTATCCAAAATTCTAGAAAGAGAAGAAAGAGAGACTGGGACAGAGCAATATTTAAAGTACCAAGAGCTCAACACTTTCCACCAGATTCATGCAGCCCAATGAATCCTATGTAGGATTAAAGAAAATAAAAGGGACATACATCAAGATGCATCCAGAACATCATGGTGAGCCCTTAATCCATGCCAAAGGTCTCACTGCAGAGGAGTGTTTAATTTGTGGGGTTTGGGGAAAATAAGTTAGAACTTAGATAAGTAGAATAGCAAGTAATTTAGAAGAGCGATAAGAGTTAAAACGTTCCAAGGAGGTGAGTAACTTTAGACTTTGAAAATACGCAAAGTGAAAATTTCAAGTTGTCCTCCTCAAATGCTTTTTATAGCTCTCTAGAATCTAACCAGGGTTCCTACAATGCATTTGGTTGTTATTAAGAGAGGTGCATTAGGACAGTTTGCCCAACTTTTTATTTTTATGACATTAACTTTCTGAAGAGACCAGACTAATTGTACAAATTGCAGAATATCCTAGATTCAGGATTTGTCTAATTGTTTCATTGGGGGAGTTCATTTAACACTGCCTTTCCCCCCTGTAACTTGCAGAGAATATGTTCAACTTAGTCTAACTTAGTCTTTATATGGTGTGTGTTTATATATTAGAGCACTGTATATGCACTTAGGCAATTATCAGTATTTGTATTAATGAACTTTTGGGGAAAAATGAGTGTGTAATCCTTCTCAGTTTACATCTGAAAAATGAGAGACAGTATCAACCTTCTCCACTGAACACTTCAAGCAATGTAGACTGTCTGGTAAATCTAACAAGAGGCAGAGAGGTCCCCAGGATGGTGACTAACTGCTGGGCATACCTGAAGGCAGGGTGGCTGCACAGATCTGGGACGAGGGTGGCAGCTGCTGGCTCTTTCTCTGTTTCTGGCTCTGCTTCTGCTGTGAGATATGAGAAAACTAATGGGACACAGATGACTTTAATGGCAGCCTTAAGAATGAGAGAAAAGAAAATGATAAATCTAAGGCTTGAAGACAAAGAAGGCTTAACCAAAAATCATGTAGGGAAGTGCAAACGTACACATTTATGGACTTTACCAGTACGTACTGGTGAAAACTCAGGGCTTCATGAGACTTGGAGGAAGGTCAAAGAAAATCATAAATTTAATATACTGTGCCCTCTTCTCCATGTGCGCACTTCCAAAGGGCAACTATTTCAACAGAGCAACCTGAATACTGATGCTTATGTTGCCTGAAGGAACTAATTTGGGTAAACAACACCAAGAGGCCATTGTTCAGAAGGCCATGGACGGATCCTGAGATTATAGGCTAAGCGAAATGAGTCAGACAGAAAAAGTTGAGAACCATATGATTTCACTCATATGTGGGATATAAAACTGAAAGCAACAAACGAACAAGACCAAGCAACAAACAAAATCTCATAGACACAGAAACACTATGGTGGTTACCAGAGGGTAAGGGGGGAGGGGGGTGGCAGAAGAGGGTAAAGGGGGTTAAGTAGATGGTGATGGAAGAACTGACTCTGGGTGGTGAACACACAATGCAGCAAATAGATGATGTATTATAGAATTATACACTTGAAACCTCTATAACTTTACTAACTAATGTCACCCCAATACATTTAATAAAACTTAAAAAAAATAAAAAGCTCCAAAAATAAAATGGAACACACAGGCTTTTTTCAGGTCAGAGAGAACAGATGCAGAAATGAGCTTATTTGGAAAACACTGTGGCTTCTCCCCACGACCACTCAGCTGACCACCCGCATCAGGGAGACGCAGCCACGCGCTATGAAAACCCTGGGGCCGAGAGCAGTGATGAACTCTTCTGTACTTTTTGTTGGTGTTGGCTGAATTTATTTCTTCACCTCAAATACTTTTGCTGGGAACAAGCAATCAAGACCAACTGGAAGGTGTAATCTGGCGGAGAAAAACAGACGGAGCCCTGTGAAAATATTTTCAAGGGTCAGCGCACTTCGGCCATGCTGTCTCAACTAGTGGCCCCCTGAGGCCTTCCACTGTGTCCCGCTGTGCTGTTTTGTGCTTGTTCTTTCCTTTCACAACAGGAGAAGCCCTGTGAATCCCCCTCTGCCAGAAAACACACAGGCTACATTACACAAGCTCCACAGTTGGAATGATGTTGGATTTCTCCTGCCTGTCTATACTCATAATGGGGTGTATGGATAAGCCTGGGCGTCGCTGGGGAGCTGGTGGGAAATGCAGACTGGCACCCCCCTCCTCAGGCCTGTTGAGTCAGAACCTCATTTTACCAAGACCCCCCAGGGCACTTGTAGGCTCGTTGAAGTCTCAGGGGCACACTGGGTTCCTCGACCGGGCTGCATGCACATCACAATCACATTTGGAGCTTTAGAAACAAATGCAGAGGTCCCAGTGAACCACTGTACTTGCTTGAGTCTCTTGAATGTTTGCTTTCAGGAGGTGCCTGGTGGCTGGCACAGGCTATGTTTTCCCAGGAGAGGAAGAGCCCTACCACCAGCTCTGCACTCATTTTATTAACGTCTGCAGAATTCCCCTCCACGTCCCAGTGTCCCCAAGGCCCCTTGTGAATAGTCCACTTCTGTCTGCCTTTCCACCTTTTAAATCTCTTCCCTAAAATATACTCAGAGTTAACAGAAAAAAAAAATCTTCAAGATAATTTTGTTGTACATGCAACACAAATTTCTTCTCATGAACTTGAGGAGCTCCAAGTCTATTCCCTGCTTGCCAAGGTGCCACATTGCCTGGAAAGAGCTCCAGAGCTCCTGGGGAGTGGTTTGGCTAAATCGATGCCTGGCTGTGTCACACAGCATGCCATGCTTCCAAAACTCCCCTGCTGACTTTCTGCTTTCCATTTCCCAATATACAACCTACCCTGAATCACATTTTATCATGGTTGGCCATGTTTTGCTTTCATGTATTCAGTACTTTATAAATTGTGACATACAGCACAATTACAGAAAAATACATGCACGTGTAACACACGACTGTCAGGCGACTGCCCGTGGAGCCAGGGCCTAAGGGAAGAAATAAACGATTGCCAGCGCTCAGGTGTGCACTCCATCCCAGCCATTCCCGTTTCTTCAACCCCACCGCCAGCCGGAGAGTAGCTCTACCCTAACTTTGATGAAAACGATTTCTTAGCCCTTATGATTGTTTTTTTTCTTTTAAGTTCAAAGGTTGTCTTTGTGTGTGTGTGTGGTTCCGTTGTGATCTCCGGCTGCCGCCAGCCCCGAAACACAAATGTCCGACCTCGGTCATGCAAGGAAAGCTTGGCTGGGTTAGCCTGGCAGTTGCCTGGGGATACTGGTAGTTATTCATTATGCTGATGCGCCTCACCCATGCTGCCCACTAGCTAGCTGTTCTTTTCTTTAAGATGGGCTTAATTCTGATAACAGATCACTGATTTTACTTGCGAAGTGGAGTGAACGCTGGTTAAAGTATTTGAAGGGTTAGTTGAATATTAATCAGTTATTGATTCAAAACCACTCTTAGTGGCTTTCAGCTGCTTTACAAAGGAGGCAAATTCCAGACCAATTTCTCCCATGAATATTGATACAAAAATGCTAAATAATATATCAGCTCATAGGAAGCAGCGAGGTATAAAAGGACAGTCCATCGTGACTTTCGCGGGGCAGGCCCCTCGGGAGGTGGTCTCTGAGACGGAGAGTGGAGTGCAGGGTATCGATTAGGGGTGCCCTTGGGAAGGGAAGCAGGCAGGACTGGGCAGGACCAGTGGCATGGCTCTTGACCTTGAGGGCACTTCTGAAGATGACATCTACTTCAGCACAGTCCCACCCTGGGGCGAGAGGGCCCGGCCTATATACTTCTCCATTGACAGTCGTTGGGTGCAGTCATCCTGAAGTGGGGTGTAAATGTGGGCAAGGTTGTTCTCTTTAGCTGGGCGGTCTGCAAAAGAACAGCTGAGGGCTGATGGCCAGCGATACCTCCCTAGCGGGGGCCATTGTCCTTTGCTCCTGCAGGGGGTTACCAAGCACGCAGCAGCAGGCAAGGCGAGGCAAGGCCTCTGGGTCAGATGGTAACAATACAATGAGCCACTTTTAAGTTCAGGCAATCAAAGGAAGAGAGGAAGCTAAAGGTGCCAGCTCTCTGGGTCCTTCTCCCATGTACCAAGAAGGATGACACCGAAACAAAAGGGGCAGGATGACTGCAATGCAAGCTGTGGGATACTGTGTTGCTGAAAAGCCAAGCCTAGACTGCACTAAGCAGTTTTATATTCTGCAGGTCTATCCTGAGCTTTTCAAAACATCATCAGAACTCTCCTGGGGAGATAAGGAGGTGCGTGGGAGACGGCCTTAGAGCTGTTCCTCACGCCGTCTGGGAGAATCACAAGGCGTTCTGTCAAGACTCAGAATAGGTGTGGTTCAACCCTTGCCTGCACGGCCTGTGTGCAGGGTGACTACAGCACCCAACACAGTGACCACGTGGAGTATGTGTCAGGACTCCAAGGACAGTTTAGCATTCGAAAATTAAGTGTTGTAATCCACAACATCAATAGAGAAAAACTACATCATCTCAATAGATGCAGAAAAAATATTTGGCACAATTCAACACCCATTTATAATTTTTATAAATGCTCTTAGCAAAGTGGGAATAGAAAAAACTTCCTTAATCTAATACAGAATATTGCAAACATTATCCTCATTGGTAACATATTTAGTGTTCCCCAGAGATTGGGATCGAGGCAAGGATGCCCTCCTTTACTACTTCTGTTCAACATTGGACTAGAGGGCCCAGCCAGTGTAATAAGGCAAGAGAAGTAAATCAAAGGCATAATATCTCACTTATCCAAAATTATTTACCTGAACCTGCAACTACCTGAAACAAAGTCACTCACCTAATATTCTCTTATAATCTAATACGGAACTGCCAAGATGCCACCAGTCTCTGCACTTCACTCACAGAGGAAGAGTCCCTTCAGCCCTCACTCTGAGGATGCGTGTAATTCTAATAAGCCCATGTCACTTCAGAAATGGCAACAGATTGGCACACTGATCAAAACCATGGTCAACTACCAGCCTGATAGGAAAGGACATGGGTGGACATGTGTAAACCATAAAAAGCAGACGTAATAGTTCAAAAAACAGTGCTTGCAAACCTCTTTATTACAAAGGCAAACAGCTCTCCACAAGTCAGCAGCCCTTGAGACTACAGTGGTCTAGGCCACCGTTAAAAGTATCAACGATTGCTGTCATCGATCATTGGCACCTGCAATAGTGTAATACGGGAGTGACTTTGGGTCATTAGGAAAAGATGAAATCATGCTTATGAGGAAAGAAATTATGTCCTGTATTAAAGGTTTGTCTTACAGATGACTTTAAAGACGTTTCGGTCACTTACATGGAGAAATTTTAGTAGGAGAAAATTAATTTATAGGAAAGACCTGATTTTTGACAACGTACTCAAGGTGTGTCATGGCTGAAGCAGTGCTTGTGCAGGAGACAGAAGTTCGGTTTCACAAACATTGTGATGGAGCACCTATAATGGCCTGATACTTGAGTCGCTAAGATGGGGTCTGGCCTGTACTGAGTCCAGGGGTATTCTTCTTTCCAGAGCTGTTACTATTTAAAGGCCATGGGAGCACACTGGGCTGTAAAGACCGAGCGGGGTTTGTGATTTCTTCTAAGTTAAGCTCACCCTTTGATAAGTAAGTGCTGACAGCATGTACGGAATGCCCATTGCATTTACTCTTTTGTCTTCTCAGTTCATCGTGGGACCACATGCTATTGGTGGCCCAGCCATATCCACTGACCCTACCCTGGAGGTGGTCAGCAGAAGGTCCTCTGTATCTCTGCTCTTGGGGACCTCTCTGAGAGTTAACAGCCCAGGAGCAACATTCAACCCGATAAACGGGGCGTTGGATGATGCCCTTGCCTCCTCACTCCTGAGTGGGACTGAGCGTGGTGGTCCACAGTGACGACCTGCTCTTTAACACACCCTTTTTCAGCTTTTTCCCCTTTCCTGCCTCATGCTCCCACGCCCTCACCATGCTTCCTGGAATCACCTCCCAAGTAAACCTCTAAAACCAAAATCCTTGTCACAGGGCCCGCTTTTAGGGGAGCCCAGCTAAAACAGTTAATGCCTGAAGTGGCCCTAAAAGTAGTCCCTCAAGATGAAACACTGGATGCCAGCCAGGTGACAAGATCCTGTTGCTGATGGTAAGTGTGGTGGTGACAAACGCTCACCGGGGATGGACTGGGGTGGAGGAAGAGATTGGCAGCCTCTGATTAGCCAACCATCACATCAGGAGAGGCCGTGACAACTAGAATGCCGCATGGTAGCAGTTAAAGGGCCCCACGTCTCCTCCATGCGGAGGACAGAATGTGCGGAGAATTAGGCAAGATTGGGTCACAAGGTGGTGCAGTTACAAAGGGGACAAAATTCACCCCTAGGAAGTGTCCTTTGCTTAGATCAGCGCTCTGATTAGGAAGGAAGGGGACTCTGAGACATGAGATGGGCCCATCTGGGCAGACGCCCTCAAGAACCTTGACGCCCCAGACTCCCCTGAACCCTTGGGTCCAGCAAGTGGCTCGCTCCCCCGTGCTAGAGAAGAGCAGCCTCCCCTCACCTAGAAATCACTCAAAGGCTTCTCTTGAGAGAGAAGCCTGGGAAGGTAACCTTTGTCCTTCCGAAGATCTGGCCCCACTTCCACTCATTATTCCTAAACCAATAAATAAGAGCAACTCCCAGTATGGCCTGTGTAGAGAAATACTGTCCTGCTTGGAGAGGAAATGAGTTCTTCCCTCAGAGAGCTGAAGAACCTGGCTAAGAGGACTGGCAGGAATGGGGAGGGCACGTGTGGACCCAGACCCTGACAATGTTGGTTCAGTGGGAGTGGGACAGAAGCGATAAGGAAGAGTTTATGGATACGGGGTTCTCTTCTGTGACTTAGGATTTGGTTGACAAAGACATGTGAAGCCAGTCCTAACACACTGCTGCAATGGCTCCTTGGAGATCAAGGAGGATGGTGGACTCGAAATGAGCTGGAGATTCCATAACCGCCTGGCAGAGTACTGGGGAGGGATGGCACGCCAGAGAGCCCACCATGGGCAGAGGCCACTCCTTCACGGGAACAATAAGGAATGCAGCGTACATTAGCACTGCACAGTCAGTGGTGGCTGTCTGTTGGCCAAAGTTGACAAGAGGAGATGCTGGTACATCGCTGGGCTCCCAAGGGTCAGGGGATGGGATTCCAGAACAAGAGTCTAATGGCAGCATGTAGCCATTAGAGAGAAAAATGAATGCAATAACCTAATGGGCTGCAAGGCCAGAGAGCAACCGGGGGGCCGAGGCTCAGTGGCTAAGAGATTCTGGTGTTTCCAGAGAGGAGCTGAAGGGGCCACCGATTACGCTATTGTCTGAGTTATGGAACTAAACCAAACAAGCAGCTGCTGAGTGACTCACTGATATCAGCCACCACAGTGGGAAACCATGATCTCTCATACAGTTCCCAGACCTGGGTCAGTTCTCAGTTCCAGAGCCATCGATTGAAAGGCAGGCTGGGTCCTCTGAGAAGGACCCCACAGCACTATAGCAATCACATCAATAAATACTTCCCCAATCTTTCTCAAAGAGCTCTGTGGCTACTTATTAGAGTAGCTGTACATGGAGAAAGTGGAAAAGACACCTTTCAAGAGCAGCTGGACACACCCAGGGGATACAAAACACCATCATAGCCCCCTTGTTAGAGTGGAGCCATAGAGGAGCCAAGCAGTCAATAAAGTTCTGGCCCAAATCCATCTTATAATGGAGCCAGTGAGTCTGTGGATCCATCCTGTGGTTATTTCCCCAGCTCCAGAGTAGATATTGGATGAGGGTACTTAACTGACAGACCCTTCCACTGGTTGCTTGATCTGAGGAGTTAGAGCCATAATGGCAGAAAAGGCTTATTTTAGGCTCAAAATGCCTTTCCTGCCCTACCATCCCACCTGGCCCAAAACAAAGGCAACACCATGTCCAAATGTAATGGCAGAGATTCCCATGATAGCCATGAACTAACTCCTGCAAACAAAACGAAAAGAACAAAACCCACCAAAACAAAATTAAAAAGCTAATTGGGGCAGACAGGTGGCTCAGTTGGTTAGAACGCGAGCTCTGGGCAATGGGGCTGTTGGTTCGATTCCCACACGGACCAGCGAGATGCGCCCTCCGCAACTAGAATGAAGACAATGAGCTGCCACTCAGCTCCTGGGTGGCCAGATGGCTCAGTTGGTGGGAGCACGTCCTCTCAACCACAAGGTTGCTGCTTCGACTCCCACAAGGGATGGTGGGCTGCGCCCCCTGCAACTAACAACGGCAACTAACAACGGCAACTGGACCTGGAGCTGAGCTGCGCCCTCCACAACTAAACTTGAAAGGACAACAACTTGACTTGGAAAAGTCCCGGAAGTACACACTGTTCCCCAATAAAGTCCTGTTCCCCTTCCCCAATAAAATCTTTTAAAAAATAAAACATAAAAAATAAAAGCAAATGGATTACGGGAGACAGCAGAGGAATAGCATAAAGCAAGAAGTGACTCCACAGCAGCTGCTGTGCTGGATGTGGTTCCTCTCCCAGAACAGACCAGCACAGCCTCTGGTACTGGGTATGACGCTGTGCGTCTGCTCAGTGAGCACTTTCCGATCCCCATCAGGAAACAGAATCTACAACAGTCCCCAAATCTCCCTTGAGTTAGATCACAGTACACATTCACAGTTCTGTCCCAGGAGCAGACAACTCCCCCGCTCCACGACAGTGCAGGCTGGAGAGTCCTTGAGCACCTTGACATTCTGCAGAAAATCACACTGGTCCACGGCACTGATGAGAAAATGCTAATTTGACCTGGTGAGCTGGGATTGGGGCATCATCTGGGTGCTCCATTGACACGTGTGTCAGAGAGGAGGGGGCGTGTCCTGCAAAGATCAGAGGCCTAACCCGTGGTCAAGTGTCTGGAGATCCAGTGACCCGGGGACTGCTGGGACATCTTGCCAAGTCAAGACCCAGTTATTGTATCTCGAACCTTCTACCACTAGGAAAAGCACAACACTCAATAGTCTTTGGATTCTGGAGCCAGCATGTCCCACCCTTGGGAATCCCGCTCTGACCATTTCTTGGGTCATTCTGAAGGTTGCCCGTTTTGAGTACACAGGGTCAGACAGGGCTCTGTAGCCCTCTGTGCTTCAGATTGTAGTGCAAGCTGTCCTGTCTCTTGGGCCACATGTCCCAAAAGATCCACAGTGCAAGAGGCAGCTGTGGTAAAAATGCTTACAAGCCCCAATTGCAGAGTTGTGTTGCAGAAACTTCTAGGCTTTGAAACGTAGCTGCAGGCATGTTACTGGGTCCTCAAAGAGACTGAGTTGTCCATCATAAGCTGAGTCATGTCCGAACCACTAGGTCATAAGGGCAGGCAGGCACATCATCAAACCCATAATAAAGTGAAAATGGTACACTCAGGAGCAAAGAAGGTCCATAGGGCACAAGCAAATTGCACAAACAGGTGGTCTAGATGCTTATGTCATTGCACTAATACCTCACCCTCAGCTCACACCTATGGCCACAGAGAAAACATTTAAAAGTCCAGGTTTGGCAAATGAACGGGTCAGCTCAATATCTGGGTCCAAGCCCCAAATGGCTTGCTGCTGCTTCACTGTCCCACTCAGCAACTGAACGACAGTGCTGGGTGGAAGCCTCCCCAGTGGGCAGAACTTCAAGCCGTCCACCTGATCCACTTGGTGTGGAAGGAGAGGTCAGAGGTAAGAATGTACACGGACTCCCAGCAGTGATAGGTGGTTTCACTGGAGGGCTAAGGTCCTGGAAGGGTCAAGTGTGGAATATCGGAAACAAGGAGATAAGCACGAGGATAGACTTCTGCGAATAAACACAGAGTGTGGGGATGGATTTCTTTTTTAAGGCTTTATTTTTTTAGAGCAGTTTTAGGTTCACAGCCAAATGGAGTGGAAAGTAGAGTTCCCATATATCCCGTCTGCACACAAGCATGGCCTCCCTCATCAGATGATAACATTCCTCACCAGAATGCAACATTCGGTACAACTGTTGAACCTACATTGACACATCATAATCACCCAAAGTCCATAGTTTATCTTGGTTCACTCTTGGTGTTGCACCTTCTGTTGGTTTTGATAAATGTATAATGACATGTATCCATCATCAGTTTATCATCCAGAGTCTTTCACTGCCCTAAGATCCTCTGTGCTCCACCAATTCACCTCTCCCTCCCCCAACTATGGGAAACCACCGCTCTTTTCACTGTCTCTATAATTTTGTCTTTTTCAGAATGTCATATTGTTGGAATCATATAGTGTGTAGCCTTTTCAGATTGGCTTCCTTCACTTAGTAATATGCATTTCAGGCTTAATAGCTCATTTCTTTTCAGCACCGAGTATTTCGTTATTTGATGTACCACAATCTGTTTATCCATTCTCCTACTGAAGGACATCTCCGTTGCTTCCAGGTTTTGGCAGGAATAAAGCTGCTATAAACATTCACGGGCAGGTTTTTGTGTGGACATAAGTTTTCAACTCCTTTGGGTAAATACCAAGGAGTACAAATGTTCGATCGTATGGTAAGATTATGTGTAGTGTAAGAAACTGCCAAACTGTCTTCCAGAGTGGCTGTGCCATTTTGCATTCCCACCTGCAACGAATTAGAATTCCTGTTGCTCTACACGCTTTGTTAGCATTTGGTGCCATCAGTGTTCTCACTTTGGGCCATTCTCATAGGTGTGCAGTGGTAGCCCATCATTTTAAATTGCATATCCTTCATGACCTATGATGTAGAATGTGCTTTCATATACTTATTTGCCATTTGAATATCTTTTTTGGTGAGGTGTCTGTTGAGACCTTTGGCCCATTTTTAATCAGGTTGTTTATTTTCTTATTGGTGAATTTTAAGAGTTCTTTGTATATTTTGGATAAGAGCCCTTTATCAGATGTGTCTTCTACAAATATTTTCTCCCAGTCTGTGGCTTGTCTTCTCAGTCTCTTGACATTATCTTTTGCAGAGCAGGAGTTTTTAATGAGGTCCAGTTTCTCCATTCTTTCTTTCATGGATTGTACCTTTGGTGTTGTGTCTAAAAAGTCACCGCCATACTCAAGGTCATCTAGGTTTTCTCCTGTGTTGTCTTCTAGGAGGTTTATAGTTTTGCATTTTACACTTAGATCTGTGATCCATTTTGAATTAAGTTTTGGAAAAGGTGTGAGGTCTGTGTCTAGATTCATTTTGTCGCATGTGGATGTCCAGGATTTGTAGGGATGCTCCTTGGTGATACATGGGAATAACTATACATGGGAAATTTCACAATTACAGCATGACAAGGCTAAAATAATCAGGGGCTCAGAGTCTTAAGAGGGGACGGTCTGGCTCACACCACTAGACGAGCAACGCGGCCCAGCAGAAATGCTGTTTTTTGTAGTGTTTTAGGAGGTCCCCACCAGGACCGAGCCCCAGCTGCCCACAGTGAGTGCTCTCTCCATTTGTCTCCATTCTTCAGTCTCCCACAGGACTCGCTGGAATCACTTCCCAAATAAACTACCTGCACCCAAATCCTTATCCTAAAGTCTACATGGGAGAAGGCAAGTAAGACCCTTTTCAACAAAGCTAGCTTGAGGTCTTTGTCAAGCACCTTGCTGAAATCCTGACATACTATGTCTCTTTCTTCTAGAAGACAGATGAGTTTAGTCTGCTATTGTTTCTTGCTAGGAGACCCATGCTGGCTCCTGGTAATTGTAAGTTTCTTTTCTAAGTGCTCATGAAAATCTATTTAATAAGCTATTAATTTGATAGTAGGCCCACTGTTACTTTCTAAAAATTATGAAGGATTTCCAAATTCCAGTTTTGCTTTATCTAACATCAATAGAGTTTTATCTGTAAAATACCGAAAACTTTTCTTCTATGCGGTGTTACAAACTGTTTTCTTTAAACGTTATTGTCTAAATACCATTATTCTGTCTAAATACTAATATTTTGCCGAGATGGCTTTTCTGATAGAATTGCTTACATGAGAGAAATCATGTCTTGAATTTCTAATGGCAAAGATTTAGAATATAAGCATTTACACATAAGTACAAAGAAATCATTAATGCCATTGTTTTGCAATACATTATGTCTAAAAGCAGCAAGCATTTAAAAATGTAAACATCTCTATAAATCCTTTTCAGTTCATCAGAATGGAAATAACAACTAGCAAAGCCTTTACCAAAGAGGATGACTTGTTTATTTCTGAAGTTTTCCATTTAATATCTTTGGACCAAAGTTGATGGCAGGTAACTGAAAACACGAAAAGTGAAACCATGGCTAAGGAGGGCCTACTGTACATTGAGTCCAGATACTTTCTCAACTATGCAGGTACAGGATGTACCTCACTTCTCCATCCGTGTTCTCATCATAAGTGGTGCTACAAAAAAATGCCTGAATCTCTGCTGATGAACACAATATTTAGATAGACCGAAGTAGCTCATCGAATTCTCATAGTCACTATTAATTTTCCTTATAATTGGTAGAAATGCTGACTATAAAAGGTGGTATTCACATTTTTAATGAGTTCATATATATTTTTTGATGATCAAATAGAGAAAATGAATTACATTTAATTTTTAAAAATAAGGTTTATTGGCAGTAACTATCTTCAATAACTGTATTTGTATTTACCCTGGGGAATGCACAAGTATAGATATTACTGGCTTTAACATTTCTTTAAAAGGTATAGTCTTTATACTACTGCAAAGATAAGACTCTTCCCACTCTGAAAAATCTCTTCTTTACTGTCAAGAATTCTCAGTGCATCTGAACTAAGACTGGAGCATTCGGCAAAGACCAACCAGAATCAGCAGGTTTTCTCTTCTCAATTGAGCAACTGAAAATAGTAACTCTATTTCTAAATACTAGAAGAACCGTCTACATATTGGAAAAATAAAGAGGGGAAAATAACAAGCAGCTTCCAAATACACGCCTGGCATGAGGAACTGCTTGTACTTGCACGTGGTGGCAGCTTCCAGACGAAATCGTCTTCAGTTTTTAATCTTCGGGTTCGTATCTGGAAATAGTTGTAAATTAAATTAAGAGCAGAATGTCATGATTACCTTTCCTCGTTGTTGTCACTGTTATCAAGTGAGTTTGCTTGAAACAGCTTCAGTGACTTAAACTAGTCACGTGACGTTTCTCACTTCAAATCACTGCTATGGTAGAAGTCGGATACATGGAAAGCCCTGTGATGGTGACGTAGCGGGAGCTCCTGAAGCAGGGAGAATGGGCCAGATAACTGCTAAGATACCGTCAGACCCCAGTCTCTATGCTTGGCAGTTACGTACCTGACACACCTTCGTAGAGTAGAAATTCAATAATTATCTAAATTGCCCGATTGACACCAATAGCTGATACGGTATGTGAGTCAAGGATTAGTAAATCCCCGGCCTGACGTCTCTGGACACGAGCTTAGATTTAATGAGGAACAGATATCAACCCAAAGGGGGCACAATCTGAGAGGCAGGATGGCATGGCTTACTTTGCCAGTCTTTTCCTCAGGTCTTTGATTTGGTCATTCTTCTTGGTAAGAATCTCTTTCATGTTTCGATAAGCTGCTGTTTGTTGGAATTTCTTCTCTAATTCCTGCGTAGTGAAAAATGTCAGCCCATTACTGAGAACCAGTTAAGAAAAGAGTTAACAAATCTAATGAAAATGTATATTTTCTGTTCTAATTTGACTAATATCCTGCGCATATTATTTTCTGCTTTCTTTCATGTAAAATTCAGACTGTTCAAACTTTAAAAATACATTCGTTCAAAGAGAAGCCAATAAGATAGCAACATTTTCGCAAATACAATGTCAGCCAGTAACTCAAACACACTATGCCCTAGACAGGGCAAACCTATGTGAAAGAGTAAACTAATTTTCAGATAAAATAAGCATGATCTTTTTCCAAATCCCAAAGTAGTGTCAGTATTTTAGGAGGAGACTTTTTAAATTAAATTTTTGCTCCCAAATTCTTACAGGTCTAACCCCTAAAGTGAAGAACCCAGTCTTCCACATAGTTCATAGATATTGCAGACGATGTACGGAATCCTTTCAGAAAAAGCCATCCAGCCCTCTGCCAGGCTGTGGGAGGGACGGGCAGGAAGGGCCGTGGGGGGAGCCATCATTGTAGGCGTTTTCTATCACACCACAGGAAGGAGTGGAGATTTTTATAATCACAGATATTTTAGTGCCAAAGGGGAGAATCTCAGCGCCCAGATACGACAAATCTCTAGAACACATATGGTGAATGCCTTGAGAAAACATAACGCGACTCTGCAGTTGTCCAAAGTCCCCCTTAGTTGCCCTTGTCCCTCTGCACCATGTTCATCACGTAATGGGGCATTTACACACAAGTCTGACCTTCTCAGCCATGCTCAGCTGCTCCTGAACCCTGAGCAGGTCGTGCTTGGCTGTCGCTAGACTCTCCTCCAGGGACTTCTGGTTTTCTGTCTTGTCATTGAGTGTCTTCTGAAGCTCACTCTTTAAAACGGCAATGGTGTTTTCCAAGTCCCTCAAAACTTTGGCCTTGATTAAAAAATCCTATGAAAAAATACACACATTGTCACCATTTCACATTGACACCCTACGTAGTGACTGTTTTCGGTGGTGCCTCACCATCATCGGGGGTGAAGGAAGTGGTGATGTGTGTTGCATGTGCACGTCAGCGCCCCTCCCCGCCCAGTGCACCCCGGCTCTGTGGGCGTTGCCAGCACGCCCAGGGCCCCCTCAGCCCTCAGTGCATGGTGTCCTGTACGTGGCAGACATGCAGGGTCACTGATTTCCAAACATGTGAAATGTGATTTATGAACTGCTAGGATTCCAAAGAGGGACAGGAGAGGTGAGAGCCTAAATTTGACAAGGTTGTGTGTCCCAGACTTGGGATGGCAAGTAGGTTTCATTTTGAGAAGCCAAGTTAAAAAAATCCTGGTGAAGAATTTTGAATGATATCGATGGAAGAATAATAAAAGTAATGCATTTGTATAAAAAAAATTTTCATCAATTACAATGAAATAGTATGGAGCCTAATTAATGCTTACTGATTTTATGGTTTGCTAAGTTTACCAGATTTTAAGATTTTTGTATTAATGCGATATGCACGTTTGCATACTCTGTCAGCATAATACAGCAGCTGGATCCTCTCTGTACCTAGATTTTGTTTTTGCGTAAAATTTATAGTAAAAAGAAAAAGTTGTATTAAGACAAGAAAATGGCCTATAACTGCTAAGTTTGAAGATGAAGCAGTACTATCAACAGAAGAAAAATTCCTTACTCATGTTTTAAATAGGGTCTTTAAAAAGATTTTATTTCATTGTAACTAGTGAAGGCATGTATGCATTTTGCTTTTGCCAAAATGTTAAAAGTAAAATTGGAGCAAAGTCTAAAATGGTTTTTAAAACAAATTCGTCATCCAAATCTGCAATTGTTTTACTTTGGGGAAATTATAAAGCTGTACTGGAGTATGTAGCTCTCTGTTTTATACAGCTGTGGTCCTTGGTACATAATGATTGAAAATCATATGTATTTTTCTTTTTTTTTTTAATTAGCCATATAAGAAGTATCCTTCTATTTTAAAGATCTACAAATGAAATGATGTAATGTCTGACATTTGCTTCAAAAAAACAGGGGTGGGAGGGAGAAGAAAGTAGAGGTAAATATGAAATCATACTGGCCATGCCCGGGTGGTTGGTAAAGCTAAGTGATGATACCTGGGGCTGCATTGTACTATTTTCTCTACTTTTGTACGTATTTGCAATTTTCCATAGAAAAAGTGTAACACAGGCCTAATGGAGTAGGTTTGGAGACTGTTTAGTAGACATTTACAATGACAATAAAAGACCTAGAAAAGTCAGTGTTGCACTGCAAATTCACTCAGGTGAGATCCTAATATAGCATCCAGTCTCAATGGAAAGGCCCTGGGAGGCAGAGCTGTGCACGAAGACTTCCGGCCACCACACTCAGACAGGCCTGGATGATGTCAACACTGGGCTTCACCGTGTCGCACAAGCACTAGACATAGATGGATCTGAAGATCACTACCGGTAAATTCCTTCTCTTTCACCACACTCACCGAAGGCAGACTAAGTAATAAGTTTTGTGTAATAAAACCCACATACCAATACAATGAACTGAAAACTCTTCCTTTCTCCATTTCCTTTTTCCCATTATACTTGGAATGGCTTGTATGCCAGTGGGCTCTCAGGACACGGGAGTCATGTGAGCTGTGTGTCTGCCCCTCTGCCCTGGAGGACGGACAGAGGGGAGGGCGCAGGTTGTCACCTGGCCTCACCTGGCCACAAGGATGTCCCAGTGCAGGAGAGCAGTGGCAGGGGCTGGGGGATGATGAACAGTAACCGAAACTTAATACTAAGTTGATAACTATTCTATGCAGCAGATCTGAAGACAGCTACAACCTATTTCATTTCACCTTTTGATTTTCTTGATCGAGCTGTAAGTCTTGCAGCGCTCTTTCTAGTTTCGACTTCTCATCCAGCACATTCGTAGCCTATAATCAAGTTTAAACAAAACACATTCAGTACGGAGCCTGCACGCCGCTCAGTAATTGTGGTAACGTGTTTCTCCGTTACCTGTATTTCAATGGTCTTCAGCCTGGACTTCAATTTCTCATTCTCTTCTTGAAGTCTTAAAATTTCCTTTGTGAGTAAATTCAAGTTTTATTATTTTAGCCAAAGTATTTTTAATACTTGACATGACTTGTTTCACTTAAAAATGTAATCTTTAAATTAAATTTAAATTATATAATAGATAAAAAATCTGTATGCCCTGGTTATTGGGAATATTCCAATTTTACCCAGCCCACCGGCCTCAGCACCTGTGAGTCACTGTTGGTCTAAGGCTTCTAGTTCCTTCTCTCACAGTGTCAGACTCTTCGGCCCTCTGCTCTCAGCCTTCTGCCAGAGTCCCCTCCTCTGCCACCTCTCACCTAGATGACCCTACAACTCTCGGGGCTGTCCTCGGCCTCTGCTGCACAGCACTGCTGCTCATCCTACACCGTGGTCATCACTCCCATTCCCTGTGCCCAAGCCCCGGGGCATTTCTGACCGAGCTGAGGCCAAATGCCTTTGCGTGGCAGCAGCGCTATCACTAGGACCACCCGTCGGTCAGTCTGATGTCTTATACACGCCAACCGAATCGGCCCAGTCAGACAGCACTGCATTCTGTTCCAATCACACCAGCCTTCTGCCTCTGAGTGCTGCCCATTCTGTTCCCCTGCCGGCTGTGCCCCCTTCTCTGCCCTCTGACAGCAGCTTAATCTGCCTTTACTCTTTATCCCGGCACAGACACTGCCTGACCCGCGTCGGTCCTCAACTGCTCTTATCCACACGGAGCTGTGTCTTCTCTGCCACCCTGTGGCACACACATTAGCATTCTCCACCTCTGCTTCCAGAATATTAGTTCTCGCCTCCCAATAAGATTGTAAGGTTTATAAGGGCAAAAGGCCAGTTATTACACTTTTTATCTAATAATATCTAGCGTAATATTGACAACACAGGAATCATAAAAATATTAATTTGTATATTGGTAATTACTTTTTAGAAACCTCTTAATAAAATTCCCTTAATTGGTATTACAGCTTATAACCTTTAAATGTCCATCAATAAATGCTGTCAAAAATTCCACGTTCTTCACTTCACCATGGAAAGATGCAATCAAGAGGTATTTCAGACTTTCTGGAACGTAAGTATGCCCTCTTCTGGCCCAGCAGGGACCATAAGCAAAACCACTGCAGCGGACTCATTCCCCGCAGTGGACCAGAGCCCGAATCAGCCTCCTCCGTTTCTCCACTCGTGATTGTGCAGGCCACGAGAGGACAGAATGGAGGGTTTGCCGTTTCTCAAAACGATGGCAACATTACCTTGTTTAGGAGCTCAGCCGTTCCACCTTCGTTAAGTGGAGCCAGTTTGGGTTTCAGGTCCATACTGGGCTGGAATGAAATACAGAAACTAAACTGAAACTGGCATGGACAAACCGCGTGTAATCACTGAACACTTTCACTATCAAAGGGGAAACAGTGCGTGAACATATCCACTGGGACGTCAGCTCCAAGACTGTGGGGGTTCTTGTGGATTTGGTTCCCTGCTACGTCCCAGTGGCCGGGCAGTGCCTGGTCCATGGTGTACAACACAAATCCGAGATAAAAACAAAACCCATCCTCCCCGTATCTTAAACAAACAAACAAAACAGATGGCAGGGAAAGGAGGGAAGGAGCTCTAAGCCAGAGCAGATATAAACCCTACCTCGACGGACTGGGATTCTAACCTGTGAGGCTGAAACAGATTTCCACATGAACCAGACTCTGGGAAAAACTGTAATACTGATGAGAATTTAGGCAACTACATTACAGAGGAAGAATAACTTGGCAAAAATATTCTGGCAGGTTGGCAATATGAAGAACCCACGCCCTCTGACCCAGATGTATGTTCTGAAGGAGCAACTGGGGAAGAGTCGGGATGTACGTGTCACAGCTCCTCTCGGAGGCACTGGACTCCCAGGGGCATCCCTACAACGCAGCGCTAAGTGGTCACTGCAGACACGGGGAGCGATTATAAGAGGAGTAGGCAACTACCAGCAGGGTCTCCACTCGACATGAGGACAAGGCTCAGCCATCGGAGGCACACTGCTCAAGGTCACACAGCAAGGGGGTGACAGAGCCAGGATGTACTGACCCAGGTGTGGCTGACCCCAACGCCTGTGCTCTGCAGCCTCGGAGTGACGAGTTCAGATGGCAGGGAGTGGGTGTATGTGTGCGCGAGACAGGGGACAGAAACAGCAGTTTTTCATAGTTACTTCCAAAGCTTTTCTTTTGCCTGAAAATCTGAGAGGCAGTTTTTGAATCCTGCTCTTGAATCGACTGCTTTTCCTTCAGAGTTCTCACTTTAGCCTCTGATTGCTCTGAGCAGCTTGAGGATTTTAAATACTGGCTATTAAGATATGGACTTAAGATGACCCCAAATTACCTTTTTATTTGAAGATGTAAATTCTGCTTTTTCAAATTCTGCAACTTGTTCTAATAATTCTCTTGAAGATAAAAGCAAATATGAAGAAATATTTATTGAAAATGGATTTGTGTCATACACAAGAATAAAATCACTCATACCAATCTATTACCTGCCAGAGAGAACAGAGCAAGATGAACAAAACTTCATCATGTCAAAAATGACATTTAGTTCCTAATGGTCGAGAACCCAAACCACATGGAGTCACCTGTGAATGTCCCACAGCACCTAGTATTGCGCACCTACTGTGTGTGCGACGGAGCTGCTAGAACTAAACTGCAATGTTAATACAAACATGTCTGAAATTTGTAGTCAACTGTATTTTTGAGGTGCTATAGGGAGGTTGCTCTGTTATAATATACATTGTTAGCTAGGAGACGCTCAAGAAAGACAAGCTGATTTTAACAGAGTAGCCTCCCAAATGGAATTACAGTAGTTTGTGACATCTCCAGGAAAGGAGGATGAGATAGTCTCCAGAAAGACAGATGGTTTGGGGTGATCTACATGATTATTTCTTTTCATTTGCAAAGGTAAATGAAAGCTGACTATGCAAAAGCCTTTAGAGTAAATGGCAGTGACTTCTCTTCTAAGCTTAATAGGTCAGTTTCTCAACCTTTTCTCACCAGCAACCTACTGACAGACAGTTGACTAAGTTAAAGGGGTTTCCTTCCCAACCGTAGGCCCTAATCCGTGTTAGTCAACACACTTCCCATGGGCCCACATGCTGCAACTGTGTTTAGAGCACAGCTCCCAGGGTTCAGCCGTCAGTCTTTCCTGATTTCTGGCATAACTTTTCTTAGAATGAATGTTGATTTTGCCGATTTTATCATACATGTAGTTTCTAATATTAATGAGCTCTTTGATATTGTTTGGATTATAAAACTTTTTGTTTTTTTACATTTCCTGTTTTAAAGGTAAGTGTATAATTTAAAATGTAATTATTTAGAAATACACTTCCAATATTACTAGTCTGAAGTGATGGCATTTGAATTGTTTTTTCAAATATTTCACAATCTTTATTTCCCAGTTGACCGATCTCTAAAGACTTATTACGATACCGATCAGGTTAACACAGACACCACAATGAATAATTAGTAATCGCCTGGAAAGCAATGGCATAAATCTCCAATACCTCTCAACAGCTGGAAACAGCAGAAACAGAATTTGGAAGAGGACGTGCAGTGGCACCTAAGAGGTCACTCGGGAAGCGGATGCTTTGCTGCTACCTCACCCAATGTTCTCCCGTATCAGCCCCACGAAAACCGGCAGCAAAGACATTCGCTAACTTTTAAAATCATGCATGGGCCTCTGTTGCCCTAACCGCAGGCACACGTTGTTATTACCTGTTCTCAAGTTCCGCGATGTCTGTTTGCAGCTTGAGATACCACTTCTCCGCCTGGGAGAAAAGCTGCCGCAGAACTAACACGTTGGTGTGGGCGGTGTTGATGAGCTCAGACTCCACCTCGCTGTGGACCAGCGCCTGCAAGCCGCTCAGGACCTCGGAGACTTCGTCTGCAGTGAAGGTCTCCTCCACCAGCCTGAAAAACACCCGCCACCCCAAACTTCCTTATCAACAGCAAAAGCCACTTCCAAAACAAAACTAAGAAACCCACACTCATGTCTTCCATGGGATGAAGGGGTCATTGTAAAAATCTTTGGGAATTATCTTCTTTATTAATAAAGCAGACTGAAAATAATAGAAACTCAATTAAATTTTGATGTCTATTTACACGATTAAATTGTGGTTCATTCTTCAAATGTGGACATCCTTTATTACAAGTATATGCTCAGAGACATTCCCCTAAACCAGGGGTGTCCAAACTGCAGCCTGCGGGCCAACTGCGGCCCGCAATCCATTGTTAATTGGCCGGCAGCAAATTCCAAAAATATATTTAGTTTACTTAAATAAACCAGGTGAGGCAATACGTACTTCACGTCGAGTGAGTGGCCGGGCTGTTTGTGTATTTTACCGCATATGGCCCTTGGTGAAAAACGAAAAAAGTTTGGACACCCTTGCCCTAAACCATTTACATTTTTTTCATTTTTCAGATTAAAAATCTTTTTTACTTTTTTCTCCACTAAAATTAGACTTATCACAGTTATTAGGTTAGTGCAAAAGTAATGGCAGTTTTTGCAATTATTTTTAACCTTTTAAACCGCAATTACTTTTGCACCAATCTGATAGTAATTTCAAAAGTCACCTGGAAGGTATAATTTCTCCTTTCTTTCTTTGTCTAGCATTTCAATAATAGTATGAACTATTCATATGTTAGTAAATGCCTATACGAAAACCAATGGCTATGATATATTGCCTCTCTTAGCATTCTTGAGACTCAAAGAAGAAAAAAAAAAAGAACTCATCTTAGTTAAAACTACATGGACCACTGACCACTCCATGAAAATGACCACCAGCATCAACAGGATTCAAAGCCCACTCTCCCACTGAGAGTGCTCGGGGCGGGAGGAAGCCTCGCAGCCATCTTCTTCCGTGCCCTCACTGTACAGACGGGAACACAGGCTCAGAGGGTGGCGGTAAGGAGCCCGTGGTCCCACTGGGGGTGACTCAATGCCATAATCATTTCCGGCACTCTCAGGAACATGCCCGCTATCAGAAGCCTTGAGAAAGCTCCTGTGTACACCTCCTCCTTTCAACGAGTTTCACAGTACCACCGTCCTCTGCGCTCCCTGCCCCCACCCCTAAAGTCCCTGGTCCCTCAGATGCTGTTCGGAGGGGAGGAGCAACCACCCCACCCCACGTTTATCTTTCTCCTCACTTCCAAAAGGACCTAATGAAGGGCGGGGCACCAAGGTTAGACTCAAGTTAACATTATTTGACGTACCATTCTTTAATGTTTCATTAGGCAGTGAAATTTAACCACTCTAAAAAAAAGCAAAACTTGAACTATTTCTGATGGAAGTCCTGACTAAATATATTAACAACCTTTCTATTCTTTTAAAAATCTGCTCTTGTTTTGGCAACCCAAGGTCATTACCATGAATAGCGGTTAAGGTACTTGGAGGCACAAAGTGAGTAATGAAGCACCTCCCCGGGCTGTCCTTCGACAATTAAACTGTTGCTTCTATCTGCTGGGGGTTAGCAAAACAGACGAATGATTTGAACAGATAACTGCCTATAGTTGAAGGTCTGTGCTACGGAGTGAAGTTCATGGCCTTATGACAGTTGTAGCTCACGTGGAGGCCTTTTTCATTTGTCTTACCTGACATCTGCGCTAAAAAGCCTTATTCCCAAGTTATCTGATGTCTCTTTATTATTCATCTTTTTCTTTGGTTTATCTGTTATCCTCCAGATCAAACATATATTTTCTATGATCTTTAATTATCTTCTATTATTGGTCCAACCAAACTAATTATCATCTCTCGCTGCAAAATCAACTAACAATGTTAGTACCAGTCAGTAAGCTTTTCATGGTTCCCTGCTGTTTTCAGAATTTTACAGGTGTTTTCCTGCTAATTGTCATATCTTATGGCTCTCATCTCTTAATTAATAACTCAAGTAATTCAAGTTCCGGAATCTTTAATACAAGCCAATCATTAACCCACAAGCACGTCACAATTTCCTGACTGCCCTTCTGAAACTCTGTAAACCCTTCATGATCATACGTGCGTGTTTGATAATAGATTGCTCCCGCCACAACCCACTTGCTGGAGTTTCACATATCCACGAGGCTTAGTGTAGTTGCTCTCAGTGAGTAATGGGTCACGATACTCTCTCGGCAATGGTTCGTATGGCCTCTGCGATAGCATCCCCACACCGGCTGCCAGAAAAAAGCCATGTTCCCACCGGGTTTCCTTAGAGTCGGTTCTCTGATACCTGCTCTCCTTGAGGTCTTGGAAGCAGGAATCTACAGTTTTGAGTCTCAAGCCTCTTTTGGAACGAGCAAAACGCATATAAGTGATAACTTCATTTTGATGGTGCTCATTTAGGCCCAACTCTGCCTGAAAGAGAGAGTAGTTTAGTTGTCAGTCTTGAAGATGTAATAAAGGAACCAACAATGAAAACACAGGCTATACTGTGGTGGAGACTGCCACATGTCCATTAAATTCTGTTCTTCCCTTCCTGTTGGCTACATGGCTACCCAACTAGGGGCCATGTCCCAGCCCTCCTTGTGGTCAGGTGTTGCCACGTGACTACTTCTCGGCAGTGGATGTGAGCAGAAGAGATGAGGGTTACTTCCTAAGCATGGGCCTTAAGACATGGGGAGGGCCTTTGACACACCCCAGTCCTCTGAATCATGGAGGAGTCGTGACTGGGCGGAACCATGCAGACAGCATCCACGTCCTAGGAGTTGGGGGAGCAGCAAGATGAAAGGGACCGGTATCCCTACGTGACTTCATGGAGCAGCACTGACCCAGTCACCTGACATGAGCAGTGAGATGGCTGCTAAGTGAGAAAAATAAACCTTCATATTCTTTAAGCCACTGTTTTTTGGATCGCTATTACAGCAACTTACCCTTACCCCACCTAATACAGCTTTAAGAAATACTATAGTAGGTTGTGAAATAGCCATTCATTCATTGGTCTTGATTTTAAACCAGGTAACAGCTTGACAACTATGAGCTAGAGATGAAAGACATTCTTTTTCATTTTATAGCTATATTGACTATTAAAGAAGGAAATTGTAAAACTGAACATCTAGTATAGGGGACTAAATGAGTCAGAATTATCTTTATTTTAAGAATAACTTGAACTACCATAGGCTTCTTATGGGAGACAAAGGTCTAACTTCCAAGCCTCTTTTCAGGCTTACCCCTCCAACATTTTGGAGGCCAACGCCAAGGTCATTGAGCACGATCTCCTTCACCCCCAAGTCCTTCACCATGGCTTTCGGCATCCGCATACATCCTTGCCTCCTGTTGGCAGTTGCAAGTTCCTTAGAACATAAGCCTACAAGGGCCAGGACCCTGCCCATCTGATTCCGAGGTACACCCAGGACTTCTCATAGTGCCTGGCATGCGACAGACATATGCCCGACAAATGAACTTAAAGAGTATCCCTCCTTTGGAAGGCCACTCCTTCGTGAGGCTTTCACCGGTTCTCTTTCAAACTCCTGGGGGACGTTACTTAACCAATTGTTCCCCCTCTCAACACTCCATGGGTTTCTTCTTCCCTTGAGACTACAGGGAAGACTGTATACAAACCTCACCCATGCTAAAACAAAACAGAATAGAAAACCCGAGATTCCTTCGTGCTATCACTGCATCTGTCCACTTCCCTTCTACTCTTGCCATCCCTTCTGTCATCTAGTCCTGAAACCCATATGCTACTCAAACTGCTTTTGTAAAGCTTACCAGCAACTTCTTAATTATAAATCCAACTACATGGCTGATACCTTGTTCTCAGCTGACCTGCTCCATCCTTTGGCTGCTAACCTACCTTTCCTTCTAAACCTTATTTGTAGTCTCCTCCTCTTGGGCTAGTCTCTTAAGTATATGTATTTCCCAGGGCCGTGCCTGGTCTGTATCCTCTCCATGATGACATATCTATATCAAGGTTTCAATGTTACCTGTACGGCTATGACTCGCAAGTCTAACAGGTTGACCCACAGATGTGTCCCCAACTGCACGATGAATAGCTCCACCAAGCATTTTTTCCCTCCCACATTGTTTTTAACATTTCTACAATTCAAGATGTTAAAGCTGAATAACTTCAGAACTACCCAAGATATCATGACGCTCTGTAATAGTTACTTATCCAGTAGACTAAGGTTTCAGAACAGTCAGTTGAGTTGTTTTGACCAATGTAAACCAACACATTTGAGGTATGTGCTTACCTTAAATTTCATGACTACTTTACTTGATTAAACTGGTAATTAAGATTTTGCCTTAGTGTAGACAATGTGAACAGAAAGAAGAAAGAATTTTCTTATGTTTTGGTTCACACTGATTATTAACCAACTCCCTGAACTAATGGCGACTATTAGTAATAGTAATAGTAATGATGAAACAGCTACAAGTCATTCGGAGGTTATAATGTCCCAGGAATGATCTCATTTAAACCTCAATACAATCCTCTGAAAAAGGAAGTATCATTCCTACTTTACAGATAGAAAGCTGAGGGACAGAAAATAAATGTTTCCCAAATGACTGAAATGGTTAAGGGCTAGAGCAGGACCTGAACCAAGCAACCTCACTCCAGATCCCACACTCAACTCTGCTGTTTCATATCCTTTTTGGAATATGGCAGAATTTAAATATATAAAGAACATATACATGTTATAGGTGCATATGCACCTGAGTTGTGACTCACAAGACAGATTTCCAGCAGGCATTAAAAAAACCAAACTGAACATCTACGTTAGAAATGATGTTGTCTCTTACAGTCACATCAGGTTGACAAGAATATCCCTCAATTTGGAAATACCTCAAAGTAATGTCACAACTTGCTTAAAAAAAATCCCATAAACACCAATTCTCAATCATTCTTTATTGTTTATAGTATTAAACCTGTACTCGGTAAGCCCTTCAAACTCCCCAAACTCTTTCTCTAACCCTGTTTCCCAGAATGCTCCGTAAGGATGCTCTACTTTAGTGAGACAGTCTGCTGTTAGCCCTGAGTAATGATTTGACATTTCCTGCCTCTGCTCTCACTGTTACCCCAGGCACCTCCCCATTCCTATTCGAGAATGGAATCCTACCTAGTGTTCCCCTGGTAACTGTTTATGAACAGGCTTTCTGAGGTGGGGTGGGGGTGGGCTTGAAATATGAAACTCTGATCTGTAGCCCTTGCTGATTTCCCTGGTGTAAATACTCCCATCATGGCTGATTTCAAGCTACCAATACAATGTCACTCAATGCAGAGGTGAGAAGAAGTGCATACAATTGGCTGTCACCAGCCAGCACAAGCATGCTTCAGCCCATCACTGAAGTCCTACCTAACCAAACCTGCTTTACTTACTCTGCCAAGCCTCCCAATATACCCTCAGCAATTCTAGCTTTGTTTGCCTCCAAAAACTGGTACATACCATCTCTGCAACTCATTTGGCACCACCACACCCTGATTTCTACCTTGTACTATTAGGGTCGTTTTCTTTCTCCCAGGTATTGCTCCTCCAATTAGACTGTAAGCTTGTGATGGCATGAATCATTTCTAATGCCACACAGCTCCTAGTATAAGTGGCCAATTCACATCTGTAAATTATTTTCTCTCCTGTCAAGAAGAGTGAAGATTGTCTTAAGTCTAAGAAGAAAAATCGACTCAAACTGAGAAGAAGAAGCTTTAGGACAGAAGACAGAAAAGTTCCTCTAAAATGGGTGGGAGTGAAGAAAGGGAGCAGAAATGGGCAGCTGAGTTCAACAGAAGAAATGGCGTCAGCCCAGGAAATGACATTCCCAGACGTTTCCTTCCCCATATGCACACGGGTACATGACATGCACATGAGTCAAATCATTAGAGAGAAAAAGGCATAGGTTGATGTGTGGTACAAGTAGACAAAACCCTGGATTAAAAACCAAGTTTACGTCTAGTTGTGTAACTGTTACCAAATCACTTAATCTCACTGACACCAGTTTCGCCATCTGTTAAACGAGAGATATGATAATTAGTTAGATATATGATATCATATTAGATATGATAATTAGATAATTTGGCAACAAGGGGGGGTATATCCAAATAAGGAAATTAGAATCTGTTTTAACTGTATTGCAGAAATACTCTATTAAAATAATAAAAAGGGCTAAAAACATAGAGCAAGAATCCTATCAGAGCATTGCCAAGCTGGCGTCCTGGAATTTTGCCATAAAGTGAGGGAGAGTGGAGTGAAGGTACCCGAAATCATTCCGTTCTTGATTATGCCCCCAAAAATCCATATACAATTTTACTATGAGAAGTGTTAACAAAACGTAATGATAAAAATGAGCACGATCTAATAAAAATCTATCATATATTGAATACTTAGTATTTTAACAGGTACTGTGCTATTTATTTTATATGCATCAACTGTTATTATTTTATCAACCCTACATTAATTATTATCATCTGCAATTTACTAAAGAAGAAACTGAGCCTGATTCCAAAGCCTGTTGTTAAGCAAATTGATAGAAAGGGATGACAGAAAATAGAGTGGGAGCAGGTGTCAATATTTTTGCGTGTGACATCACCGTCATAATTTTTTCACCTTGTTTTTGGTATTTTAGGGAAATCAAGACGGGTAGGGAATGGTGTTTTGTTCACAGTTGCACCTCAGGTGCAAGAGTGTGCTTGTCACAGTGTGGTCTAAACAGGAATCCTGGTTGCGGAGGTATTTCAGTTGCCCATTTCAGTGGTGCCCCCAACTGTGCTTTCATCCCTTTTTCTGAACTCTTTAGTATTGTGCAATGTTCTAAGTGTGGTGGCTAGTTAAGTTGGCACACTATATCCTCTGGAACGATTAATGGGATATGCTTGAACATACAAGAAAACGGGGCCTCTTTTGAACAGATCCAAACAAACGAAATGTCACCTAAGTTTCCTCGGCTGTAAAATGCGGGGCTTGGACTCTTAAAGTCGTTCTCGTATCAGAAAGCTGGATTCGTTAACACATGTAGTTTATGCTGCCAAAGGGTGTGTGCAAAAACTTGGGAGTTTTTGGACTCTAATGAGAAGCCCGCCCTGCGCCGTCTGCGGGCCGGGCCGCGGGTTCCCGCCAGCTCTCTTCACCATCCGCCTGCGAGGTGAGACTTGGCCCGGGCACCCCAGGCGCGGGTGAGGAATAAAGCGAAGCGGCGGAGCGAGGCTGCTACGTAGGAAAGGACTTCACCTAGGACTACCCGAGAAGGGCTTAGGCGAGGTTAGCTGAGCCCCCCGCACCCGGGGCAGCCTCCCCTCCTCAGGGAGGCCCAGGAGGGGACTCAGTCCCGTGCACGCCACGCCATCACTCCGGGGCCCCGGCTCCGCGTCTCCGGCCCCGGCCACTGCCCTCTCCTCGGCGCGGTGCGGCGCCAGCGGGCCGGCTACTCACCATGGCGGCGGGCGGCAGTCAGCAGCCTCGAGATGCGGAAGAGGCCCGGCGAAGCCTCGCCAAATAGCGGGATCGCCGAGGCAGGTTGGACCGCAGAGGATGCGGAGGGAGGGCGGGTTGTTTAGAAGCCTCCGGTTGCTAATGGGAACGGAGGCACGTGACCCTGGAGTTGTTCACTTTTATTGGTCCTTAAGATCACACGACCGGAAGTGCAGTGTGACCGGCCGATCGCTGCACGCGCGTTGGTTCCCAGAGCCGGGAAGTCCCACCTACTCGCGCCACGCTGACTTTCGGGGCGGCCACTGTTGCCAATGGTGACGGGAGGGGAGCGGCGGCCTGAGGGTCCCAAACTAAGTGCGGCTGAGCCTCGAAGGCTGGGTTTCTGCGAAGCGCTTGTTCCTCGCTTCCCACGGCCTGGCGGCCCCCAGGGCTGTTACCTCGACGGCTGATTCCCGACCTTTCGACGGTCTCTTGGGGTGTAGGGCGCGCACGGCCCAGACTTATTTCTCTTCTCTCCCGGAATTGCTACTTGGCCGAGATAGGCCGACGGCACCAGCGCGTCCAGGTTCCCGGAGAGCTTTGAGTGACCCTGCCTCCACCCCGCCCATTTCCCCCCTCTTCTATTCTTAGTAAAAAATCTCCAATATAACACCTTTTCCATTAAAAAAACCCCAAAAAACTAACGAAGTCGTTGAAAGCAGTGAATTTCAAACTGTTATGCCTAAAATCACCAGGGTGCTGCGGTGAGCGCCACCCCCAGAAATTCTGCATCACGAAGCCTAACTTGGGTCCTTGGAATCTGCCGTCTTCACCGGCACTTCGGGAGTGATCGCGGGCAACTCTAAGAAGCAATGCCCTGGAAGAGGCAAAGGGGTAGGATGAGATAGATTATTGCAAATACCAGGAGTTTGGGGCTGGGTGGGTGGCAGCCATTGAGTGGGCATTTCAGCTCCGAAGACAGAAACTATGAGCCAGATGCAGCCACTGGAGAGGCAAAAATAAGCTAAGACGTGGGCTCAGTGCTATAGACACTGAAATACGGAGCACAGAGCGGGGAGCTTTCTGAGAGTCTGGGAGACTTCAAACTGCGGAGAGGTGTTTGGCGTTAGCCCTGACTTATGAATAGATACGGTAACTGAGATAATGTTTTTTGGGTTTATGTTGATTTTGGCCACTACATAGAGCAATGTAAAATAGATCACAGTTGGGACCTAACCGTCTAGAAAGGATCGGAGAGACCTGGTTCCAGTTGCTTAATTTATGGATGAAGAGACTGGGAGCCAAGGTCACATGGTCAAGACCTCAGAGGGCTGGGTGGGGGGCATCTGAAGCTTGGGTGTGATAAAACTAATACAAATGTTTTCAAGAGCAAAACCAGAAAGCAGATGTGAACTATTTTGGTACAGTGGGTGTTAAGTCATTCTGGTTTCAAGAATTTCATTTTTCTTTTTCATTTCTTACCACATGCATTTTATTTAATGTAAATGATATACCAAATTATGTACACAGCTTAGTTGTCCCAAGATCTGAACTCAATGCTTTTTAAACTTGAGACTTTCCTTGCTAGAACAAAGTGGCAGCAGATAAATTCTGTAGACTAAAGCTAACTTAAAGGGATGATGTCTTTGACAAAGGAGGTGCAGTGATGAAAACATGTTTATTAGTTAAATGGTCAAGATGGTGAAATGGAAGTAATTAAAATGGATAACTTTCAATTCAGGCAGAGAAAGAGCTAGAAGGAAATAGTATTTTCAGATAAATAAAGGCAGCTCAGAAAAGTAAGGGTCTTGTCCAGTGAGAGAGGCAGCAAATCTCATGATGTCCCACCCAAACACAGGTTACAGTGCTTTCCCTTCCAAATTTATCCTCACCCCTCCAGGTATAAGGCCCCTCGCCCTCTGTTTAGGGGAGGTTATGATTGTCCCCTGACTGTTGAAAAACGGGGGGGGGGGGAGAAGTCTGCCAATTTGGATGGGGCTTGGCAAAGTCTTGGGGCACAGTCAGGAGTCCGCTTAGATGATCTAGGGATATGATGCAGGCAGTAGCCCATCAAAGGATCTCAGGCCTCAACGACAAGAACGGCTGGCAAACCTCCCCTGTGTGTAACCCGGAGCACACCCAGGCGTGGAAGGATGGTCTGGGGCATTGACTTGGCTACGCTCAACTTCACTTTGGCTTCCCAGTGGCATCGGGGCAGAATCTCTGTCTCCCTCCAAGGTCTATAAGGGCAGGTTCTCAACCCCTGCCCGCCATCATGACTCCCTCCTAAGCTCAGTTAAATTTCTACATTACCATGCCATCGCCCAGATTTCTGGTCAGTGAGTGCTTGTTGAATTTGATAATAATAGTTGCCATTATTTAGTGCTACTATGGGCTAGACGTATTCCCTTCCAATAGTTAATCCTTGGCCCTTTCTTACTACAGTAGACGTTCATTGAATTCACACAGAGAGAAGGTCACTTTTTAGGTGGTGTGGATCCAAGTGAAGGAAACTCATCAGCGCTTTTAGGACATTTAAGTAAATGAAGTTGTCCATCAGTTTGCATTTCTAAGGAGACTTAAGTGTATTTTCTTACAGGCAAACTCCTGTGCTTGCTGAGTGTTATTAATGTAGGGGAACCAAAGCAGTGGGTGGATAGTGCAAATATTTCATTTGTGAGTATGTTTGTGGCTTGGGGATTTTTTAAGTTCCGCAAAGCAGCTTCAGCTAGTTATTTTAATTTAAAATCCTATTTTTATCTAAAATCTTCTGTACTAAGGATGTTATATCGCTTTTAGCCAATCTATCCAGCTGAGTTGAATATTGTTACATAAGCTGTCTAAACAGTGTCAGCAAATATGAACATGTATTTTGGTCTTAAATTGATGAATTTGGCTCATGAAAAGGCTGAACTTGTGCTTTGGGTTGTTTACTAGCTTGGGTTGATCACCAAAGCAAACAATTCGAGCTGTGAGGGAGAACAGCTCCACCCGACTTTAATAGTGAGCTTCTTCGTCTCTCTATTTTTTTTAAATTGCTGTGACAATTTTAAAAGTGTATGTGTGCACACATCGGTTTGGAAGGATTGGATGGGAGGAATACAAACATGATCATTAAATACCTCTTGTCATAGTTCAACATAAATAAAATGAAGACCAACTCTATCATTTTAGATTATTACAAAATGAGACTCTTTTGAGTGTATAAATTACAAGTCAGAACACCAGGACCACCAATTTCAGGGCATTTACAAGCTAGACTCAGCAAAAGGAAGAATGGAAAGGTTATCATGGTCTTAGCAGCGTCGACAGATTCACTCATTCTGCCACTATTTACAAAGCCCCCTTTGTGAGCAAGGTTCTGTGGCCCTGGTCGTGAGAATATGAGGGGAGCAGTGGAGGGATTCGGGAAGCCTCGGCTCCCCCTACTCTACAGATCTTGGGGTGAGGTTAGGTAGGGGGAATAAAGGAGGGTTTACTTAAGTAAAACGAGGAGATATCTTTTTAAAATGGTTTAAAAATACAGGTGGTACACAGAAAAGGCAAAAATCTTGAAAGTCATACATATGGCAAAGAGGAAAATATGAGAAACACGGAACTGGTAGTGGGTGGGAAATTGTTAGGGGAAAATTATTTGGGGGATTATCTTGAGAAAAGCAAAGCTTCTGGAATATGGCATCTTGCATATAATACTATCAGGGTCCTCTCCATCTCCCCGCGCCCTGCCCAGATACAACTGAGAAACTAGCCAAGGCCTTAAAGAAGGGAAGAACCCAGGATTAAAAGTCTTTACAGGACCTACAGCTTTTGAATGGGTCTCTAGGGGCAAGAGGCTATTTTCAAATCTTCGGCTGTTTGCTCCCTCAGTCAGTTGGTTTCAAAATGCTCTAGTGATCGGCAGAGTATTCGAGGGTGCTGACAAATTAGATTAGTAAAATCCCTATCGCACGTATTAAAGGAGGTCAGGCAAGGAAGTGGTTCACCATAAAATACTACAACTCCCTTTAAGATGGTGTGGATGACGCTAATTTCTTAGCCCAAATGATAGATTAGTTTCACTGATAAATCTCCATACATCAAAACAACAACAAAAAAACCCCGAAGGAAACACCAAGACCCTAACAATAATTAAGCCTACCTAAAAACAAGTCAGGAATTGGTTGTGAAGAATAGCTTCCTGTGAAGTAGAAGAAAATTTTGGTGCCATGTACCAAATCCTTATTCCACACCCTCATGTACACAGAGACGAGTGAATTCGACCAACAAGCTCTGTCCTTACGTTCAGCGATTGTTCACGGAAAACTGGACACATGAAAGACACTGTGGGGAAGGGGACAATGATCAAGATGCGATTTGTCCCTTTCACCCATGAACTTATAATCAAGTCAAGGGAAAATGCAAGCTTGCAAAACCATCTCAGAGCAGACAATAAGTGGTATGGGAGCTCAGAGGAGGGAATGGTCGCCTCCATTGAAAGTTCAGGAGGCAGTGGCATTTAGGCCAGGCTTTAAAAGGTGTATGGGAGAATAGTAGGTGGGTGTGATGATTGTGAGGGAGAGAAGGTTGTCCTGAGCACGGAACCAGAATTTTCATCAGGTGAGTCATGGAAGCGTCCTGAGATGAACATTTACATTTGTTATTATTTGAAGGGTCGATTGCAGAAAGAGGTACATAGTGATGGAGTCCCGAAACTAGTGTCTTATTGAGGAGTGTGGGCCCTCCTAGATCTGTGATCTTTACTAAATGTTTACCTAGACTACTGTCTGTGTAAAGGTGATGACCCACTGCATCCCATCTTAGAAAATGGAAACCAGACTTCTATTTACTCAGAAAGTTCTGCCTAAGAGGACCTGGAGAGACATTTCTCCAAAGAGGACATACAAATGTAAATAGACATATGAAAAAATGCTCAACATCACTAATCATCAGAGAAATGCAAATGAAAACCACAATGAGATATCACCTCACCCCAGTCAGAATGGCTATCATCAACAAGACAAATAGTAACAAGTGTTGGAGAGGCTGTGGAGAAAAAGAAACCCTCATACACTGTTGGTGGGAATGCAGACTGGTGCAGCTGTTATGGAAGGCAGTGTGGAGGTTCCTCAAAAAATTACGAATAGAATTACCATATGACCCAGCAATCCCTCTCCTGGGTATCTACCCAAAAAATCTGAAAACATTTATACATAAAGACACGTGTGCTCCAATGTTCATTGCAGCTTTGTTTACGGTGGCCAAGACATGGAAACAACCAAAATGTCCTTCGATAGATGAATGGATAAAGAAGTTGTGGTATATATACACAATGGAATACTATTCGGCGGTAAGAAAAGATGATATAGGAACATTTGTGACAACATGGATGGATCTTGAGAGTGTAATGCCGAGCGAAATAAGTCAGACAGAAAAAGCAGAGAACCATGTGATTTCACTGTTTTTGGTATATAAACCAAAAACAACAAAAGAACAAGACAAACAAATGAGAAACAGAAACTCATAGACACAGACAATAGTTTAGTGGTAACCAGAGGGTAAGGGGGTGGGGGATGGGAGATGAGGGTAAGGGGGATCAAATATATGGTGATGGAAGGTGAACTGACTCTGGGTGGTGAACACACAATGGGATTTATAGATGATGTAATACAGAATTGTACACTTGAAATCTATGTAATTTTACTAACAAGTGTCACCCCAATAAATTAAAAAAAAAGAAAGAAAGAAAGTTCTGCCTACAAAGGCTCTGCTTTGGAAGCCCCTAACGGCCCAGTTCAAGCTGTGTTCATGAATGGTTTCCTCAGTGGGATGGGTAAATACAATGAAGGCAAAAGGAAAGCCATTCTTAAGTTATGCTTGTTTGTCTTTCCCACTACTACATTTCAAGCTCCTGGAAGGAGGGAATCTTTATTATATCATCAACCTGAGTCCCCCACCAAGGGTTGGGCCATAATAAGCCCACAGGTGATTGAAACAAGGTCCCTGCTTTCCAGGCTCCTAACTGTGTAGTATGAAAGATAGACCCATTACAAGTTCATGTCCACATAATATGGTCACCTTTTGGGAAACCAGATAGGGGGCTCTTTGCTCAATCTAGGGCTTCAAGTCATTGAAGAAGATCCCGCAATAAAATCTTGAGGTGGTGGCAAGCGTTAGCTTGGGGAAGCAAAGTAGAAAGGGCAGAGAGAACATAACCTGAAACAGTGTGGCTCGTGAATTCCTAACAAACCCCAAGAGCTTAAATATTAGCTTAGAATCTATTTTTAGGAGTTAATATAACAAAAAATGTCATTGCTTTGCTAAAAAACTATTGGTGAATAATTCATGAGCAGAAACAACTACCTTAAGAGGGGAAAAATAACCCAATAGACTAAAAACCAAGGAGCTATAAAAGTAAATTATTGTCCAGATGGGAGCAAAGGGGGACTTCCGGGGCACTAGTCGTGTGGTAATACTGTTTTATAATCTGGATGATTGCTTTGAACTGTACTCTTACATATATAACTTCATTAAAGAGTTAAAAATTTTAAATGCCTATATATGTGTGTATAAATACTGCAAGTAAAAGGTTTTAAAAGTCCTAAAGATGTTACATATCTGGTTTAGTGCCACCATTGATGCTAAGATACCCATGGGAGGCACCCAGAGAAGACATCCTTTCCAGGATGACTTTATCTGACCTGGACTCGGTCAGTCTGCAAAACTTACCCAGTGCCATCAAGTGCAGGCAGAAGAAAAATGTGGTGGGGACAGCTTTATCCAATCATCACGAACAAACCTGTGCAGGATAACTCTAAACGTCAAACACGCACAGAATCGATACCTTTAGTAATTAGAATTGGAGATAAATGGTCCCTCATTGTTCTTATCTGACATAATTTGGTCTTACTTTAAAATGGTGAGACCTGAGTATAAACCAGGACACAACACAAACTTTAATATCTGCATGTATAGGACAGAAACAACTTTTCGTTTTTAAGAGATTTAAAGTATGAATTTCTATATTTGATTTTGTGTGAGAGAAACCATTAAAATCATGGAGTTCGTTTTTACTAGGGTCTCTGCTTGTATGCACATAAGAAAGTTCTGTCGCTGTGTGGAGAGTGTCCTTTTTTTACTTAGAATTTACATTATTGGAAGATTCACTTCTTTAAAATGAATATATATATATATATATATATATATATATATATATATATACCCTCTATGATGTGGCAAGATAGCTATCATTTATTGCACACTTACTATGTTTCAGGAATAAATGCTTCATGTTTAAAATGTAATATTTAATTTAATCCTGAAAACAACCCCCTGAGATAAATACTACGATTGCTACTCTTCTTTTTGTAGGGACAAAATGGGGGATTACTGAGGGTAGGTAGCTTTGCAAGGTGACGGGGCTAACTGATGGAGGGGCTGGGATGTGGGTGAATGTGCAGAGGCCAGCAGCTAGGTGCATGGTTTCCCAGCCCCTACGGAATGGACAGGATCAATGACCTAGCTCTCATCAGTGCTGGAGGGCAGGGTGGTGGGTGGGAATACCAGTACCTTCACCTGGAAGCTCCACAGCACCATTCCATCCTCCTTGCCATTTTCTGATGCCCTGATCCTCAAACCCCCTGATCCTCATTTCTTCATTTTGGGGTCCCCAAATTGCTTGTTAGCAATCCTAATCGCCACTTGCTCTCTCCAGCTTCCTCTGTGCCTTGTAGAATATACATTCCATTACTTGGTGCCCTAAGATTCTCAGCTTTTTCCTTAAACACTCCTCCAAGAGGGTGCTTTCTTGCTCCACCACGCCTGTCTTCAGCACACATACCCACGGTGGGACTGGTGGTGTGTACCTCCTTCATAGGAACTGAGTGACCCTTCCCTCCACCAACCGTTGTCTCTTCTTACCCACTGCTGCCTTCTTCCATCAACCATGTTCCACCGACCTGCGGACCATTCACTCGTTCAAGCACATGCGAGGCCTGTGACATCTGGCTCCCTCTGTCTTGCCATCCCTGATGATGGCCCATCTAGCACTACTTTGTCCTGGCTCTGCCTGCTGCTCTCTAGCCACCGTTAGCTCTATTTCACCCCTCATCGTCGCCTGCAGTTGTTCCCTTGCAGTGCTGAGATCTTGAACTCAGAAATGATCCTCTCTGATCATTACCAACTATCTGAGCCCTGCGCCAGCTCCTTTACTTTCCTAAATTCTGACCTCTGACCTGATTGGGACCTAATGGTGATCTTTGGAACCTTCTCTGTACTGCTGCTCTCTCATCCTTTCTCCTTAACTCACCTCTTTTGATCCCAAGCCCAGACCTCCATGTCATCCCTCACCCATGAGAAGTTTCTTTTTCTCACCAGGTAATTCTGTGTTACAACATCAACCTGATCAATTCCAACCTTAAATCCATCCAGCCATCCATTTTTTGTTGTTGTTGTTCTTGCTTCAAAACTAGAAAAGTCACATAACTAACTGTATTGGCTTCATAAAACCTTTTTTTTACTGTTTTTCAATTTCCTCTGGGCTTTACAGCTGCTTAGGTGTTATGGGTCAGCTCCCGTGTCACCTCACCCAAGTGACTGTCTCCTAAAGTTTTCCTAGTCCTCAAGCATTCATCCCTCTCCCTCCTCTTCAAATCCAGCAGACAACCCCCCTTCTGCTTTTCTGGAAGTGTAAGCTCGCTTGGTACCCCTCATTTCTGCTCAAAGTGAGTGATCAATAAATGAGGAAATACTTAAAGATTAGCACCATTTAGCATTGCCTAGGGCATGAGGAAAAGACATTCTTAAAAACTTTGGTAGGAGGATAAAGCAGTCTGACTCTTTGGAGAACAAACTAGAAATTACAATCAAAACTGAAAACAGACACATCCTTTGACCCAGCGATTTGCCTTCACTTCTAAGAATTTATTTAAGGAAAAACAAGGGTGCGAAGATGTGTGTACAGCGTTGTTTACTGCGGTTTTGACGTGCTAAAAATCTTGAGATTGTTTAAATGTTCCTTTGGCAGGGGAAATGACTAAGTTATGCTGCAATAAAGTGGATTTTTCTGCAGCTGTCAGAAAGAGCAAGGAAGAATCCATGTGCATGGACGTGGAAAGATATTTAATCAAATGAAACAATCAAGTTGGAGAAGATTACTCATGGTAAGATCCCACTTTCTTTGTTATATATCCACATGCAGACACATTTGGAAAGGTAGATGCTTAGCCCCAAATCTGGACCGGGGTCATAGAATGGTGGTAGGTACTAGGGGTGGTTGAGTTCTACTTTATACAGGTCTGTAGTTTGAATTTTGTTGTTAAGCAGGCATTACTTTTATAATTTAATGATACAAAGAAAAAATAAAAGCCGATACAAAAACACCCTTTGTTCACACATTTGCCATTGTTTTATGTGCTCACCGCAAAGCCAGGCACCTTCCTTCTTCCAGGTCTCATTTCTGTTCTCTTTAAATAAGAACTGAGATAGAAATTTCAGGTCACCAAGATAGCGGGATAGAAACCACCCAAGGGAACACACCCTTTCCTTTTGATTCTTCACTCCAAACGCGATTGCGAGCATTTGGATATTTTCACTTCAGTTGCAGCCCTCTGTTGTTGGCTTTCTTCCTTTTTCTCCAGGTGGCTGAGCAGCCCCAGGCCTTCCATATTGGAGGTGGGGTGGGGGAAGCCAACGATAGGCCTTTACTTGTGGTTGGTGGATTGTTTCATAACTCATTTCGTGACCTCCCTGAAGAGGAATGTTTGAGCTTGGTGAGGTCCTGTCAAAACTTCTGACTGATTTGAGTTAGGCTCACTGGGAAGATCCCATTCTGATATTTTACAGCAAAATTAAACAGGAAGCTGGCATATGTCTTTGGATACAAAGGTATACTATACGGGAACGTTACAAGCACGAGCCTCATTTCCTTTATTGCATTACAGGGAATACCTTATATGGGAAAGGTGTATATCCATTTTGGTGTGACTTGTTTTGAGAATAGCGATTATCAATCATGCTTTATTATTGCCACCTTTCCCAGAAATAGAGAGCAAAGTTACTACATGAATGGTAAGTATCATGGGGCTGCACAGAGAATCTGAGCATGAGAATCTTATCGTCTAGAACACCCATGTACCTTCTCCTTGCCCTACTGATTCTGAGGAGGACCTTGTGTCCAAGGCTAGTGACCCAGTTCTCATGGTCCCACCCAACTCCTTCTGCCTCTGCGGCTTGGGACTCAACTCCGTCAAGTATCCCTCAAGATTTTATTTTAGCTCCTATATTTTCATTCTCTTCCTCTCTTTTTGATCCTTCCTCAGTTTAAAATCATGCTCAAGTCTCCCCCAGATGAAACATGAACCAAAACAGTGACAAACGTTGACTCCAAACTGACCCTTTCTTTGTCCAAACTTTCCCTATAATTGGCTACCCAAACGTTTTCCTTCTCTTTTTGCTGCACTCCTGGAGAGAGTATCCCCACTTGACTGCGCACATTTCACCTGTCAATCGTCCTGCAGTCTGGCTTTTGTCTTCCCCCCTCTACTGAAACAGACTTCGCAAAAGCCATCAAACGACCTGCTGGTTGCCAAATGCCTCGTCTCAGTCAGCGTTGCAGCATTTCACAGTATGGACCACCTCCTTTACACTTTGGCTTTTGCCATTATGCTCTCTTCTTTCTGTTCCTTCTCAGTCTTCATGGCTGGCTCTGCTTCTGCTCCCCTCTGAAATTTGATGTCCCTTGGAAGTCTCTCCTCAGCTGCTTTGTTTTAACACTGTACCCCCTTTGTCTGAATTCCATTCTTTCCCACGGTTTCATCTGTCATATATGAGGATGACCAGCCAATCGGCACCTTCAAGCCATGCCTCTCACTTGCATACCCAACTTATATTTCCAGGAACTCACAGGTTTTCTCCAATCGGGTGTCCTAACAACTACTTCAATTCAACACAGCCAAAGAGAACTCAGAAGCTGCCAGTCTGTCTCGTTCCTGTTCCATCACTAATCGTTTTATCACCACCCACCGATGAGATGATTCAGTCGTCTATGAGTTCTCCTTTCTCTCCTGCTGTTTCCAGCATATGCTGGGATTATATCTCCTGAAATAACTTTAAAATCACCATTCCCCTTTTCTTCATTCACAGCTACTCCCTCGGTCCCATTCCTCTTAACTGGAATAATAACAAAAAACCAGTGGCAGCAACAGCTAAAGCATAATAACTCTGATATCTCCAGACCTTTCTCCTACTGAAATTTAGACCAACTCCATGGAAAAGCTGCGGAAGGTTGGATGAGTGGGGTACAAATTGATGGATACTCTCTTCTTCCTTCCCCACAAAATGAGAGTTCAAAATAAAAATTTTACTATAGCTTGGAAAATCAAAGTGATGGTTCTTGCACACTGGACTTTATGGACTGAGAGGTATATCAATTAAAACAACTTAGAAGTTAATCACATTGACAAAATTGCCCAATGGGCTAAAATTCATATTTAAATTCTTACAGTAAAAATTTTTAAAACTTGCTAGAGATTTTATTGGGCAAATATGTTGAAAGGCCATTTGTTTTCAGTCTTCATGTGTAAAAGACAATATTTTGTGATTTTTCAAATTAGTTAATCACAATGATCATTTTATCGAGGAAATGCTGTTTTCAATGCCTGCTAATTTTGCATTTTTCTTTCGAAATAAATTAACTCAATGGGCCATAATTTTTTTAAGGCATTTTACACAGTCAATTTTCAGGGAAAAAAAAATACTGGTTAATTTACATCCATTTCCAAGAACAGTGACTAAATATATGAATAGTAGGTTAAAAATAACAGCTACTATATTTATGATAGCTCTTTCAACAACTGTCAAGTTATGTTGTCAAGACAAAAGCACCTACTGGCTCACAACAAAATTATCTTGTATTGTTCTTCTTTACTCTCAAAGATTCCATGCGTACTTGCAAATATAAGCACTTTGGCCAAAATACGAATTAGTCCTTCAACATTTTATTCAAGGTCAAGGGAAGATTTGGGCAACTCTGCTGTACAGGACCACTGGGGCAAACATGGTGACAGAGAAGCATGCAAGGTCATAGGTGAACTAAATAATGCACTGGCTTACACTTTCACCTAGTGCCATGGAGATTATTTATTAATAACCCCAATATCTTTTCCTTTTGCAAAGTTTAAAATCACATGCCATATTTTGTAAACTGTACTTATATGCTATATATACTATAAAAACTAAAACATAAAAAAGCAACCTTAATTTTTTAAAAATAGAGATCTTGAGAGAATGAGAAACTACAGATACAACTGCTTTGAAAGTGTCTTTGTTTAGATCCAAACAAAAAGAATAGTGAACTTTGTTAAATCTGGATTGCTATCTTATCTCATCATCAAACAATTGGGTCTGTCTTTATTCAGAGAGCAAAGAGTTTTCCTGCAATGTCATCATGAAAAACACTATTCTAAGAATTGTTGATTTGAACCCTGAGGTTGCAAATGTTTGTTATGGGATGTTTACTATAGAAAGAAACTGGTCTGAGTTCACTCAAAGTTGTAAATTGTGGTTGTCGCAGGAGGTTCATTTACTTCACCACCTTCGTGATAAAGCCACTGAACTCACGCGCCTCTAGGACGCTCTCTGAGAAATACGCAGTTGGAGGGATTGCTCCTTGTAAAAATTATTTACAGCTGAAAAATAAAAATAGCTCTAACAATTGAATTTAAAAACAAAATGCAGCAACTTGATTCTGTGTGAATGTGCAAGTTGATAGTACAACATGTGGGGCAGAAATGGGAATTAATCTCTTCCTGTATTTTTAAAAAATGTGCTATGCAGTGCTAACTTTTCATCTTACGATTCACCTAAAAGCCGGGTCTAACTTTTCCAGCCCATTCACAGCTGTCGAAAAGATGTCTGACCCTCCAGAAGCCTCTGATTTACTTTTATCTTTCACCAACAAAAAGACACCAATGGACTGGTTCTCATTTTCAAATGGCAAAAGGCAATAAATGAATGAATGTGAATCTTTCACAGAGAACATTATGTGGAATACTTATTAAAGAGTGTAAAGAATTGAAATAAAATTCACTTCCTTTTCGAAAAATAAGAATTTGGGAAACTTGACATGGAATGACCCATTCATTAGATGCTAATGACAGAGCATGGCTCCTAATGGTCCCTAAGAATCACAGTATCACGAACAGCCACTGTCATTTTAGAGAGAGAAAATAAAGATTTCATGTAGATTTTAAAATTTGCACTTGCAAGTGATAATTTATTCAAGAAATTATGCCAAGAGAATGAAAGAATAGTGTGTGTCCATGAGTGTATGTGTGTGCACATATATATACGCGTATGTGTTGTGTATGGTGTGTGTATGTGTGTATGGATATGTGCATATGGGTATAAGCATATGCGTGAATGTATGAGTGTGTGTGTGTGTGTGTGTGTGTGTGTGTGTGTGTGTGTGTGTGTTAGTGGGGAAGAGCAGAGTGAAAAGGAAAGGACGATGGAATCCTGAGAGAATGCAGATGGTGGACAGGCATTTATTGTAAGCCTATCTTAGTAAATGCTTTTTGTAGGGGATGAAACTCAGCCAACATGAATAATCGACTTTTCTAATAATAGACTTGTGGGCTTCTCTTTGTGAGGCAAAGATTTTCTTTGACTGAAATGAATCTTTTCTTATTTTAGATTTTGTCTGAATACTCAGGACAGGCTTGCGTGTTTCACTAAAAGACCACTGTGCGACTTTCAGCACCCGTGGAACATACAAATCACCTTGAAAATGAGTCACAAAAACCAGATAGAAGTCCAAGGGGAGCTCTGGAGAGGAAGGGAAGGTTGTATTCTTATCTGGTTATGCAATAAACATGGAGTAGTACAGCTAGTTACCATATGGGAACCAGTTTCATCTTTACCCCTTTAATTTTAAAAAATCACTTTTGTTTTTTTCTGTTTCCAGGAGAGATTTTCAGCTTTAGTCTCCCAGTTGATTTCTGGTCTAGTCCATAGCCAACGATTTTCTGCTTGAATCTCATTTGGGCATATTTCTCTGGGTCTTTTATTTGGGATTATTTTTAGAGAAAAGAATATATAACTCTAGTTATCACAGGGTCCAAGTACACTGGCCTGGTAGGAATGAGCTTAGGCTGAGAGGTGTCATTTCCAAGAAACTAGAGACTGCCTGGGAGGAACATTTATTCCAAATCTCAGTACAGATACACCTTGTGGGTGTTCTAGTTATTTTGAAAGAATGCAAAGAAGCAAGGGGAAAAAAACAACCCCCCCACCCCACACACACCATTCAGAGATCTAAACTTGAAAGGGCAAAAGTTCAAGGGAGGATTTATCTTTAATGTTATAAGGGGAGATGGATTGTGAGTAAAATCGAGAACACTGATTAAAATGCAAAAGCTCAGACTGCCCAGAAATACTATTTGGTTGGCTGCATGTTTGTTTTTTCTCAGCCAGAAGCCGTCAACACATCTGCCTATTCCTTAAAGGTTTTTCTAACTAGCTGCTAATCTCAGATAAATTCCACTTACCACCAATTCACTGAGTGCAGGAAGGGGGGCAGGATGTTTAAAAGAAGTCATATGAGGGGGTGGCCAGTTAACTCAGTTGGTTAGAGCACTGTGCTCTTAACAACAAGGTTGCTGGTTCGATCCCCACGTGGGCCACTGTGAGCTGTGCCCTCCACAACTAGATTGAAACAACTACTTGACTTGGAGTTGATGGGTCCTGGAAAAATACACTTAAATAAATAAAAGTTAAAAAAAAAAGTCCTATGCGTGGGTTGACCCTGCCTATGAGTTAACTGTATTTGCAAAGGTGTGTATGTGTTGTTATGCCTGCTTATTTGCAGATACAAGGGGTAGAATCACAGATGAGACCACAACATAGAACGATGGACATTTTATTATAAGTTCAAGCATATAACTTATTTGAGGTCTACCGCTTTCTTAGGCTTTAGCACATACATCTTTCAGTGTCACTAACTGTAAGACTTTACTCACCCCTTACCTAAAAAAGAAATCTATTTATAGAAACTGAAAGCCTTGAAGGACATTCATATCATTTATTACAAACCTGACTTGGGTACAACCAAGGTCCAAAACAGCCATGTGGCTTGCCTAAGGTAACAAGTCACTGTCAAAGCATTTTGTTCCCCATTTGGCGGGTATTATCATATATGGTCAGCTCTGGACTTCTGGCACTCAAGTTCGTTTATTTGTTCATCAAATGTATATTGAGATCTGATATATACAGAGGGTGCCAAAAACATGTCTACACATTTTAAGAAAGGTAAAAACTGTATTAAAATTACGCTGATGGTAACCACTCTGAGCACCTCTTGGAATTGCAGAAGTCAAACGTGACTTGTATTCATCTTTTGTTATCGGTATGTATTGAGTATTACAATTTTAATAGTTGTTTTTCTTTTCTTAAAATGTGTGTACTTTTCTTTTTGGTGTGTGTGTGTGTGTGTGTGTGTGTGTGTGTGTGTGTGTACGTCAGACACCATCTTAGGCTCTGGGGTCATAATGGTGAGGAAAACAGATAGGGTCTCAGCTCTTGTGAGGTAAAGTGAGCTGTAAAGCTGTACGAATTGCTTCTAAATATTGCTCTCGCTTTGGAGAAGCTTGCAGATTAATTGCAGCCTCTGAGCCTCCATTGGGCACCACTAGGAACCTGTGGAGCAGCCTGGACCCTCCGCTGAAGGGGAGCAGTGTGACCACACAGAAGGTAAGGAGCTGGGATGAGGGGCTTCTCTTCAGATGAGTCTGCTCCTCAGGGAAAAGACCAGGAGAGTGACACGGGGCAAAATCTAAAGTACCGAGGGCACTCAGGAGAGGCGATTCTACACACACATCCTCCTCACCAGTTATTTTAACAACAACAATGCTTGGTCTCATTGTTTCTTCTACACACCAGGGTGGGGAAGCCATGACTTACTGAGGGAACCGCCTGAAGATGGGCTCTGACATTCTTGTTTCTACAAGCTATTATGTGAGGAAGAAAGAGAGCCTAGTCTGGGTTCTTGCTGCAGGTAAGAACAAAATTTTAATGGCTTCATGGCTTGGAAGCTTCTTAAAGTATGTGTCAGTCAACTAGCTCTTGACCTTGAATGTGACTCGCTTAAATCGCTGACAGTCAGTAGCCCCACCAGCAGAGGCTTGCAGCTTCCTTCACATCCACATTTGGAATTCTCCCATATCTTGAAGATGAGGCAAGAACACAAATGGAAACAATAACGATAGCAATCATTTATTAGATTCTTGCCATCATGCTCTTAGACAGTAGCACTTCCTCTTTCCAGAACGGGTGAAGGTTATATTTTGAACTAATCTTGTTTTGAAATTTTGTTTGAAATTAAACAAACAAAAGTATTATCATGGGCATCAAGAATAATTCAATAAAACACTCATTGAATATATGAAAATTCATGAGTCCATCATGATACTAAAGAGGAGGAAGCCAGAAGAAACTCAGTTGATGAGCTAATTCAAAACTCAGTTGATGAAAACCATGTAATGAAAGGGCAAGTACATTTAATATCTTTCCAGTCGGAACAGTATTTCAGGGTAACCAGACACTTCCAGTTGATGAGCTAAAGCTCTATTTACGGAAGAATGCCAGCTCGACGGAGGACGATAGACTTTGAAAATCATAACCTCGCAATTCCAGTGAAAATGTAGATCCAAGAAAGGACTATCAACTTGTGTTAAAGACATTCGGTGGATGGTTGATGGGACTTGAACATACATATGGATCCAAAGTAAACCACAGCAATATGGTTCTGGTCGTCTCAAGATAAAACATACTCGTAACTGTACATCGGATGGATCAGACTGCCATCACCCTGATCTAATCACAAAAGGTGGGACAACCAGATATTTATGCCTCCCGGTGTCATGCATTTTGATTTCACAGCATCACCTGGGATGCAGTAGCCAACGGTATTTGCCTGAGGTCTAATCACCTTGTAGGTATAACTTCCAGGAAGTACAGGGGAGAGAGCAGCAAGCGAAATGACACAACAGGCAAGCAAGAGGGGCTGCTACAGGCCCAGTGGCTGCAATAAGAAGATTCCACGAAAAAGAAGACTAGAGACTAGATTAAAAGAGGCTGATGGGATGTTACCAACCAGGTGCACGGGCGGGGATTGGTCCTGGTTTGGACAAATAATCTATAAAGGACATTTTGAGGAACATCTGGGGGATTTAAACATATACAGGCCATTAGATGATGCTAAAGCATGATTACTAATTTTCGCTGTGATAGTGCTACTTTCTGCTATGTAGGAAAGTGTTGTTTAGAAATGCACTGTGTGGTATTTAGGGGGTAATGTCATGATGTCTCTAATTTATTCTCCACAGATGACACATAGTGGGACATTCTGTGTGAAATAGACTGTGATGTTCAGGTCCCCTATGCAATGGCTAAACATACGTAGACTTTTAACCAACCAAACTTACCAGAAACAACTATACGAGCAAGTAATGTGTAATCATAAGTTGCTATTAAATAATGAGTAAAAATTTTGTACATTTCTAAAGATTGAAGTCTTGATGGTGAGTAAGGTGAAAAGCAGTAGCATTTAACGAGGCAGGCGTTATCATAAGAAGATAAATTAAAAAACATTTTTTTCAAGACCTGATAACTAACTTAATTTTAGTATTGCTACCAGAACCTAATTTCCACTGTTCACAATGAAATGATTTTTATAATTTTTTTTCACTTAGTGCTACTAAAAAATCTTTACTATTAAAAATCCATCAATCATAGGGAATAATTAGATCAATTATGATGTGTCCATATCTGAAATATTGTAAAATCATTAACAATTAAGATTTGGATGTAATATAACTTTTGGATTAATATTTTATAACATGAAAATATGTTTATAACAGAGTAGGTGTAAGGTATACAATTATATTACAATATAGTCCTAATTTTTATGTAAGTAAAAATGATTTAGCCCCTAGATAATTGCTGAAGGAGGGATAAAGAGTACCATTTAATGTAGTCCTAGTAACATTGAGACTGTGCAAAGAAAATACGAGAAAATAAAACATAGAGGCGACACTACAAAATTATAGAGCTCTCCAGGCACAGATTAGATTATTATCGCTTTAAACAAGTGAGTAGGTTCTCACCACATTGGGCAAATGTGGTACATTTTCTGACATGGTAAAAGAAACCCCTAATTTTACTCATCTCTAAAGCCGAGAGTTGAAGAGTTGAAGCCCTTTTGCCCTTCTCAGGATGACTAAACTCAAAGCGAGCCTCCTCACCACCAAGTACAGGACTGGCAGTAGACCAGAAAAAAGGCAATGCTGCTGTGACAAACACGCGATAGGCATAGACATAACACAACAGCGGAGCGGTTTAACCTCATGGTTCTCCATTACATTTCCATGGAACATTCTCTCACTCTCCACCAGGGCAGCCAAGCCTGTGGTGCTACCACGGGGATGGGACCAACCCAGAGAAACACAGTTCTTTCTCACGGGCAGCCTTTCCTCAGTTATGGGAAGAAAAAGGAAGTTCACCAAGTGTCACATTAATTTAAGATTTTAAAGAGACCTGTCTCTTTCACGGGACTGGTAGACAATATTTGAACATGTTAAAAAACACATCCCCTTGATTACGGAAGTAGAATACTCAGCAACAATTCAAAGGATTGAGGTAGAGCTAAATGCATTGACAAAGAGAGATTTCCAGGCTTCACTGTGCAGAGATGGCACGTGGAACCACACTTAAACAGGCATGTGCATGCAAACACACATGTGTACACACATGCATGCACATGCAAAGAAAAGGCTTTGTATGAACATACATCAAACTTTTAACAATAAATTGAAGGAGCAATTAGGAAAGGAATGGCAGAAAAAGTAACTTCAACTTTTTCAACTCTATATTTCTGAATTAAAAAATGTTGTTATAGCAGCAGATATGCATTTATTTCTTATGTAATTTTGAAAAAGAAGGAACGATGAATGCATACACTCTTGGCAGAAATATAAAAATGGTACAGTCACATGAAAATAATTTGGCACTTCCTCAAAAATTAAACATAGAGTCGCCATGTGACCCAGCATTGTCACTCCAAGGTGTTTACCCAAGATAAAAAGAAATGTGTATGTATGTAGAGAGACATGAATGTTTATAGAAACATGATTTACAATAGCCAAAAACTGGAAGCAACCAAAATGTCCACTAACGGGTGAATGGCTAAGAGACCATGGTATATAGCCGTACAATGGAATACTATTTAACAACACTAAAGAACAGCTATTGATACACATAACAACTTGGATGAATCTCAAAATAACAATGTTGAGTGGAAGAAGCCAGACAAAAAAAAAGTAGAGTACATATTATATATTTCAATTTGTACAAAATTCTAGAAATGCAAACCAAATTACAGTAACAGAAAGCAGATGTGTGGTTAAATGGGGAGTGAGAGGGAGGGCGGGATTACCAAGGGGCACAAGGAAACTTTTGGGGGTGATGGATATGCTTGCTACCTTCATTGCGGTGACGGTCTCACTGGTGTGTTCTGTGTCAAAATGTACCCAATTGTATGGTTTAAATAGGAGCAGTTTATTAGGTGCCAATTATACAACAATGAATCTTTAAACATAATAGTAATACATGATTAATATAGAAAACGTGGAACTGATGTAAGATGAAGAAGGAAAACAAATGGCACCCTTACTCCCTTTGATAAGACAGCTGCTAACATTTTGGGGCCTTTTTCTTCCAATAAATTTTCAAACCCACCAGACTGTAAGCTGTACAAGAGCAAGTCTGCCTGACACACCAGCTGTAATCCCAGCACAAAGCCAGAAAAGCAAGTGTTTGACAGCCATTTTGAATAAATAAATGAATGTGGAAATACCCTGCCCTCTTCAATTCGTATTATATCATTAGAACTTTTTCATGTCACTAAAAATTCTTTGAAAATATATTTATGGCTGCACACCTTTTACTGTCATATATACAGTAGTCAATTTTAGACTTGGGTTGTTAACACTTTTTCAATATAATCAATATTGCTGTGCTATTCAGCTTTGGGTATAAGTCTTTGGGTGTATCATGAAGACTTGTATATATCACAGGGCAATTCAAGAACAATCCATGGATCCAACTAAGCAGGTTAACAACTTAATTTTGCATTGTGCAGATAAGAATAAGAGTTAAAATTACCATCTTAACTTCATTGAAAATTCATTAGCTAATTAACTGCTCTTTGCCTAAGTTTCCTCTTTTGTAAAAGGGAAATACTAATAGTCTCCACTTCTCAAGGTGGTTGTGAGGATTAAAGGAGATGGTGCAAAACCAGTGTTTGTGACAACGCTGGGCAGAGAGAAAACTGTGATGCTGGGCAGTTATGGGCCATTCTTGTGCCAGAATGGTCCACGTTTCCATATAAATTTCCTCAATTGGAAAATTTTTTTCTTGGGATCTGCCAGTCTGAATGTCATCTGTCAGCATGGCTTGAAGAATCCTTTGGATGGGTTGGAGTTAAATAATAAGGTCTGCAGGTTCCACTGTTACTATTTAGCAGCTCTTTAGAATACTCGTCTTAGCCAAAGATGAATGTTGGCCCCAATGGATGGATTCCAAGTTCTGGTCCTGGATAGCTCCGGTGATCAGAAGGATTCAGGGGAACAATTTTTTTTTTGAGTGGATTTTCCCCAGATTTCTGCTGAATTTCAGGGTTGAGTAAGTGAAGCTTGGTTGAAACCACTGGCTTCGTGGAGTTGTGGTTGCAAACCATAAATCATTCTGGGTTCCTTAAGAGCTCTGTAAACTGTAGAAAACCAAATGACTCTGAACTAAGTTGTTTGATTTGACAGTTTGGGAATGGATTTTTAGCCAAGTTCTGGTTCTTGAGTCTCAGCATGTAGCAGAATTGTTTAGTGAGTTAAACACACACATACCCACATAAATAAATCAATACATAAAACTTTTATTCATTTAGATGAACAAAGAGAAGATGAATATGTAAATAGATATTGACTTAGAATATCTGCAAATTCATCTTTATTTAAATGATAACCTCCCATTTTATAGCTAAGGAAACTGAGATTGAGTGACTTGCTCAAACCCCCACTTAGTAAGTGGTGAGAGGGATAGATCCAGCCCTCTCTGAATCCAAAGTAAGTATATTATTTACATAATATGAAGTAATCGTAGCAGCCAGCATTTTCCCTGCACACCACAGTTTACAAGGCCCTCAGGTACATTGTCTCTTGGGGCCTGGACAACCCTTCTCTGTTCAGGTGACTACTACGATGCAGGGGCTTCTCCCCATATCCCCCAAATTCGTTGTCATGCTGCTCAAAGTGTGGGTCTGGCCCAGTAACATGGGCATCACCTGGAAGCCTGTGAGACACGCAGACTCTAGAGCTCCACGCAGACTTGCCCACTCAGAACCTGTATTTTAACAAGACTCCCAGGTGACCTGTAGGCACATTAAAATTTGCAACATACTCCCACCAAATGTACACATCATGGCCAGAGCAGAGATACATGGAGTCATTGAGAAGAGACAGTGTCTCCCAGGCCAGCAGGTCTTATGTGACACCAATGGAAGAGCTAAAGAAAGCATGTGTGCATTGAAACAGGCTGGTCACGCAGAGAGGAATAGAGAAAGGAGTGTTGCAGAGGCATCCACTGCCCGGCAATTCCGGCATTGCTCATGGAGGGTTTTGGCTCAAGGCCATTGGCAAGGTCCGTTCTGCTGTGCGAGGGATGCATTTGGCATCCAAGCCTGCTGACACTGCCTTTGTCACAGGAGAAACTTGGGGTAATAGGATAGGCAGAGTGTAACCCATTTCGATTGTTCAAGATCCATGAGGACCTTCCTAGAAAACAGGATAAAGAAGGAGCACACCTCCCTAATTTTTAAGGAAATGCGGCCAACTCTGAGCCCATAATTGCTTGTATCGCTGAGCCCCTCCTTTGCGGAAGGTGGCGGGAAGCAGCCTGGGTAATGTCCGGAAGGGTCGTGGCACTGCCTTGGTACAAAATGAAGCTCCAAAGAAAGCTTTGATTCTGGTACCCTAAAATCCCCATCTCATTGAAATTAAAAAACAAATCAGGTATGTCTGATTCAGAAAGGAAAGGTCACTCCAAAGTCTGGGAGAAGCCAAGGTGGCATTTATATCATCTTCTAATATCTTGTCTAAAACCATTTACTCTAAGCTTGTCATTTGGGTTCTTCAGTGGGTCTGCCCATGGAGAACGAGAGAGAGAGAGTAGTTATATCAACAAAAATACACGAGTTCCCATGACATCTGGTTTTACATTTTTCCTCCGAATCTCTGTGTCTTCCCACTATCAGCACCACCATTAAATGGGGTATAGATGAGAGAACTGTAATGAAGATGGTCCTGAGATGACTCCTGTCGGACCAGCAGCCTTCTCCTCAGCACTGGCTCTGAAGCTCGGGCTGATGGGAGGGACCGGACAGCATGCGACAAGGATGTTCAAGAGGCCACATGGGGAGCCGTGTGGTTTGGAGTCAGGAAACCAGGTGCCTGGCTGTCAGGCTACACCCACAGACCCAGGCTCCACCACCAAGTCAGAGGTCTCTTAGTTTTGGCAGCTCTGAAATTATGAGTTGACAATCAGGTGGCACGGAAGCCTGGAAACAAAGTTATCAGCTAATCAGAAAGGCCTGCTTGGATGTGGTTTAGACATCCTGAAAGTTAGCACAATGTGGCACCGGGTGGAAATTGCTATGCCCAGGATGAGTGATGGTGTGTTTGTGTGTGTGTGTGTGTGTGTGTGTGTGTGTGTGTGTGTGTGTGTGTGTTTGAACACAGAGAACCTATCTTTGCTCTTAACTATCAGATGAACAATGAGGGATTTTGACAAATGGGGTAGTTGTACAATAACTTTCTAAAGAGAAGTAATCATATATTTGCACAAAGTCTACTTAACATTCAAGACAAGTTACCGATTTTTGTGTGTGTGCTATTCAACAGGTAGAAACACTTGTTAGAATCCTAAAATGTTTAATGTTAATTACACAATGATGCAATTTATTCGTGGATGCACCCTTATAGTAAAACACTCAACGATTACAAAACTAAACTCCTCCTTGACCACCTCCCACCACCCTCTCCCCACCCCCACCCCTACCTCCCGACTTCTTCCCAGAAGTAAGCAGTGTGATTTGGGTATGACTTCTTCCACGGTCTTTTCTCTGCAGTTATAAACATGAATGTGTTTCTAGACGTATGGATAATGTCATCTTGGTGTTTTATTTTGTTTCCATCAGAAATACCACTACACTGAACACTTCGTCTACAATCTCCTGTGTTCATCAGAAACTATCCCGGAGATCTCTCAAAGTTAGTACCTACAGAGAGCCACCTGCTTCTTCTGAACCGCTGCATAGAATTCCGTAGAATGGATATGCCATCCTTGATGAATTCCTTGTCTTCTTGATGGACACATAAGTTGTTTTCCATTTCCACCACAAGATGCCTACTTGAGGGCGTGCATGAATATTCTCCAGAGGGGCGGACTATTGTGGAATTGCTGTGACACAGGGATGCAACCGTTATATGTCAAGAGAGCCTGCCACCGTCTCTTCCCAATGTGGCTGAACCAATTCACACACTCTCAGGAGTGGGAGTGTACCTAGTTCCCCCACCCCAATTCTCAGTATTAAACTCACATATTTGCCTGTTTGCAGAGTGAACATATTGTTGTTGCTGTTCAATGTGCATTCCCAGTTACTACTTAGAGCGTCTTTTCAGATGTTTTTCTTCCCTCATCTTGGAACTGCCTCTTCATACGTTTTAAAATTAGGGTTGTTTTTCTCCTTTTGAGTTTGTAGGAGCAGAACTTCTTTTCTAAGAGAAATTGCAAGCAGCAAGTAGTAACAGTTTTCTTTATTTCAGAAAGTCATAAAAGCATCGGCTTGCATAGAAATAGAGAACAAAAAGCCTGTGATGTGTGTATTATGGGCATGTTTTTTTTCCATAGCGTGATTCTAACACCCACACACCTTTAGAAAACAGAGTGAAGCCCCTAAAAGTGCAACGGCAAAGATGAAAAACAAAGACAAGTTAGGTGGTTCTACCTAACTTGTAATAACAAGAAGGGCCATTTCCAGCTGACCGCTGGAATCTGGCTCTCACGTCTGCAGAAGTCTCGGTTTACAATCCCAGGGCCAACTCTTCCCCGTAGAAATCTTTTCTACCCCAGGAGTTCAGGATTTGGGCTCGTGCTTGTCAGTTGCCCATCTAAGGAAGCGATGTGTGTCTGTGGACCTCGTCTGGGTTTATCTTCTGGGCTCATCGCTCCTGGTAGTGACACAGACAGAGGAGCAAGCAGGTGGCAGGCTCAGGCTCATTGACTCACCCTCAACCGCAGGGGAACTTATCTGCACAGGGCATCTTCCTGGGTGAAACCTGAAATCTGGGGGCTTGAGAGGATGGGGCACTTATGGGGCACAGAGGGGCTGAGGAGGAAGGGGGCAGAAGATCCATCTTCTCTAGTTGGTTCTGACGTGTGTGGATGAGGTCATACCGTGTTTCCCAAAAAATAAGACTGGGCCTTATATTAAGTTTTGCTTCAAAAGATGCATTAGGGCTTATGTGCAGGGGATGTCATCCTGAAAAATCATGCTAGGGCTGATTTTCTGGTTAGGTCTTATTCTGGGGGATAAAATCCAAAGATGGGATGTGGTATGGAGTACGGAACTGGATGTGTGTGACATAATCCCTTTCACCCTCTGTTTTAAAATATCATTTAAAAAGATTCAGTATGGACAGGCTCCAGCCATTTTTAGAAAACAGGCTTGGAGGGGTTTTCATCCTTTGTAAAAGTGGTTAGGAAGCTGAATCTGTCACTGAGGAAGGGGAGCCCAAGGGAGATTCGTGACAAACAAACCCAGCAACAGAACAGGGGGTGGTCTGGACCCCAGGAGGGCTTGTTTAAGCAGATTGCTGGGCCCATCCCCAGGGTTTTTCATTCAGGGGGTGCTGAGGCGCCCCACCTATAACAAGTGTCCAGGAGCTGCTACTGGTCTGGGAAGCACACTTAGAACCACTGGGCTACAGACACATTGTCAGAAAAACCTTTAGCTGGGGAGAAAACAGATGCTGGGAGATTTCAGAGACGGTTTGTGGCTGTGGTCTCTTCTCAGGCTGCTGGGGAGGGGAGTGCAGAGAGTCAGAGAAAACTCAGAAAGCTTTTAAGGCAAACTCTGCAGGCGAAGGCTCATGTCTGCCCCGGGAACTTCTAAGGCAAATTCTGAGGTGAAGTCCTGGGTGGTACCAGATGTGGGGCAGTGAGGTCTTAGAAATGTCACCCTAGTCAAAGCTGAGGGTCAGGGCAAGGCTGAGATTAAACTGTGATGGAGAATAAATGCTAGTGAGAAAGGAACCAGAGTCTACCCAGGTATTTTTTTTTAACCATTAAAAACTTATACAATTAAATTAATTAATGACAAGCCCATGTCTAAATAAAGATCGTATACTACTTCAAAAGCTTAAGGCAAAAAACCCCTATTCCTTATTCTTTATTTGTCCCACTAGCCCTATTCCCCAAAACAACTTTTTTGGCACCTCTCAAACTATACTGAGTACTCGAGTCCCCTGGGGACCTTGTTAAATGCAGATTTGGCTCAGTTAGTCTGGGGCAGAGCCCAAGTTGTAAATTTCTACCAAGCTCCCAGGTGATGCAATGCCGGGCTGTGGGTCACACTTCGTACTGGAAGGTTTTATTTAAATCATTTTTTTAGCTGTGTGGTTTGGTAATCACTTTTGGATGTTCTTCATTTACATCCTGTTATTACAGAGGAGGATTTCATTCCCATACCAGCTTCAGTTACCTTCCTATTTTTACAATATCATTTTATTTAGTGTTTGTATCACTATTTAAAAACTGCCTTTATGTTATAGTGACCATGTAAAGTTGTTCACTGCAGAGCCAAGTAGTAGTGACCTGTGATCACATTTCATCTCTTATACAGCCTTTTGTTTTTCCTGGAGTTTTTTTTTTCTTCTTCTTCTTTTTTTTTTTTTTTTGGTCCCCTCCCATATCCTGGAGTTTTGAACTGTCTTTGTTTCTTACCACGTCCTGCTCATCACAATTCTGTTTCTCTTCCAGAAGCTCACCATAAGATATATTTGACCCAATTCAAATAGAAACAAACGCTTCCTGCCTCTGAGCCTTCCTCAAGTCATTGCTTCTTCCTAGAATACCATCCCCTCCCCGCTAGTTTCCTCCCCTCAGGCTGATAGGCAACCTGTTGAAGTATTACTCATTGCTCCAATCATAACACAACCTTCTGAAGACATTTAGCTTCTCTACTCCCCTAAGTGGAGACGTCTCCCTCTGCTCCTTTTTACCTCCCTGAGTCCTCCATCGTACATGTATGTATGTGTGCACGCACACGCCTATGCATATCATGTATGTATGCATATCCACCTCATGATGTTTTCTTATTCTGTCTTACATTAATTATTTGATATTTGCTTTATCTCATGCAGTAGATAGCGACCTTGTCCATCATGGATTCTACAAGTTTTATCAAGGGGTCACCGCATGCTAGAGATTTTTCTACCCTTCTCTTTCCCTTCCCTCCCTCTTTCTTGTTATCATTGTCTCCTGTCTTCATTCTTCATTAATATTCCTTTTGCTTCTTCCTCTCTCCTATGTCTCTATTTTAGGGGGCACTTTTCTCTAAGGAACCAGAACTATTTCATGAAAGTAACACCCACTGAGGAAACCGTCAGGTTTTCAGCAGCCATTTTGGGATGGAGGGAGAAGGGATGAGCATTTTGGTGCCGTGCTTGTGCTATGTTGCCCTACTATGTGCCTGCTGTTAAGTCCTTTATCCAATAGGTCTGTGTGCAGCATATGGACATTTTGCTATAGGGATTGTTCCTTTTATAATAACTTCTTAGGGGAGGCTCTTTCCTGTGTCTTGAAATGGCTCTTCCTTTTCATATTTCAGCTCTGAGCATAAATGTCACCTCCTCAAAGAGGGCTTTCCTGTCCTTGCATCTGAGGTCAGCCTCATGCTCTCCTTTCCCCACCACCTAGCCCCCCTCTATCCTATCACCCTGTGTGGTAGATTGATTTCACTGATGTCCTCCATCAATAGGGTTCTCTGCTCATACCCTTTGAAATCCAAGAGGTGGAGTCCATTCCCTACCCTTTGAATCTGGGCTGACCTTGTCACTTGCATTGACCAATAGAATGTGACAGAAGTGATGGTGTGCCAGTTCTGAGCCCAGGCTTTTAGAGGCCTTGTGCTTCTTTACTTTCTCTCTCAGAGCCTTACCATGAGCATTTGTACAAGCCCAGGCTAGCCAGCTGGAGGATGGGGGAACTCAGGCCCTCCTAGATAGCCAGCCTGTTTGCTGACACAAACACATGAGCAGGCCCAGCTGAGGTCAGCTGAGGTTGGCTGAGACCAGAAACACTGCCCAGCTGAGCCCAGCTTAAACTGCAACTTATAGAATCATGAGCTAAACAATAACCATTGTTTTAAACCAATAAATTGTGGACTGGTTTGTTACACGGAAATAGCCACTTGGTACACTTTGCTTATTCATTTAGCATACTTCTCAGGAAATTCAGTTAGCTGCTCAAAGATTCATCTTCCTTATCTTTAAAAAGGACACACTCTATGTCTTATAAAATCATGACGGCATTTAAATGAGGTGGTGTTTGTAAAGCTCCCGGCACAAACTAGGTGCTCAGGACATTTATTTACTTTCTCTTTCCCTGGAGAAGAGTGGGGATTACAGTCCAGAGGAAACCCACACTGTGCTTCCCCAGGAACAGGAGAGAAAGCCCCGGAAAAGCTCTGAGAGGCTCTGGAAGCATTAAGAAGAAAGGCTGTTAGAAAGGGGATCCCAGAGTGTGATTGGAAAACAATCCTGTTAATTTGGTTGAATTTGAATCAAGTTCCTGCATTGGTCATGTATTGGGTCTGTGTCATATTTAGAAATAAAATATAATTTAAAAAGGACCAGTATGGTTGCTTTGGCACCTCCTGAAGGCCAAACTCTCAGACAGCGACCCTGACAGCAACCCTAGGGAATAGATATTAATGTCCTATTAATATAAGGAAGAGGAAACTGAGGCTCTCAGATAAAGGCCACCCTGTAAGTAAGCACAGAATTGGACAGATCCCAGATATAACCATTACATCATGACGACACACTTCAATAGAAAGTACTGCTCATTGAGCATGTGCTAAGGGCCAGGCCTTGGCTTAGCTCTTCCCTGCATTAGCCGTTTTGCCCTCGCCGCAACCCTTTGAGGTAGGTACGTTTTTACAGTTAAGGAAATCTCTTGCCCAGGGTCACACAGTAAGTGGCAGTCATCCCAGCCCTGTTCTGCTGAGCGTGGACCTTTCAACTCTCTTCCTTGACTTCCCAGCAGTGGGGTGGGATGTGGGAAAGTTGAAGAAATTGGGTAGATAGTAGGAGCCTTATAACAGAAAGAGAAATGAGCTAAAACTTTGAGGCCAACAGACAGGAAGGACAAGTCATCTCAGAGGTGGCAGGATGGAGGAGAGGAAGGGGGACTACTCCCCAGCCTCTGCTCAGAGCCCCCTGGATACAAGACAGCCCAGGCAGAAGCCAAGACAACAGTTGTCTCCCCCTTATGTAATCTCGACTATAGCGGGGGGAAAGGCTTCATCAATACCTATCAGAGAAAGGGAAAATATGGGAGCCCCAACTCCTACAGCCTGAGATACATTGACTATCTCTGGGCCATAGGACTCGGTTTGGGAAGGCTGCTATATGTTGTTTTGGGGTGTATTTTTTCCAAATATGGTTAATATTGAAAACTGAACAGTTATTTCTCAGATGGAACCCTGTGAGCAATCTGAAGACTGTGATAGGGTCTGAATTTGTGTTTCCCCAGGTAGAAGCTCAAGAAGCCCTTGTGCACTCAGCGGGTATGTGACGATCAGGAGGAAACAGGAGCCTAGAGGCCTTAGGTCAGCTGTTCCCCACCTGAAAGCGCTTCTCCGAGCCTCCACTGTAGGGACCAGACCCTTTGATGTGGGTGTTCTGATGTGGCCATTTTGAAACTGAGGACATTTTGACACAGCTATTTTAATGCTGTGGAAAATTTCTGTTTCAAAACACCAGCCACTGAACTTTTAGCTTTTGAAAAAGTTATCAAGCATCAAAGCAGCATGAGGTCAGGGACAAAACCGGAAACAAGATAAAGCTCTGGGATGGGGGTCCATTTTTAATTTATATTCCTTATAGGAAGAGTTAAACATTTAGTGGTCTGATTTTTAGGGTCATAAAAAAACCCCAAGTTAAAAAAAAAAAAAAAAAAAAAAGCCTGTCGGTAACCAAGACAGTATAGTATTAGTAAAAGAACATACAAATAGATCAATGGAACAGGATAGAGAGCCCAGAAATAGATCCCCATCAATAAGTTCAACCGATATTTGACGAAAGAGCAAAGGCAACACAGTGGAGCTAAGACAGTCTCTTCAACAAACGGTGCTGGAACAAATGGACAGCCACACGCAACAAAATGATCTAGACATAGACCTCACAGCTTTTACAAAAATTAACTCAAAGTGGAGCACAGATATAAATGTAAAATATAAAACTCCTAGAAGACAACATAGGAGAAAACCTAGATGACCTCAGGTATGGTGATGACTTTTTAGATACATACCAAAGGTACAGTCCATGAAGGAAAGAATGGAGAAACTGGACTTCATTAAAATTAAAAACTTTTGCTCTGCAAAAAACAAGAGACTGAGAAGACAAGCCACAGACCGGGAGAAAATATTTACAGAAGACACATTTGATAAAGGACTGTTATCCAAAATATACAACGAACTCTTAAAACTGCCAATAAGAAAACAAACAACCTGATTAAAAAATGGGCCAAAGGTCTTAACAGATAACTCACCAAAAAAAAGATATACAAATGGCAAATAATAATATGAAAATATGCTCCACATCATGTCATCCGGGAAATGCAAATTAAAACAACAATGAGATGCCACTACACACCTATCAGAATGGCCAAAACCCAGAACACTGACAACACAAAATTCTGGAGAGGACGCAGAGCAACAGGAACTCTCATTCGTTGCTGGTGGGAATGCAAAATGGTATAGACACCTTGGAAGGCAGTTTGGCAGTTTCTTACCATATGACCCAACAATTGTACCCCTTGGTATTTACCCAAAGGAGTCAAAAACTTATGCCCACACAGAAACATGCTCATTTTTAGCAGCTTTATTGCTAATTGCCAAGACCTGGAAGCAACCTAGATGTCCTTCAGTAGGTGAATGGATAAATAATGGTACATCCAGACACTGGAATATTATGCAGCACTGAAAAGCAATGAGCTATTAAGCCATGAAAAGACATGGAGGAACCTTAAATGTGTATTACTAAGTGAAAGAAGCCAATCTGAAAAGGCTGCATTCTGTATGATTCCAACTGTGCAACATGCTGGAAGAGGCAAATCTATGAGGCCTGACAGTTAAGTTCACGAACTTGCCACCATGCGCTTACATTGGCAGCACTGTACAAACAGCTCGGTGAGGTTTCATAACCTCGGTATATCAGTGTCTCACAGCTGTGTTCGTGTCAATGTGTGGCGGTGTCTTTCGGAGACGCAAGACAATATTTTGTGCCATGTTATCACTGGTGATGAAACATGGGTGTACAAATACGACCCTGAAGCAAAGCGTCAAAGTGCACAATGGAAGTCAGCTAATTCTCCACAACCAAAAAATATCCGTCAGTCCAAACCAAGAGTCAAAATGATGTTTTCAACCTTTTTTGATATGAGAGGGATTATTCATTATGAATTTCTACCAACTGGACAAACAGTTAACCAAGTTTACTATTTAGAAGTGCTGAAAAGGCTACATTAAAAAGTTAGACAAAAATGACCTGAACTTTTTGCCAACAATTCATGGCTCTTACAACACAACAATGCACCAGCTCACATGGCACTCTCTGTGAGGGAGTTTTTAGCCAGTAAACACATAACTGTATTGGAACACCCTCCCTACTCACCTGATCTGGCCCCCAATGACTTCTTTCTTTACCCAAAGATAAAGGAAATATTGAAAGGAAGACATTTTGATGACATTCAGGACATCAAGGGTAATATGATGACAGCTCTGATGGCCATTCCAGAAAAAGAGTTCCCAAATTGCTGTGAAGGGTGGACTAAGTGCTGGAGTTGGTGCATAGCTTCCCAAGGGGAGCACTTCCAAGGTGACCATAGTGATACTCAGCAGTGAGGTAGGTAGCACTTTCTCTAGGATGAGTTTGCAAAGTTCATTGTCAGCCCTTATATGGAGACAGTAAAAAGATCCGTGGCTTCCAGGGGTTGGGGAGAGGAAGGGGTGAACAGGCAGAGCACAGAGGACTTCAGGGCGGTGAAGCTGCTCTGTGTGATACCGTCACCGTGGACGCTCTTCATTACGCAGCTTTCCAAACCCAGGGACTGTACAATATTAAGAGAGAGCCTCACGTAAACTGTGGACTCGGGTGATTAATATGTGTCCATGTGGCTTCATCATGTCTAACAAACGTGCCATTCTGGGGCTGGATGTTGATACTGGGGGAGGTCGCGTGTGTGTGGCAACAGAGGATACGTGGGAACCTTCTGCTCAAATTTGCTGTGAACTTAACACTGCTCTGAAAAATAAAGTCTATTAAAAAAGAAAGAAAGAAAAGCCCGTCAGCACATCTGGCTGTATAGTTGTCATCATCTGCAAAGGTTAAGTGCAGTTAGCATGGTGCCCTCCCTCAGTCGAGGGTGTCGGGACACGGGGAGGGATCTGAGAGCTGTGGATTCACTCTGATGCCTCCTTAGAGGCAGAAGTGGGAGAAGGAACAGTGGCAGGCAGAGCACAGGGTCCCGGGCCCTGCGGTGGCCCAGCTAAGGGGACGCTCTCATCCCACCAGCAGGTGCTGGCTGGCGGGCCTCCCGCTGAGAAACCCTGAGGTTTGCTGTTTGCCCTGAAGTTTCCCGTGCAGCGGCCCATGAGTTATTAGGCCTGCAAGTCAGCTCACGTCATTGCCGACGTAAATCCCTTCCGTGGCTTTCCATCACACCTGGCATCAGATCAAAACTATGGACCCTGGGCTCCAGCGCCCGCCCAGTCGGGCCCCCCGTTTGTCTGGCTGCCCCTCACACCTGTCTGTCTGCAGCACCCTGGGCTTCGCATCCTGGGACATGTCAAGCTCTTCCTGCTACCTGTTCCCTCTGCTGGGAATGGTCCCCCCGTCTTCACCTTTATGGGAACTTCTTTTGTTTCAGGCCCTAAATGTCACCTGTTTAGTGAGCCCTTCCTTTCCCTCCTGTCACCCTGTGATCTCTCTGCTTTAACTCTTTAATTCAATACTAGCTGTCTCCTTTACCGCCAGACCCTTACCTCTGAGATCAGTGCTGGCACATCCCAGGAACTGGACACATTTATGCTGAATGAAAGATGCCAGCGAGATCTTCCAATGAGATAAAGCGTGTCAAGGCAGAAGGGATATTTTCTGGCATTAAGAGGTGAGGCAAATAAAATCACGAGTCCTGCAACTGCTCTCACGATTCACGTGCTGTGAGCACACAACCTCAGGAGGTGTGGATGACATTTATTTCCCCTATCAATAGCTCATGGCACGTTCTGCAAGAGCTTGGCGGCTGCACGGTGAACTCTTGACCTCCCTCTGAGCTTCAGAAACCTTCATTTCGGTCTCTTCACATATCACATCCAATGCTACATGTATCACTGTCTGCTAAAACCAACATTTCCTCTCACATCCCCTCTCTGTGAAAGGCACCCAAATCTTCCCAGAGCTTCCAAGTGGTCTTCTTCTCCCCCTCCTGCAACAGCCCATCATTTGCCAGGTCCTATGGGCCACGTGGCCATATCTCTCCCACCACTTTTACTCTTCCTGCTGCTGCAAGGTATAAACATTCATTCATTCATTCATTCATTCATGCATGCATGCATTCACTCATATTCTCTCTCTCTCTGCCTCTGACAACGGCCTCCTAACTGGCCTTCTCAATTTCAGTGGCTATCCATGGTAACTACATTTAGCAAAAGGGAAGGGAGGAGCTCCCCTTTAAGCCCAGGAGAGTAGTTTGGCCATAGGCCATGGCCCTCGGCTTGTATCATACACTGAGCCATCCTAAGGGTCCTACTGAAACGTGGGTCAGTTTAGACCTGCACTGTCCACTATGGTGGCCACTAGCCATTATGTAGCTATTTACATTTCAATTGAAACCAATTGCAGTTAAACAAAATTTAAGAAAAATCAGTTTCTCAGTCACCTAACCACCATTTAAGTGTACATTAAGTGTTCACATATGGTTGGTGGCTGCACATTTGAAAATGCAGAGAGACCATTTCCACCATTGTAGAAAGCTCGGTTGGGTGGCTCTACTCTAGATTCCCAGGACTTGTAAGAGCTTCATGCTAACGAGTAACATAATCAGAAGATGATTACTATGCTACTAGAATGTGCTGCTGAGCTGCAGCCACAGCCAAGACCCCTGGCCCCCGTTCTCATGCAGCCAGTGGGCAAAGAAGAGACTTTAGGAATTTTCTTCTTGGAAGTTTGCCCCAGGAACCCTCATTCCTGCACCGATCAGACCCTCACCACCAGACTACTGTTAACCCCTTCCAGACACTTCGGGCTTCCCAACTTAAGATAAGGCCTTAATCGACGAAGAGTAAAAGTCTAGCATTGTCCTGTTCCAGAGAGCCCACCGTGCTTCTGGAATGTGATGCTCCCAATATGTAGGGAAAGCTCAGGAAGGACGAAAACAAGATTACGGATCTAATTTTAAATATGGAGAACCTGGAAAGCAGAGGATTGCAGCAAAACTGTGTCAGACACTCTGAACGTGGGAAGGAACGAGAGGGAACCCAGACCTGACACTCTCACCCGCCCTCCTACGAAGCTGACTTGAGTCTTCTCTCTGTTTAGAGAAAGAGGTTGTGAACTGCAGCTGCCATTACACAGTTATTCCCTACACACCCTTCAACTCCAGGCGTTGCTCCTGGCCGTGGGGCTGCGGGGAGGCACACACCGCCCTGCCCTCTGGAGCTCACCTTCGGCAGGGTGAGAATGCAAAGAGAGAAACACCCTCTGCAAAAGGGAACCTGCGACCTCTTATGACCACTCCTCTCTGAATTCTACCTGCAAAGAGAGAAACGCAGCAATGAAAACAAAAGAATGGGGCTTTCTCTCCAAGGAATGAACCTAAATTGGCCGACAGCAAAAGGAATCACATTTGTCGCAGGCGCCTCTGAGAAATGAGAAGTTCTCTCTGCCGCTTCCTCGCATCTTCCTGCCTGCCCAGCCTTGTGCCTCCTCTCTGTGTCCCAGTGGAGGGGACCAGGGAGTCCTAAAGCAGCTCTTCCAGGGCTGGATGCTACCTGAGTGTTCCTGCCTCACCTGGACCACAGGGATCACACAGGAGGGAATCTTCCCGCAATGTCATATTCACTCCTTCTCTTTTTCTCTGACCTCCTCTTCCACTCCCCTTCCTCCCACTGCCTCACCCAAACATGCAGTGGGCAAGCAGTGTCTGCTGGGGATGCCCTTACCTGGGGAAGAAACAGCCTGAACCCACAGGAGGTAGAAAGCACATCTTCCTTACCCACAGTGTGTGCGTGTCTCAGTCTCCTGAAAGCCTTCCCATGTCTGAGCCAAACACAGGGGAGAAGCAGATTCGTTGCTCACGACCAAAGACAACCAGAAAATCAGGAGCATTTTCTTCCCTCTTTTGGGCCTCCCTTTTCTCTCAACAATTGCTAATGTAGAGGGAGAAGTGAAAAGCCAGAGAGTCTGACTGATTCTGTCATGCACTGTTTTAGACACAACGTGCAACGAATGTGGGACAAGGGACAGGAACGCAGGGCTCCCTCACGGCTGCTGAATCAACCATCACTTTCATTCTTACTGCTCACAGTCTGTACCTGTCATAGGGGCTAATCACTGGCCTTTCCTATTTGGTGATAAATCCAGCTGCCCCTCACACGTCCCTTTGTCCAAATGGACAGTGAGTGATGGGCCACATGTCTGGGAAGGCCCACTCTGCTGGAAGTCACCCCTGAGTCCCCAGGACGAGAAAGATACCGGAAAGAGGAACTCAGTCTCCATGGGACTGTGATTGTTGATTTTCCCCCAGAACAAATATAAAAAAGGGGGTTGTCTGTTACAATCACAACAAGGAATCAACTTGGATCTTTTCCCTGCATTGTGATCCAAGGACCCAACGTAGCTGTAGCCGGGAAGACTTCATGTGTGAGCCTCATTAAAAATGCAACATTCTATGTGTTTAGCCTTTTGCAAAATTTCATCTGAACACCCATAATTAACCAAATGAAACGTATTATCAGTGTTAATATACCTGAAGTATAGTGGTCATGTCAAAATAAAATCTTACCGTATTTGACCCCAATTTTAAGGTGTTTGTGGGCCTCCAACACTCCCTGTGCCTAGATGGGCGTCACATACATGACTTTCTAACGTAGTACCTTACAACAGAACGTACAGACATCAGGGGCAGGGTCCACATGTGCGCCGTCTCCTACGGTAGCCACGAGCCACATGTGGCCATCTCACACTTGAGATGTGGCCGGTGTGACTGAGGAACAAGTTACATTTGAATGAATTTCCATTTAAATAGTCATACGTGGCTAACAGCTACTGTATTGGACGGCACAGCTCTATGGGTTTGGGTACATCTGTCAAGGCCAAAAAGGGTTCCACGGTGACGGACAGCACTGAAGGTGACGATCCCACACGGGCCTGTTCAGACACCACCCCCCAAACAAACCTCATAAATGTGCACCTTTGGCAAGCCTGACAAGGCCGACCTCTCTCACTGGGACTCTCTACTTCCCCATTCCCTGAGAGTAGCTGTGCTGTCTAGCAAACGACATTGTTCTTAGATAATCAGCCTGTTTACGCGTCTTCAAAGAAGATGGTTTTCCCTTAGCCCAGCAGTTCTAGGCTTTTCATTTCTGGTTACAAATCATAGACTCTGCTGATTGCTGAAAGCTGCAGCTGGTGACTCCCCACTCCCCACCCTCCTGGGCCACCCCACCAGTGACAACACAGACAGGGGTGGCCTGGCTTCCTTTCTGGTGTGTATATCAGGTTGCTGCCTGCTCAGAGCTCATAGAAGACGTGGCCCTCATCCCAGGCAGAGAGCTGGTGGGGTCGCCTTCTCCTGGAGCCTGTGAGTATCGCCCTGCTTCCTCCTCTGTCCCAGTGTCACCCGCGTCCTCAGCTGGGCACTGCTACGGTGACTTCTAGAACCCAGGCTTTCACTCATATGTTCAGTAGACATGGCACCAGAAACTTAGCTAGTAATTGCCAGGGAGGCAAAGATGAAGCAGGTGGTGCCTGCCCAGGCTTCTAGGGTGAGTAATAAGATGGCCTGCCACCCACACACATGAAGTACAGGTTCAGGGCAGTCTCTTCTGTGATTGGTACCTGAAAGGAGGGAGAAGCAGGTGCTGGGGACAAGTGACAAGAAGGTGGCCAAGGGCTGGGGAAGTGAAGCCCACGTGAGGTCCTTGGGTCTGAGACATTGACCCGTTGGAAGGATGTTGGGTAGCAGCCTTTGTAGCAGTGAAAAATTGGAAACAAGCAAAGTATGCACCACAAGGTGATGGGTTAAATAAATTGTAACCTATCCGGGCCATGGAATACTCAGCAGTCATCCAATCAGATGACATGGCTTCACATTGACTTGATGTGAAAAGTGGTCCCGGAATGACTGTTAACTGAAAAGCAAGATAGAACATTGTGTAGTCTGATTTTCTTACCCCTGAATGTGTGTGTGTGTGTGTGTGTGTGTGTGTGTGTGTGTGTGTGTGTTACAGACAAAAATCTAGAAGGAGGTATCTCAGAAAGTTAACAATGGCTGAACTAGGAAAGAGATGTTTAGAAATTTTTATTAGGTTGGCGCAAAAATAATTGCAGTTTTTGCAATTGTTTTTAACCTTTTAAACTGCAATATTTTCTTCGTAATATTTTCTGCACTATATATGTCTGCTTTAGGGGGATTTTCTTTGTATATTGTGAAAATATTCCTTTATAATCAGAAAAAAAGCCAAGCTACTTTATTTTAAATGACCCATCAGTGAATGCCGATTTGTCCTTTCAAACACCCCCCCCACCCCCCGCCCCTTTAGTTCTAAACAGCCCTGGCTCAGGCCAGGTGGCACCGCAGGCCATCGGTACCGAGAGCGCACTGGGATATAAAGCAGCAGTCTGTGAGAGCCCATCTCCTCCCTCCCTCGGCTGAACAGACAAAAGCCAATCTGCCATTTCAGAATCTGACAGCCTTTCTTTCAATATCTATCTGCTCTGAAGCCCCCTCAAGTGCACCCCACTCATAGGCTGGCACTGGGAGCCCCGGGGCCCAGGGCAGTGCCTATGAGGGTGGGGCTGGGTGGGCACCTGACCCTGTAACAAACTGGACAGAGGTCAAAGTGAGACCTGCATTCCTGACTCACGTTAGTGTCCAGTTCACTGGGCTACTATGAGCTGCCGAGCCTATGGACGTGGGGAGTTGCTGCGTCCACAGCGGCTCCCTGCTGATTTTCATGTTGCTTAATTAAGGACAGTAGAGGATAGAAAAATAATGGTTGGATAGTAATGGACTCCAGGCTAACTTTTCTAATAGGCACTTTCCACTTCTGCAGAATGAGCAGCTTTGTCCCTTTACCTCCAAGACCCCTGCGGACACCTCCCACTTTCTGGCTTTCATGCCTTTGTTGATATGTTTCCCGACCCTGGAGCAATGTTCTCTCCCCTCATTGCATGTCCCCATGCTCTCCAGCCTTCAAGGGCCAGCAAAAAAATCACCTCCTCAATGCAGCCCTCCTGGGTTTTCCCCAGCCCTGGAGAACATGACTTCCTTCTCCCAATTACCAAAGCGTCTCCTAGCATTTACCATCATAGTATTTGCAGCCATGACGTGTCCTTTGCATTTGAATCTGAACTTCTGAGGACACAGATTGTGTCTTATACACTGTTTAAGCTAAGCAAGTACATCAGGTGTCAAGTCACATGAAATAACTGAGCTGTGGGATGAAGAACATTCCCTTATTCTCACAGCTTTCTGTGTTCCGCAGAGATCATTCATGCACAGCACTGCTCTTGATCCTCCCTACAAGCCCTTGGAGTAGGCTGGGCTACCATCTCCATCTGGGGGCATGTTACTCCGTGCCAAGTTCCCACAAGCAGAAAGGGACAGGCCAAAGGGCAGATGGGGGCCTTCACATCTGGTCCATCGCGCTTTCCCCCACCTCACTCATCCATGCTGCCAAACAGGAGGATGCAGCCCTGTAATGAGGCCACACTGAGCAGCGAGGGAGAGGTTTGGGGCAGCGCTGAGTCAAACGCCAGTGCTCTCCCAAAAGACCGTTGAGAGGTTCCTTGCTTTCAGTATGTTTTGTCATCTTTGGGTTTTTCCCACCCTGTTGTTCCCTCCATCTCAGCGGCAAGAAGAAAATGAAAGCAAGCTTTGAGACTGCAGTCTGTGGAATAAAATATTCAAAAAGTATTCTGACAAGGAGTCGGGAGGAATAGCTAGCAAGGCCATGAGTGGTATCTTTAGATGGTGGGTTTAGGTTCGTTTGTGCTCTTTGGCTCACTCCAAATTTTCTATGGGCCAGAAACACATTTATCATGGAAGGAAGACAAACCTTTATAAAACCTTTATAAAAAGCTAGTGTAGGATTTCAAAGTCACAAAGAGTAGCCTCGTGGAGCTTAATTACTAGACTTGCTTTTTCATGCTAGCTGCTCTCCAGGCCAGCTGGATTGGGTTACCGGTTCCTTCTTTGGATGAGTTTTGCAAACAGGTGTATGGAACGGAAGATCGCTGGGCTGCTTCTTCTTTTTTTTTAAAAAAGCTGACAAGTTATTTTTATGATAGTTCTTAAAATAAAATTTCACGGGCAAAGTAAAACATTTAAATAGCTTACAAAACCTACAAAAAAATGAAAGTCTCACTTTCCACTGGCCCTCATCGTTCAATCTCCTTCCAGAACATGTTTCAGTACTACTCAGCAGGGAGGTGCATAACCTTTGATATATTTGAGAAAAGATCATGCAACATAGTATTCTACACCTTGCATTGTTACCCAACAACCTTGGCGACCTCCTTGCATCAGTGTGAAGTCTATTTTATTCTATTTATTGGCTACAGGTGGTTTATTGAATAGATGTACCAGAATATTACCAATTCCCAGATATTTAGGTTGTTTCCAGTTTTTTGTTCTGGGGGGAAAAAAAGCTGTAACATACATCTTTGTATCTGTATCTTTATGTTTTTTTGTGAGAATACCAGTAGGGTGTGTTCCCAGCAGATGAAGTGCTTGCTGAGTCAGAGCTGTTGTGCTTTGTAAATTTTGACAGATATGGCTTCACCCTCCAAAACGATCACACAGATTTACACTGTTCACAGCAGCGTGGAGGTCTTTGCCCCAAACTCTTTTACCAACATTATTATCCTCAATCCCTATTCTCAACCTAAAACTATGCATATCTAACCATAACCAAAGGCATTGCTTCTTCTTTATGCAGCTTCTTTCTTTGGCAATTTCTTTTCTCAGATATGATCTGATTAATATTCAGTCACTTCATGCAAATACAAAAGACGTGACAAGCCATGGGTACTAGACATATATGAAGTGTTTTCTAACAAATGTTCCCCAAACCAATCTCCCTGTTCCCCAAACTGTAATAAAGTTAAATTAGCTGAGTTGGGAATCTTCCAAACTTAACTGGGCATTTAAAAAAAGATTTTATTTTTTTAGAGCATGATTCAGAAAAAAAAAAATAGAATGATAAAGTCAACGGGCAATATGTGTATAATTTTCGGTGAGATCCTTTGAGGTGAGGTAAATATCCTATTCCTCATGAAACGTCCCCCCACTAATTTGAACATCCATTGGTACTTTTTTTTTTTTATTGGGGAAGGGGAACAGGACTTCATTGGGGAACAGTATGTACTTTTTTCCAAGTCAAGTTGTTGTCCTTTCAGTTTTAGTTGTGGAGGGCGCAGCTCAGCTCCAGGTCCAGTTGCTGTTGTTAGTTGCGGGGGCACAGCCCACCATCCCTTGCAGGAGTCGAACCAGCAACCTTGTGGTTGAAAGGACGCCCTCCAACCTACTGAGCCATCCGGGAGCTCAGCGGCAGCTCAGCTCAAGGTGCCCTGTTCAATCTTAGTTGCAGGGGGCGGAGCCCACCATCCTTTGCGGGACTCGAGGAATTGAACTGGCAACCTTGTGGTTGAGAGCCCACTGGCCCATGTGGGAATCGAACCGCAGCCTTCCGAGTTAGGAGCATGGAGCTCTAACCACCTGAGCCACCGGGCCGGATCCCATTGGTGCTTTTCTAATTCCACGATTCCTTCTATGTTTATTAGTTGGCACCATAAGAACTTTCTCTTATTTATTTTCATCGGTTTGGATTCATGGATCGTCATTTAATTGAATGTGTTCTAGTTATTGCTCTCATTAATTAATTAGATGCTCAAATTGTCTCAGACTTGGCTAGTGGGGTCCCAATCAAATTGGCTCCTATGTCCTTTTGAGAACTCCTCGAGGCCCTTTGAACACTTCTTTGCTTTCTGGTGCAAAAAGCAGTTCCAGGTTTATCTTGTAGTTTTCCTGCCCTAGCTCTGGAATCACACATTTCTCCAAGGAGTCCTGGTTGCTACTGGTGTAGAAAGGTAATTAAAAACCAAGATCTGGGCAGTGCATGCTCATTCCACTGTGTGCCATTATTTCAGCAAAAAGAGACAGGAAATATGTAGGTGAAACACACATACATATATACTCAAAGTATCTAACATCTAATCTTAAAATCATGAGTTCATACTGAGCCCTCAACACCCATAGAACAGCACAAGGCACCGCGAGGCACTGTGGAGAAGCTGCTGGGAGGAAGGTTGCAAGAGAAAGTTCTGGCTGCTTTTCTCCTTGCCTGCTAATGGCCACATACGACTGAGGAGTGAAGAAAACTGAAAAGTTTTCATCGGATCTTGCTTTTTTCCCTTTCTTCAGTTTAACCACTTCATTGCAGCCCAACTACAGTCAACTGCAAGTATTTAGAGCACAGAATGTAAGTTTTGACATATGTATACCCTTGTGAAACCATCGCACAATCAGTAGAGGGAACACACTTACCACCCTCCAAGGCTTCCTTAGACGCCTTCGCACCTCTCCTGCCCTTTCCTCCTTCTCTCTCTCGCCAGGAAATCACCGATTGGCTTTCTGTCACTACAGGTTAGTTTGCATTTTCCAGAATTTTATATAAGTGGAATCACATAGTATGTACCTTTTATGGTCTGGTTTCTCTACTTAGCGTAATCCTTTTGAGATCCATCCATGTTGCTGTGCATATCAGTCACTCATTCCGATTCCAGCGAATGGCTCGTTCACATTTTACTGATCCTATCACTGTACTCGATGGGCATTTGGGCTGCTCCAATAGTTGGCTATTATAAATAAAGCTGCTATGAACATTCGTAGGTCAGTCTTTGTGTGGACATCTGCTTGCATTTTTCTTAGGTAAATACTCAGGAGTGGGATGGTTAGATCCCATAGTGAACATATGTTTAACTTTTCAATAAACTGACAAGTGGTTTCCAAAGTGTTTGTATCACACATCATCTATTGAAAACCACTGGACTTTTAGAAAAGCAGGGTGAGTCAGGATGTCATGTTATGGAAAGGAAACCAACAGGTTAGGGTTGGATTCATGAAGGAGAATGTTTTTTTCCTAGAGCCTGGGGGTGTCACACTGGACATGTTTGATATATACTCACTAAAAGTGTAAACGGAAACACCCAACTCAGGCACAGACTCCTTCTTTGAAGGGAGTTGAGCTGTTTTTCCCCTGGTCCTTTCAGGGGTGTGGGTTTTACAGAGATTCGAAACACATGAAAACAATAGCCGAGATTGATTTTAGTCAGCTCGGAGGCCCTGTACGTTAAGGAACTCCATTTTCCTTGGTGAAAAAAACACCTAGGACTTCCTTTTTCTGCTAGAGCCAGCGAAAACAAGGCCTATTATCTTTCCGTGAGCTTGTAAACGGAGCATGCAGGTAGGTGCTGGGGCTCCTGGCCACTCTGGGACACGGACCTGGAGACTAACAGATACCAGCCCACCCTCGTGTTCTTGCCACCTCGTTACCCAGAGGCCCGTCCCCTGTGGAGTCTGGCCCAGAGCATCCCCAAGTCACACAGTCCTGTCATCTTTAAGAGTCTCTTGGTTGATAAAAAGTGCGTGTGTGTGTGTGTGTGTGTGTGTGTGTGTGTATGTTGGGGGGGTGGCATTTCAGCAAAACAGACCCTGACGGAGAAGTTGAGTCAAGAGAAAACAAGCTAATGGATAAAGGACATGCTGAGAAAATGTTAAAGCCCCCAAAGGCCCTCAGAAGAGAGGTTTCTCTCGTTTCTCTGTGAACAACCAAGATGAGTTTGCAAGCTAGAGTACTTGCCCTCCGTGTAACATGGACTCCAACTCTTGGTTGGGATTTTTTCCCCCACGAGAACAGACAGATTGAACACGTAATCTCTACCTTGAGGTGTTTATTACTGTTCATTTACAAGTCCTCTTTTTAATTTTGCTGTCTTTCTAGAAGCAAGCTTGCATCAGGCCCACCATGACACCCACAGAATTCACAGTGAGTAGCCACATACCTCATGCTCCTCAAAATGCACTCATCTTGCCTTATTTGGGGTGTGGGAGGGAATCCATTGCTGTGGCGGGGGTAGGGGGTGCGGGGGGGTGGGGGTGGGAAGGATTTCTCTGAGAGATTTCCAGGGGTGAGATCTCTGCTGAGCAGCGCCCCATACAGGAGGTCGATGTCTAGCAGAGGACTTTGCAAACACGAAGAGCCAGAAGCGCTTTGGGGTATATTGTGAAGACAGAGGAAAATACTATTTTAGATTTTATTAATAGGTAAGGGGTTTTCTGATCTTTAACTAGGATGAGCTTTGCTGGGCTGAGGAAGCCACAGGAGACCTGTGGTGCTCCACACTGTATCGAGGAGGTGGAGGTGGGGGACCTGACAGCCACACTGCCTGGGCTCCCTGACTATGGGACTTGGTTTGTCTTGTTAGTTGGACAACATCAGAACGTGGAGAGCAAGGCTGTGGGTCATGAGGGATTAAAAGTGCTCCAGCTTGGGGAGAAGGGAAAGGGATTAGAAAGTACAAATTAGTAGCCACAATATTGCCACGGGGACATGAAAGACAGTTTGGGGGATACAATCAATGTTGTAAAGAGTCTGTAGGGTGTCAGATGGGCACTTGTCTTATTAGGGAGAGCACTTCATAGGCTGTGTAGATGCCTGACCACTGCGCTGTACACCTGAAGCTGAAGCTGAATAATATTGAATGTCAACTATAACTTAATATATACATATAGTCACAGGATGTAAAGTACAGCATAGGGAATAGAGTCAGTGGAATTGTAATAGCGATATACGATGTCAGAGGGGTAGGAGATTGGGGGCAGGGGGTTATCAATTTGCAAGGGGTGTGAATGTCTAACTATTACATTGTTTCGTACACCTGAAACTGAAAAAAAAAAAAAAGTGTCCCAGCTTGGGACTGAGGGGGGTGGGGGGCTGTCTCTGGCCTTGACCCTCCCCCAGTGGCTGAGGGCTTTGGGCAGTACATTCCAATCCCCAGGTCTGTCTCCTCCTCTCTAAGATGACAACGTTGAACCCAGTGGTCTCTAAGATCATAACGTTGAACCCAGTGGTCTCTAAGATCATAAAATCATTCTAAAACCTGCTGAGGTTTCAAAAACAGAATAGAAACAAAAACCTACGTGAGAAGAAGACAGCCCACATTGCTGAATTCTGGGCTGGCCACTGGCCATGCTGTTACATTCTCTCATTTACTTAGATGCATTACGATAATGCACTTTTTTCTTGATCAAAATGCTAAAAATCATCCAAAATAAATGATATAAATCCCTAAATTAAGCAGCCCCTTGGGAGTGACACAGCGCTCCCACAATGCCACCCTGGAAAGGACATCTCTGAGCTATGAAGCTGCCATCAGGGCCCTCTGTGCACATAGGCAAACCACATGACCACTCATGTCACCCTGTCCCATCGGCTGGCCTGACTTAGGAGCTGTGGACCTTTCTAATGTCTTCCTCCATTTCTATTTCCATTATTTTCTTGGAAGTGGTTTCCTTGCCTGGCACGTAGACGGTGCTCAGGACATATTTATTGAATGAATGAACAAATTATAGTATTTATTGCCCAAAAGAGACATAAAGAGCTAATGCTCCTCAGGCGTGGGATGAGCATGCCACTCTCTCAGTCTGGGCATGGCAGGAGATGGCCGTATTTTCACAAACACACCATCCACGTCTGGGCCCCTCTCCACCCTCACAAATCACCACTCCTCACAGCAGTAGAGGAATCGAGAACTAGCTCAGACTCCAGCTAATCAGGAGGACAGTTTGCAAACAGTGGTCTAACTTTGGTAAATACCTAATTTTTTTCCAAGGGGGTCTGAGAACAACATAGTTTGCTAAGAAATACAGGAAGAGAAACCTTTGGTAAGAGTATTTCTAGACATTTTAACAAGACAGGAAAGAGAACTGGTCAGCCCCTTCAGACAGCAGGGCTGGGGCATTTTCTGTCAACAGTGGCGCCCGCCCTTTCAATCTCTGCCAGCCTCATGTTCCATAATATACTGGAAACACTTTACGAAGATATAAACAACAGAATAAGGGAAAAAAGAACACAAATTAAAACAAGGTTAGAGGAAGTAGATAGAATAGGTGGAAAATATCAAGAGGAGTTAGAACTTGGGTTTTTAGCCTAAAGCGGTGCTGTCCAGTGAGGTCACCATGAGCTGTGCGAAGCTGTTGAGCACTTGAAGTGTGGCTGATTCAACTGAGATGTCCTGTGAGTGCAAAACACACTCAGTTTGAAAACAGTACTTACTCCAAAGCAGGATGCACAGTATCTCAATAAATTTCATACTGCTTACATAATGAAATAACATTTTAGATAGATCAGGTTTACATAAAATACATTATTCAATGAATTCCACCTGTTTCTTTTTACTTCTTTAATGTGGCTATTAGAAAATACAAACTTCACCTGTGGTTTGCCTTATATTTTTATTGGATAGTGCTAGTCTAAAGGGTCTTGTTTGGTTACAAAAATTGGGCTACGAGTTTGGCTGAGGCACCCAATTAAAAAGGGAATCTTGAGAAAGAGAGAGATCCAAGACGGCAAAGAGATCCACAGATGGTAAACACTGTGCCTGCTTCCTTCCATGAACACATTAAAATTACAACTAAATTATAGAACATGCAACCTGGAGAACCATCTGAGTGTCATGCAAGGTGTCATATGGGGTCTCTGGTCCTGCTCCCCATATAGAATGCAGGACATGGTGAGGCCAAAAAGGAACACCCACAGAGCCATAGACAGGGGAGTCGACCACTATAGTCTCGCTAGTGGCTGGGTTAGAAACACAGGAAGCAGAAGCCACACTATCCGCAACCTGCCGTCCACTTCTGTCTGCCAACCAACCAACCCCACTTGCTAACTGCAATCCGCTCTTGCTAGCTCAGCCTCCATCATCTGCTAGCGTAGCCACAGCAGTCATATTAGTGGCCAATGGCTCACTGGTTACAGCTGACGGCCAACTAACCACAGCTGACGGCCATCCAATCACAGTTGATGGCCATTTACTACCTGAGCCAGCACCTTTCCACGTGAGGCCGAGAGCCTGGAAACTGCACTCCTGGCTCTGTCCCCACAGAAGACTAGCGGAACAAAGTTTTATAACTAACGATATAAAGAAGAAGCCACGTTAAGACTGGTAGTGGAGATGCGAAACAGGCTGGTCCCAAACCTTCATGTGGTGGTTGAGAATTAGGAGGGATATCTCGGCCACGGAGGTTCCCCCAGAGGAGGGAGGGGTCCTAGCCCCATATTGGCCTCCCCAGCCTGGAGTACTGATACCAGGAAGAGGAGTCCCCACAACCTCTGGCTGTGAAAAACAGTGGGGGTTCCAACCATCCAGGTGGGAAGGAAGGTGGCAGGAAACCCAGGCGGCCTCTTAAACAGCCCTCACACAGATTCTCTCATTCCCAGGCACTCACCTTGGGCTCCAGCGAAGGGACGGTAACGTGGGGGGTGTCGGAGACAAACGAGGGCAGACTGAGTTGTGTTGCTATGGGTTGAGGGCTGGAGGACAGTGGTCATTTTCCCTGTGAGGAGGTCCTTCTCCCCTGCAGCCAGCAGGTGGGCGCCATCTTTCCTGTGTTGAGCCCGCCCCCCACATGGCCAAATCTGAATCTGATTGGCCTGGTGAGCTCCGCCATGTTGACTCACTGGGACCCTGCCCCACCCAACTTCCCCAAAGCCAGAGGCACTTTGTGGGCAGACAGCCCGACCCACATTGCACTCTAGGAAAACTGTCAGAGCCTGACAGACCCCAGGCAGGTGGGGACTGGCCTCCGTGTGCTCTGAGACTTTTGCTGAATAGCTCTAGGCTCAGCACTGGCACCAAACCAGAGTCTACATTAACCTGCTGACCACAACTCTTCCCACTCTAGTGACTCCATGAGACCTTGCTTCACCCAACTTGCATGAGGCTTTATCAATGACTGAATCTTAAGGGAGCTGGCAGGTGGCAGTAGGCCTTGGGGTGTCCTGGTTTTTTGTTCTGGCAGCTATCCCAGACCCAGTACTGGTGGCAGACGTCCTCGGTTCGCAACATCTCACAGGTGCCTACAACTTTAGCAGAGGCAGTGAACAACTACGGATTGTTTTGTAGCTCCTACCAGGTGGTCCCTGGCTGGTCAGAGGCAGTGGGCAACATGGACCTGTAGCAAAGCCCCTCCCAAAAGACCCTAAAACCAACATACTTGGAGGTTGGCTCTGGACCAGAGCAGAACACCGCCCAATTAGCCCCACAAGTGGCACATCCAAAGGGCGGTCTCAACAGGCATGAGCTCACTGGGGTGAATCCCACTCAGTGGGGTAAGCCCCCTGCACAGCAGCCTATAAGCTGTGGATGTGGCCAAACCCCATAGCCAACCAGCCTTAATCCTACCCACTGATGTGCCAATAGCAATCAAGGCTCAATTATAACAGGAGGGCACATGCAACCCCCACAAGTGACACTCCAGGAGCACCCTGAGCAGGTGACTAGGTAGATTGTGCCAGGGCCCCACACGGCACCTACTACATAAGGCCACCCAGCCAAGACTGGGAGACATAGCAGATCTACCTACTACATAGAAACAAACACAGAGAGGAAGCCAAAATGAGGAAACAAAGAAATGTGTCCCAAATAAAAGAACAGGAGAAAACTCCAGAAAAGGAACCAAAAACGAACTGGAGGCAAGCAACCTACCAGAGACAGCATTCAAAACACTGGTAATAAAGATGCTCAAGGAACTTAGTGAAAATTATACGTGGAATCTGAAGAACAAAACGGAATCTTGATCAGTCATAAAATTCACGTTTCATGAGAATAAAAACCCATAGCTATCCCTCAGGAGATATGAAGCTTTTCTTCACATCTCTTTTGTATTTAAATGCCAAAGAAATGTCTAGGGTAGATCTGAGTGAGAAGGACACAGCAGTATGAACAAGGCCTTTGAGGACCTGCTCTCCATGTGGGAGACAGTGGGCTTCCCCGGGGAGCTCCTTGGATCCCACCTCAATGCACATCCCAGGAATAAAGCCAGGGCAGCTGGTGGGAAGTCAATCTACAAAGTGTTCAAACCAGAAGGCTCCACTGTGTGCTCTTGGATGGAACATGGAGTAAAAATCTGTGGATTTCAGACTCTTCCACTAATCTTCTCTCAAAATCCTTTTCGGAGAGACCCCAGCCTCTGTAAGTAGCTTCTCCAGCACAAGCAGTGTCTCTAGGACACAGCTCAGAAGAGGGAGGATGGAATAATGGCTTTGCAACCTCAGAACTCCTCATGGAAGCCTGGAGTCCCTCATCTGCAAGAGGGACCTGCCCCTATCTGGAAGCTCAGGGATTAAACATATGCACGTGCTGTGCTCAGTACTGGGTCTGACATGTACTAGGTACTCCAACAGTAGTGAATAAATATGTTGGTGAATATTGACATGACTTTTGCTGGGAGATTTTCAAAGAATTCTGTGTCTACGATCTAAAGGCTATTTACCAACCAGGCATGTACATAGCTACAAGCGTAGTCTTGACAGGGGCGAGATACCTTTGTCCAGGATTCCCAGCCTGGGATGCTAACTCTTGCTCTGTTATGCTCATAAAGATGACCAAAGCTTTGAACTTGTAACGATGACATAGGCTTATATTGGTCTCCACATCAAATGTGGTCTTGACGAAATTTATACAAATCAAGGGTTTCTTGTGTGTGAATTGAATGGCTTTTAAAATGTGCCCGGGAAGTCTCTAACTAAATATAATTCTGACGAGCCGGTTCCGCCAACCCTCACCCCACAAGGAAACACACTCCTTGTGCTTCAAGCGGGACACGTGTCCTTGTTTTGGGACTCCTCTTGGGGAGTGGCGGTCCTGAGCCCGCTCACCAGGCAGTGGAGAAAGCGGGGTCCCCTGGGATACTGGGACTGCTTGGGGCCTCCTCTGTGAGATCCTCTGGGCTGCATCTGTGGATGGGGACGCTGTTTGCCTCCCTACATCACAACACTGGGCCCAGGTTCACGTGAGAGTCTGTTAAAGTTATTTGACCCAAAAATGTAAAACCAAACAAACAAAATATACCTCTGTGAAAGCAGTTTCATGCTTACTCATTGTGTGGGTTCACAGTTGACACCTGCTGGTCTGCATGATTTTACTGACTTTCCTCCAAAATGTCACCCTTCCCAAATCTTCACTAAAATATGTCACCCATGAGATCTGTCCTCCCAAGAGACTGGCTTTCCAGACACTGCCCAAAGCTGGGAGGGAAATCTGTAAATGTAAACTGAGACTGGATCCATCAGGCCTAGGGATGAAGCACCTAAACAGTGGCGCGAGTTTCCCTCAGCCCTTCCCAGCAGTAGGCCGTAACTAGCTGCCTGGTTCTGAAGAACCATCTCTTGGATCCCGTCCTCTGAAGTCTCTCTCTTTGCAATAGGACTTTCTCTTGGTCACACACTAGATAGAGCCGGAGTCAGGACTGGATTCCAGATTTTTCTAGTTGTAGTCCAACTGACCTTGGGTGTCCTGCCTGGGGTCCTGCTGGTATTTTCTGCCAACGCAGGAGATGAATGCATCTCCTTAGCTCTTGGTGTGAGCTTCAGACTTCAGGAGATAATAGCCTCCTGACACCTACTGCCCTTCATCAGCCACCTCAGTGTGTCCGAGTATCTTACCAAGCACTCCACAAACACATACAATGGGTTCTACGCTCAAATAAGTTTAGGAAACATTGCTGAACAAAATTCAACAGATTTGAAGGACTCAGCAGAACCTTTATTGTTCTCATGTGCAGTTAAAATAAACCAGTTCTGCAGGACTTTCAGAGCCTTTAATAGGCTCATGAGTAATGTGAATTTCAAAGAAGGTGATACAGTATGCAGAGATTCTCAACTATTTTATCAGTAGGGTTCCACCCAAACATGGTTTGAGAAACGCTTGTTGAAGCTATTAGAAATAGATGGAAATTACAATGTGTATAGAGGGGGAGAACCCAGCTAACAGAAGTCTGGTAGGGGATATTTTGCTATTTCAATAGGACTGGCTAAATATGTAAACTAAATATTTCCATGTCAATATTTAATATTTAAAACAAAATAAAAACCTATTGTGGATTTGAGATTACTTCTACTCCAAATGCATCCCAATGAATTGAACAACTGTTTCATTTACCTGAGGAGAAATAAAGGTAGAGATGAGATTTGGCAAGGAATTTCCTCCGAGCAAGGGAGCAAGAACTGGTGGTCTCTGGTGGAATTTGGGAGCCCTGCTGGAAGCCCTGGGAGAGGACTGATGGGAAGTGAGAGTGTTTGAAGATATGTTAGTGGAGCCTTTGCAACATGGCAGGTGTGGGACTGCATCCCTCCTCCATCCCGGCAGCCCTCTGCTCCCTCCCTCCTGTCCCAGGTTTGACTCAAGGGCTCATGTCACAGGGTTCTGATTGCCAGCCCTTATTTCCTCTTCTTCTAGAGGTTCTAGGATGGCTTCTGAGCTTCTGAGCCGGGAAGCCACCAAAACTTTAATGAGCGGTGTGTGTGTGTGTGTGTGTGTGCACGTGTGTGTGTAAATGTGTGCATACATATGTGCAAGTGAGCCTGAGTGTAGGCATGTTTGTGCATATGTGTGTGCAAATCTATGCATGAATTGTGTGTGTGTGTGCTTGTGAGGGGCAGTTTCATAGGCGCTTTCCCCATACAGTTGCCCAAGGCCCTGTACTGAGAAGTGCCACTTGCTCGATTTAATGCTCTGCTATCTTGAAATTCTTAACAAACTTTGAACAAGGAATCCTGAAAATTATGTAGCCTGTCCTGGGGCTTGTGCATGTGCATGTGCATATATGTGAGAGTGTATGTATGTGTGTGTGTGCACGTGTGTGTGCACGTGTGTGTGTTGGTGCTCCTGGAGCAGAGGACCCATAGCTTCCAGAAAGCTCAGCGGGATCTGTGCCCAGAAACGTTTAAGAGCCGCTGAAGACCTTTTTGGGAGGGTAGGACAGAGAGAAGGGATGGTCAGAATCATTCACAGAGTCTGATAAAAGTTTGTGCCCATCTGAGATCCTACCCCACCTGCCATGTGTCCTGTAACTATTCACTCCCATGCGTGTGCCCTCCATGTACGTGCCCTTCCACGTGTGTGCCCTTCCATGTGTGTGCCCTCCATGCATGTGCCCTCCATGTACGTGCCCTTCCATGTGTGTGCCCTCCATGTGTGTGCCCTCCATGCATGTGCCCTCCATGTACGTGCCCTTCCATGCGTGTGCCCTCCATGCGTGTGCCCTCCATGTATGTGCCCTCCATGCATGTGCCCTCCATGCATGTGCCCTCCATGTACGTGCCCTTCCATGTGTGTGCCCTCCATGTGTGTGCCCTCCATGTGTGTGCCCTCCATGTGTGTGCCCTCCATGCGCGTGCCCTCCATGTGTGTGCCCTCCATGCGTGTGCCCTCCATGTGTGTGCCCTCCATGCACGTGCCCTCCATGTGCGTGCCCTCCATGTGTGTGCCCTCCATGTGTGTGCCCTCCATGTGTGTGCCCTCCATGCGCATCCCCTCCATGCATGTGCCCTCCATGCGTGTGCCCTCCATGCGTGTGCCCTCCATGTGTGTGCCCTCCATGCGCATGCCCTCCATGCGTGTGCCCTCCATGCGTGTGCCCTCCATGCGTGTGACCTCCATGTGTGTGCCCTCCATGTATGTGCCCTCCACGCGTGTGCCCTCCCTGTATAGGCAAGTTCCGTGAGAGCAGGAAGCATGTCTGGCTTATTCCCCCCTGCACAGTACCTGACATACGAATTGTAGATGCTCAATAAACCTTTGCTGGATAAATACATGTGCTATGATCCAAGCAGACCCTCTCAGAATTCCTACTTCCCACGCGTGCATTTCTTTTGTCATAGATTTGGGAAGTTGGAAGGGTCAGGTGGGCTGCGCGTGTGCCCTCTGACGGGGCCTCCAAGACTGTCGTTGCCTTAACACTGTGTCGTGTCTCTTGCAGATCCCCGTCCCCAACCCGTCGGGCGACTACAGCTACGATGACGCCGCCTCCGTCGACGACTACGTGAACTTCAACTTCACGGACTTCTTCTGTGAGAAAAGCGGCGTCAGGCGGTTTGCGGGCCGCTTCCTGCCCCCGCTGTACTGGCTGGTGTTCCTCGTGGGCACCGTGGGCAACAGCCTGGTCGTCCTCGTCTACTGGTACTGCACGCGCGTGAAGACCATGACCGACACGTTCCTGCTGAACCTGGCCATCGCCGACCTTCTCTTCCTTTTCACACTTCCCTTCTGGGCCATCGCCACCGCTGACCAGTGGAAATTCCAGACCGTCATGTGCAAGGTGGTCAACAGCACGTACAAGATGAACTTCTACAGCTGTGTGCTGCTCATCATGTGCATCAGCGTGGACAGATACATCGCCGTCGCCCAGGCCATGAAGGCGCAGACCTGGCGGCAGAAAAGGCTTCTGTACAGCAAAATGGTTTGTGTTACTGTCTGGCTGCTGGCGGCCATGCTCTGCATCCCGGAAATCCTGTACAGCCAAACCAAGGAGGAATCTAACATTACCGTCTGCACCATGGTTTACCCTCATGATGACAGCGCCAAACTGAAGTCGACGGTCTTGACCCTGAAGGTGATCCTGGGGTTCTTCCTTCCCTTTGTGGTCATGGCTTGCTGCTACACCATCATCATTCACACTCTGACCCAAGCCAAGAAGTCATCCAAGCACAAGGCCCTCAGGGTGACCATCACGGTCCTTACTGTCTTCGTCTTGTCTCAGTTCCCCTACAACTGTGTTCTGTTGGTGCAGACCGTCGATGCCTATGTCACGTTCATCTCCAACTGTGCCATTTCCACCAACATTGACATCTGCCTCCAGGTCACTCAAACCATTGCCTTTTTCCACAGTTGCCTGAACCCTGTTCTCTACGTTTTTGTGGGGGAGCGATTCCGCCGGGATCTGGTGAAAACCCTGAAGAACCTGGGTTGCATCAGCCAGGCCCAGTGGGTCTCCTTCACAAGGAGAGAGGGGAGCTTGAAGCTGTCATCTATGCTGGACACAACCTCGGGAGCTCTCTCCCTCTGAGGGATCTTCTCTCTGAGGTAGATGGTCCTTTCGGAAGTAACAAGAAAGACAGACAGAGCTTCCCAACCAATGGGACCAAAGGGAAACCAAAGAAGGAAAAGGAAGAGAGGAAGAGAAAAGAAAAACTCAAAAAGGAATGAATTTAAACATCACTTTGAGTCAGAATTTGCCAAGCCAGTTTTCAAACTGACTGGCTAAGCCAGGACATTGTTGACTGGCTCTGCAATGCCTGGAATTTTCAGAGGACTAATGGCAGACCACCCTCGTGCCACCTGCCTGGGCATCAATGCAGCTGACCTCTGGAAGAGGAGTCTCAGCTTCTCAGTGCATTGCGAATTGCTGTGGTTTCAATTCTGTGCCACCTCTTCCTAAAGGAAATACAGAAGCATTAGCCACTCTATATAGTCCACAAAAGGACAAGGTTTCATGAAAACTTCCATCTTGGGGGGATTTCTATCCTGGTTTGGAGGCTGATACCCATGCCAGGTCTTATAGGTTCTTGAGCTAGAATCTTTCCAAACAACCTCAGATCTAATTCCCCTCTGGTCTCCTTGATATGTTCTGGGCCAGGAAGGGTCCTTGTTCCTGTTTTGAAACTCTCTGCAGGACTTAGTCAGTGAGCCCCTGCGCAAGAGACTGTATCAGCAGTGATCCGGATCCTGGTGGCTTCCAACCCATTTTGGTGTCCTGTGACTGCACGTCTGGCTGCAGGGTTGCCCTGGGCAAGGATTCAGATTGTCTGCTGGTGTCGTGGAAGTGATCCTCTCAGCCGGCGCAGGGAGACCGAGAACCCAAGCTGGAGGAACCAGCCCCGGAGCCCTGACACTGGGGTGGGCTCCCTCTGCTGAGCGGCTTTTGTGATGCTCCATTTTGCTACCTATAAAATGGGTTGGTCCTATTGACCCTCTTATTTCTGAGGCTGCTGGAAGGATATTTGCCTCCATGCTTCTCCTTTCTTACTATACAGTGTTAGCATGTTTAAAAGCTTTCAACATAGAGATTAGGCTGAAAAAAAGTAATAGAATTCTTTTGTTTTGTGTCTTTCTTTTAGGTACGTGGCACAGTTATCACATTTGAAAATACTTCTTATTAGAAAAGTGCTTTTTAATGTACATTTAAAAATATCTATTACCGGTCACTTTCTTCACCCTCTCTATTTTAAATATGTACACAATTACAGATCAAATAGCCATATTAAGAGTAAGAGACTGGGAGAAGGAAATAAAATTGTCAAAGGACCTTGAAAGCATCTTGGCCGACCAGTTTTTACCTCTCCTTTGGTCAAAGTGACTTCCAAGTTTTCCCAGTTAGCCCAGGGGAATTTCCAAGGAGGACTATTAGAGCAGCACCGTAAACCAGCAGCTTTGGCGCGTGCTCTAGAGAAAGCATCTGCTTTCCCCAGCGTGCTGTGAATGACTATATTTTCACATCCCAGGCGTTCCCTTCCAAAGGAGACACAAGTGCACTGGACTCTGCCACATTCCCCTCCTTCCCCTGCCCACTTCCAAACTAGGTGTTAGTGAGACAGGGAGCAGAAAATGGGCAGCATGACAGACAGCAGGAGGATGATGCAAAGGCCTCACTACCCCATCCCGGGACTGGGCAGTTGGTGGCAAATAAGCATTAGCCTGGGTCAGCACATCAACATGGGCTCCAGTACCACAAGCACTGCCTACAGTCAAGGGGAGCATGTCTTCTTCAAGGTCCGAAAATGGACAGAGCCGTCTGTATGGCCACCAGAAAACACAGATAGCGTTTGGGGAACTTGGAAGGGTGAGTAATAGGCATGAGCCAAACCTAAAACCACTGTACAGTTAGGTGGAAAGACCACCACTGAGTCTGGCTTTTCCATTCTATGCCCTCTTGATACTGTGGTTCTAGTACCATGTGTCCTGGGGGTCCCCGTGGAGATGAGGTTGGGGGGAGGGATGCAAAGAGGAAGGTGACCCATAATTGTGTCTGTAGAGTCTAGTCACAGTCTAGAGTTACTTAAGTGACACTATGATGGAATCTTAGTGGGAATTTAGAGGTAAATACGACTTAGGCCAATGTACGTTAGTTGGAAAAAAGGGCCAGGAGCTCCACCTTTCCCCCTCTGATTTTTAAGAAAGGAGATGTGGGAACGCCACAAGAACTACAAACCATGCATTGCACCCCAGTGCACATGATCATGTGTAGTTTCAAGGCTTCCTTTAGTACCCGACTGTCAGTATTGGACTGTCCCAGCCCTAACACAGTTTCCAAGCCGGGTGAAAGGCATGCTGTAACTGTATTATATTTTAAAGATTTTAGGCATCCTTTGTTGGCAAATTGTCTTAGTTTTTAAGTGAGTGCATAAATAAGACCATTTTACATTCAAAGTAAAGTAGGTTTCAGTAACATATTAAGCTAAAAATGTTGGAAGAGTCAATATGGGGAAATCCGTGAGGAAGTTGTGAGCCATTCAGCATTTCTAGAATATATATACACTGTGGGAGTACTTTTTGAAATAAAGATAAAAGGGGATATTAAATATAATGACATTTTACTAGAACTCTATACATCAGAAAAATGAAGAAACTGAATGAAATACGATGTGTTTTCATTACCAAAAAGGAAACTGGTGTGTTTTTTTTTAACCAAAAAAATTTTAACTAATTTTAAGTCAACACATCACAACATGCATATTCAAGTGGGGATTGCTGTTTTGAAGTAGTCAGCTTCAATGGCTAGAAATTTGGTGTTTTGTAATTGCCTCTCAGGCCTATAGAATACTCATTCATTCATTCATTCATTCATTCATTCATTCATTCATTCAGCAAACATTTGTACCATGAACGTTTCTATTCACCAAGGTTACAATTGTCCTTTCTGTCAAGGTGCTTACATTCTAGCAAAGAGGAAAAGCCAAGTGCTACGTGGACTCAGACATCAGAGGGAGGTATGCAAGCTTCTGTCAGGCGATACCCCTTGGCTGAGAATCATGAGGCTGGTGTCCTTGTATGGCTTATCAGCTGGTTTGTAGACAGTTCCAAGAACAAGCCACTCACGTGGCAGCCTCTTTGGGGAAGCTCTTGGACAAGCAGCTTTGCGTGAGTTCCTGATCTGGTGTACGTGCCAAACACACTCACCTCCCACACAATGCCTTGTATGTGGTAGACACAATATGTTGAACTAATAAATTTGTTAAAATCTAAAGTTAGTCATGTCTCAAGTTTGTACTTCACGTATCAGAAATCAGCTGCAAGAAAACTTTGAAAAATGAAGATTGACAATCTTAAGCAGTGGGACATTACGTCCTTCGGGTAGTAATGCCACCCTGTCACCTATAGGCAGCCTGAGAGGAGCTGGCTGTCCAGCAGAACTGGACATTAGTGTCTTCCATGGCCTGGTGAGTGGCTCAGACTGCTGCCTGCCAACTCTGGAGAGAGAGGTGTGTGGTTATAATTTCTCCCACTTGCCCATAGTAGTTGTTACAAATAGTCCTGCATGAGGAAGCAACCAGCCCCAGTGAGCGCCTTCCATGGTGATCTGGTCGCCCTTCACTGGAGGCCATTGCCATCAGAGTGTGGTGGTTACACATAGTGTTTCCATGATGGGCTGACAGCGAAGGCTTCCATGAAGGATGAGACCTTTGCCCGCGTCCGCCGACTCTCCGCTTCAATAAACGGAAAGCTGTCACGTGTACTTTGTGTTTGTCAGCTTTGAGCGGGTGTGCTTGGTTTTTCAGTTCTGAGTTGGCCTCATAAGCTGGAGGTTTGCGTGGTGTCTAGGTCAGAGCTCCAGCTAAGACATTCCCCTGCCCTGTCCCACCCTGGCCCTCGCGTCCGAGGACCTCTGTCTCTCGATGGATTGGGCCTCTCTCCACTGGAGCTGCACGTCTCCCTCCTACACCCTGGTAAGCTCCTCTCAAGGAAAGGCCTGCTCAAGGGGCTCTAAATAATTTTACAAAGGGGAACTAATCATGGCCGCCAGCACCCACCCACACCTTACACATTATAGACACTCAAAAGAAATCTCTCTTCATTCAACAAGTTGTTTGCTGTGTGTGATTAACAGATGCCATGGCTTTAGAATTAGCATCATACCCAAGATGCTACAGCGCGTGTGCAGCACAATCTCTGTCTCCCCATCCCACATGCCCCTCCTGTTACAGTTGAGGTCTGCGCCCAGAATGCTCTTGGGACAAGTGTCCCTCTAATCATTTCTATATTATTGGTACAGACAACCCAAGTAGCTAATGTCCCTTTCAATGTCTTTCTTTGACTTTTATATGATAAAAGCCCATGAAAGACATGCAAATGTGTGTCTCCAACATGGGTCTCTTTATAAGTTCCTCTCCACTCCTGATACACTTATTTGTCACAGTCAGTTTGGGTACCACAGGCTAAGTAAGAAATGTCTGTGGTGAAATGGAGATGCGCCAACCAGATTTCCCTTCATGAAGTAAGTTGCCGGGAATGTGGTCGGCATATATCTCCAGCTGCCAGTTCCTTCGGGGTCGGCCTATGCTGCAGAGAGCTGCCCTGGCCAGAGCCATGTCCCCCATTGCCACCTGCATCCAGTGCCTGAGAAGCAGGGGACAGAGCATGCCCACCTGACGGGGCACTTTGATGGGCAGTGTCTGTTCCAGTTTCCTGCCGGCTGAGGTCTGTTGGGCCTGCATCTGTTTGACTTCTGCTGCCCAATCCTGCTGCCTCCCACTTCCCTTCATAGGTGCTGGTCCCTGGTGAACATCTGATACCCCAAACTCCAGCTGCATGTCAGCTTCTAGAGAAGCAAGCCTGCAACCATCTTTTCACCAGGGGCCACCAATTGCAAGAGCCCATGAAGACTCAACATACAGAGCACGTGTGTCCAGGAGCTGTGCGGGGCGCTGAGCACCAGCCACAGAACTCATCTCCGAAGGCTGTGAGCACAGCCCCTTTGATCTTACTTCAACCATCAGGGATTTTCCTGCGCACCAAGGGCAGGCCCGGGCCCGGGGTGCACAGGACAGAGTCTTTTAGGACCTTTCAGATGTCCTCTTCTGCTTGTTTACTCGGTGCCAGGTAGATACTGTAATTAACCCCGTTTTACAGATGAAGGGGCTAAGCCTCAGAGATGGGAAGGAACTCACCCAAAGTTGTGCAGTTAGCAATTGGAGAGGCGAGGACAGGAAACTGGGGTGTGTTTGGCCCTCAAGCCTTGGCTTTTACCCACAGTGTCACCTTGCCTTTCCTGACACAGTCAGACAAACCAGCCATTGCTCTGGAGGGTCCACCAAAAACGTGCCAAGTACCAGGCTGAATCCCAGAGGGTGAGAAACGGATGGGCACAGCCTTGTCAGATACCGCTGGATGGGAACTCTAAACAATGACATGTGACAGCCGAGGCCCTGCTGACCCCTCCTTCAAAAGTGGGCCGTGAGGAGGACCAGCAAGGGACGATGGCATCATCCTCACCATAACAACAAGGTTCCTACCTGCTCCCTCTCCTGGGCTCCTCCCCAAACACACGCAGGTGTGTGCGTGCAGGTCCAAGGACACTGCACCCAAGCCTAGGCAAACTTCTGGCCACAGGACACGTGGTGGTGGCTTTCCTCCTCACCCCGCCCTTGCCCAGAGGAGGCCAGACAAGGTGACAAACAGTTCAAGTTCACCCTGCAGTTCTCTAGACAGCTCTGTCTGATCTCCTCCAGCCCTTGCTTCCTCCCCACCTCTTTGGGTCTTTGCTGCAACAGCTGGCTGACGTATGGAAAGAGCCTACTGAATTATTTACGCTACTGTTGTTATTAGAAACAGAGCTGCAGGGGGCTGCTCTCTCTCTCTCTCTCTCTCTCTCTCTCTCGTCTTCTTTCCCATAAAAACCTGCCAGACCCGATGGTCCTTTTTGCCTCTTGCACCCCTTAGGCAACCTGACAAAGCCTATAGCCTCCTTCTCAGGATGTTTTAAAATGAATAAAATATGTAAGATTCAAAAGGAAACCAATTATATTGAAATAAATTCTCTCGATATTAAAACGGATTTATGGACTAGTGTACATGTGTCTCTTCATTAATGCATTAAATAAAATCTGCCAGCGGGTCTCCTGACAGTCTTCATTTCAGAGCGGAGATGAGCGTAAGTGATATTTTGAGTCTGCAAGAGCTGTCACGTAATAAGAAAATATCTGCCATTTCCACTGGTGACAAAGCCACAGGTCTTGCTAATACACACTAGTGTGGTATATTGTCTGCATTCATAGCTGAGGGAGGACCTAAATTTCAGTTGGAAGTTAGAAGAAAGAGGCTATTTCACCCCCGTCCAAGTGCATTCACCTGATTTCTGTGTACGGACCAACTTAGGAACTCATGTTTAACCTCATCGCCCCCAACCCATGTCCACTGGTACCAAACCCGTATTTCTCTAATCCTTAAATTTTGGACGTGCATGGAACTATTTTGTATTTGAAAAAGGGGATGTTTTCCCACTTATAAGTGACTTGCCAGGTAACAACATGCCCCTTGGATACAAATACAAGCCATTAAAAAACTGTGGTTGTAAGAAGATTTTACCTCTAGAATAGTTCCATACTGGGGGATCGTTTAGAAATGTCTTCCTCTCGGAGAATGCAATTTCCATCATTGTATCCCAGGGGTTGGGCAGACGGATTGAGGGAGAAGTCCAAGATCCAAGACCTGAGTGTCGCTGGTAGAGTGAAATCAGGAGAAAGATCCATTAGCACATTTTATCCTCAAGTTGAAACCAATGTGGGGGGCACAGCAGCCGTCATCAACGACCTCGGCAGGGTCCACAGACCCCCTCCCCCAGAGCCACCTGGCAGGCTTGTGAATGAACCAGATCTGATCAACCAGAGCTGACATGGGTGGTGCCCATGTATCTGCCTTTTAATAGGCCACCAGGTAACCGAAATAAGAGAAGTTTATTCTAAGAAACTCTGGTACTTGCTTTATGTGAACTGACACTTAATGAGTCTGACGTAATGAGTTAGACTCTGGAGCAGAACTGAGCCCAGGGTCAGTCTTGGGATTGTCCAGTCTTGGGATTGAGCCCGATGTCCGAAGCCTTGGTAACTGACGAGGCTGTAGGACTGGCTCCCTGTCCCTTTTCCCCGGTCATCTCGGGGCATAGACATGGGGTCCTCTTTCTGAAAACACCCAACCATGCTGCGGGCGTCCTTGCTGGTGGAGAAGGGCTGTTTTTACGAGGACTTTTGGGTCCACACACGGGCCCCCCCTCTTGTGCAAAGGTGTCTTGGGAGGACTGATGGTGCCAGCACTGCCCAGGCCCTTTGGGTGAAAGCACGCAAGGCCTTGAGTCAGGAAGGAACGGAATCATCTTTCCTATGTCTGCAGTCACTGCTTTGGTGTGTTTAGTGAACAGTCCCCATGTTGCTTGCCCTATAATGTTGCCTCCGCTGGATGTGGTAGTTGGCGTTGGCCACAACAACGCTGCTTTGCCCCCCTGCTCCTTCCTTCCAATGAGAAAGGTGACCTCTGCTGACCTGGCCTCCAGTCCAGCCCTCCACGAACCCTCTGAGAAGGCCCTTCCTGCTTCCCCCCTTCTTTGCTCTCCCGTCCTTATACTCCCTCACTCGCTTTCCTTTCTAATGCCAGGGAGAAGACAGCACCTGTCCCACTGACCTGACAGGCAGAGGTCTGGGCCTCCCAGGAATGTTTTCCTTCCCTTTCAGAGGCTCCTTGGGAGCAGAAAGCTGGGGAGGCCCTCCTGAAACCACTTTCTCTTTAATGATTCCATGAATCCACCAGCCCAAAGCGAAACCTGGCCAGGAAATGAGGTCTTCTTTTCTGTAAGGACACTCACGCCTCTCAGGTCTCGTGAGGCCTGTCTCACTTTGTTCACTTTTGAGCTGAGAAGACTTCATTCATTCCAGGCGTCAGATGGGGCTGCCAGTGCTGAGATAAACTCAGTACATTCAGACCAGAGGTGTGAGGAAACCACAGTCTGTCTTCCCACTGAGCTGAGCTGGGGGAGGGAGGAGACACACATCAAAGGTGCGAGGTCGGCCATCACGCATCTGCTCAGCTTCACCATCCTTTTTCAGAACCCAGCGGGTGTGGGAAAAGTAAAAGACTGACCTTTCCTTCAACCCTAACCCACTTTGAATGGCTTTCATAATAGCTATGTGTTCCCCCTGGCTTCAGCTTCACTTGCTCCCTCAAAAAAAGTCCGTTTTCTCATCTCGGGTGAGTTTTCACCCTCTATTTGCTTTTCAGATGTGTGTGGGCGGTAAGCTCCTCTCACCAGATTTTTCTCACGCATCTTCAAACCGAAAGGGCTGACCTTTGCTCAGAGTGTCCTTTTGAGTCACCTTGGGGGGGCTCACAACATGCTCCAGCACCACGGGGTGACATGTCTGGAAGAGATGTGGCTTCTCCAAGGGCCGGGGTGCCTGCAGCACTGAGTTGGGCCTGGGATTGAGGGTCTGGCTTAGAACCTGGAGCAGACTTTGGTCATCTTGGGCTGCGTGGAGGTTTAGCACGTGGGGGGAGGTGTGATGGGGACCTGACACAGAGGACCCCAGATCCCAACCCCAGATGCACATCTACGTGTCTCTGTAGGTTCTCTCTCATTCCAGCCCCAGTCCAAGGGACACCAAGCCTCTGGAGGGACTGTCCTATGAACAAAGAAATCCTTCTGCTGTGCTGTTTTGGGCACTTGGATGAACCAACCTCCCGTTACTTCAAGCTGGTCACTGGACAGAATGAGACTTGGCCTGAGGGCACCATTAATACAAGAGGGGGTGCAGGAGGGAGGATCGAGTGAGTGCTCAGCTCACCTGCATCCTTCCCCAACCTGCCCTGTAGGCTTGCCCTTGGCCCTCCTCTGCCATGGAGGTCCGGGAGCTTCTGTCCCTGGCCGAGTTGGCCAGTGGGACTGTTGGTGGCCTGTAGCTAAGCAGTTCCTTACGGATTCAGTACCTGTTGCTCATGCTCCTGTCTGGCAGAGGGCTCAGTGCTGTGGGGGTAAAGGATGGAGATGAACGAAGCCCGGTCCTTGCATTCCAGGGAGAACATGGATGCAGAAAAGGCAACTTATTCCTGAATAACTGATGAAAGGAGAGACCACATGAGGATCTGGGGACAGGAGAGGAATGAAGGGAACGGGGTTGGGAGGCGTTCTGTGAGGTACAGGGCGCTAGACAAGAGGCCGTCACCCCCGGATGTGGGCTGAGGTGAGTGCGGACGGACTGCTCAGCCTGAGCTCAATCTGACCGGTGCAGGAGTGAGTGGGACATGCCCCTCCAGACCTGACCCAGCAACAGCCGTGTAAGCTGCAGTGGGAACGTGGATTCCTCCCTCTGCCCGCTGCCGTGGCCGGGCAGCCTTACCCAGCTTTGTACCACAGACTGGACTGTGCTTTCAGGCCATCCATGACCTTCTCCCCCACCCCACTATTCTGGTCAACCAGATGTTTGCTCTTGGCTCACAGGGCTGAGTGCCAGGAAACGTGGGGACGTGTGAGCTGAGGGCCGAGGGCGGTGGCTGGAAGGACGCCTTGGCATCCTCAGAGGACACTGGCAAGTATCCAGGTATCAGCTGGTGTGGGGACCTCCCAGAACATCTGCCTTTTTGAAAAGCCTCAGTCCAAGATGATGGTCTATCTCCCAGCAGGGCAGCTCCACTCCGACCCTGGCCCGGTAACTTCACCATGCACCTGATGTCCTAATGAATGACAGATGCCAGTACTCTCAATGTCAGTGTTTATTTAAATCCTGAGGTTGAAAGTATTTCCAAATGGTGCAGCAGATGCTATAAAGGAGTATGTTTTGGGATACAAAAATTTCTCACCTCCACTGTGCAGGTGGGGCATTGGCATTTGATGTGCTTCTGGGTAATTCTTTGGCAGGTAAGAATGAACTTGGTTCCCAGACCCACTCTCCCGTAAGGCCGCGAGAATTGAGGATTAGTCAGCTAACGTGCAATTCCGATCGGAAGCCGTCCCACCTGAGGCCTGTGTGTTCTGCAGCCACCAGAGGCAGAGCGTCTCTGGATAACAATCATAGGTTCTACGGAAGCCTTTTTAGCAGAAATGCCTCCCAAAACTTAAAGATATACTTCATTATTTTTAAAAAGTGCTCAAGAGGGAAAAGTTATTCAGTCTTTCCCGTTTCCTTGGAAGAATCACAATGGAATGAGAAATACAGCCAAATTTCCACCAGGAAGTGTTTGGGTGTTTTGCCAACGTGGGCGGCTGGCTGCCTTGTCTCTGTAGGGCGACCCCTGGCGCTAAGCACCATGTCTTCTCTCTGCTTTAATTCTCAACACCTCTGAGCCAAGGGTGGCCTCCCCACATGGAGTCACCAATGCGAACTTGTACAAATGAAACTCCTGTAAAACTGTTAGTGGACATCTAACCAGTACCAAAAGACAGACTAAGATTTTGTACCCAAGTGGGGATGTCCTTTCATGTGATCTGGAATGGCTTTGCCACTTCGGATGGTGACAACTGAAAAAGTTCAGAAAAACTATCCCAATTTTTGAGTTATGGTACAGGCTTTTCACTTCTACTCTCCAAACCCTGGGGGCTTTTTCGGTTCTAGGTTCCTCTCGTGGATTTACTTGCCTGCTCTTAGTCCAGTGGGCTCCAGCCTGTGCTCTGTAGAGGCCACTTTATCCCAAACGTGCTTCCTGCTGTGGGTGTGTCCCTGACACAGCTGCCTGCTCGGTGAGGCTGATGAGTGGCTCCCGAGGCCGGCGTGAACTAGGTAGCTGGTAGCAGCACTAAAAAATAAGTGTTACTCAGAGAGCGAGGCCATCAAGGGGCTGCTGACTTTTGGTTTTTGTTTTTTAAATGATGATCTGGATCCCAAGGTTGTTTCCTTCTTGATTTCTGGGGTAATTCCAGCTATTGGCTGGGCTGCCACCTTCAATAGTCATACTTCATTGTCATTTGCCTTTTTTTCAAAGTACACCAACCCCCAAACCTCAGTAAAGCTGGGAACCTTTTAAGATAATAAAGCTATTTACACCAGCCACACTTCCACAGGCCAAGACATTCTCTAGCTGCAGAGTGCATGGTACACTCAAGCCTGCACAGCAAAGTAACAAAGGACAGGAGTCCATCCAGCACAAATAATAAATACGCTAGAGGCAGGATGTGACCGCCAGGGAGCGGGCGGCCTTCTGAACACAGCAAAGGGCTTTTTTTGCACAACTGCAGTTAGCGTGCAAGGTGTACACACCACAAGGGGCCCCTGCTTCCCTGGAGTGGCTCTGGGTTGAAGAGCCAAGTGGTTTTTAGAGCTGCAGCAGGTCCCCTACTGGGCTGAGTGACAGAGGTTCGGAACCGGTCTTGGATGGAATGTCCCAGGCCTTTCGCTGGAAACATCAGCTACTCACTAGATTTGGGTTCTAGCTGCAGATGGTGGTGATGACACTGGCAGGCTATAGCTGGGCCAGTCTCCACAGTATCCTGGGAAAGCTAAGCACTCCAAACAAGAATCCAGACTGCTCTGGGCTCTCTTTTAACTTAGTTTCTTTCACGTGGTGAACCAGCTACTTCTGATCCTTTCCTAGGGGGCGGGCATCAAAGGCAGGGTAGTTGGCTCTGGATTCTTAGGCTGTGGCACGCCTGTGAGGACACGCAGGGGCTAGGAAGTCTCTGGGGGCTTGGCCGTTTTCTGCTTTGGCGTTGAGCACCATCAAAGCCTTGGCCAGGAGGAGATGCTAGAGACCCTGATGGCTTTCTGCCAGAGGAGGCTGCTCCAAGAAAAGACAGCAAAAGAGGCCCAACTTTTCTCTGGAAGGTTCTGTTTGCCAATCCCCATACCCCACTTAAACTGACTGGACGTGCCCAAGTATCCTGTTTAAATGTCAAAAGTCACTTCCTCTTATCCCTGCCCCACTAGCATCCTCTGCTGGTGAAGGTGAGGTTGGGAGTCTGTGCCGGACTTAGCCTGGGATCCCTGACCCATTCTCCAGCTCTCAAAACCAGTCAGAAGAGGCTGGTGGATGACCAAATGAAGCCTGAGGTGGTGTGACTTGACTGGGTCAGCAGGCCAGCTGGAGGACGACACCCTGCCCAGGGCTCTCCCCCTCATCCCTGGTCACAGTGGGCCACTTTGCCAGATGCTCTGCTAACCTGTGCAAGTATGGGGGCCCTGGCTACAAGCGGCTGGCCTCTGTGAACAAGGCACAGAGAGGCCACCAAAGGTGAACTCTGTGGTGGGAGAAGAAAGGGCTACAGAGAACAGGACCGTTATCTCCTTGTCCAGGAAAAGGAAACAGGATCCATCTGCCTTCAGGGGGATGGCTCCTGGGTGTCACGTACAGGCTGAGCAGAAGGAAGTAGGCAAATGGGGTGCCGGGAAATGTGGCAGGTGGGGAGTAGGGAACAGAAAGTGAACAAAGAGCAGATTCACGAATTATGTCTGCACTTGAGTTACCGAAGACTTGTTAAGAAGGCCTCAGTGTCTGAAGGTGGTTCTTATGCTGACTATGACCATTAGTGAGTGTATCTGCAGGTGAGGCAGAAGCTCTTACCTATACAAACAGACGGGCCAGCAGCTGAGGGGTGGGACCTAAGGCCAGTGCACAATCTCCTCAGGGTGATGTTTCGAGTAGGTGGGAGGCCTGGCTGAGAAGGGCTCTGCTTGAGGACAGAACTGCCCAGACAGAAGGGACAGGAGGAAGGTGCAGTTAGAGGCCCCTCTGCAATTGCCGAGTTCTGGAGCAGCCCCCCAACTCGGGCAGCAACATGACGGGAAGAGGCTGGTCGAGACCTCAGGAGAGACCCTGGGCGCCCTGACCCACCCGATGGCCCTGAGGACCCCTTTTCCTGGGAGGACCCGAGGGCGTCAGGGTCTGGCAGGGGATCCTGGCCCATGGTCACTCAGGATGCCTGGGTCTGGGCTAGGCAGAACAGGGTGACTCTTTCCATGGGCAGCATTTGGCATCACCTCCGGCCTGTGAAACTTCACAGAAGGTTTGGAACCAACTGTGCCCTCAGGAGAGGCCAATGATCTGGGAGTTCAGCCCTTTGGATGTGGAGGCAGCTGGGTCCCTAAGCACTGGAAACGCTGCCTGAGCCCTTAGAAGCCTCGGGGGCCAGAGTGCCCGTGCACGGTGCTCCTGAACAATGCAGCTTTGAGGGGCAGCCGAGGGCCTGGCGCCCAGACTTGCATAGTTATAGTTAGTTGACCAGCTTCAGAGCGGCTGCCTTTTTTTTTTTTTTTTTTTTTTTAGTGTTTTATGTGACAGGTGAGGGAGAGTAGTGTTTCCTGTGGATAAAGTGAAACTAGTCAAGTCCAGGTGCTTGAGGCTACGGGAAATCACTTCCATCGTAGATCACAGGCCGGTCAACTGTCAAGTGATAAAATACTTTCTTGGAGACAAACCTGAGGAAACAGAAATGGGAAAGGAAGGTGTTACTCCAAGAGCCGCAAGGGGGTCAGAGGCTGCTGTTGGGGCCTCTGCGGTGGCTGCAGTGACCTCGTGGGTGTGGCGGCTGGCATGGGGAAAAGTGGGGCCAGCTCTGCTCACAGGCCAGGGTCTCTCAGAGTGCGTGGACGCTTCCAGGCCCATCCCCCCATTTCCTGTCTGCCCAGCAGAGTTCTCTCCCTGCAAAGAATCGGGGGAACCTGGGACATCACCATGGACTTTCCTGGGGCTTGGGTGCAGAAACGCCCACTCGGTCCGATGCTGTAAACCGCTCCCTTTCTTTGCTGCTTTGAAAAGGCCTGGGGATCTCAGGGGCCTGGGTGGTCTGTACTGCACGGGGATGAGTGGACAGAGCAGGCGTTGAGAGGCCACAGATGGTGGAGGTGAGTATGGATTTCATTCTGACTGGACACCTAAATCTGCTTTGCCATCCACCTTTGGAAATTTCGAGTAGGCCCCCGAGAAGACCTCAATGGGCTAAGGCCAGAGTCTATCACAGCACCATGGCCACCTCTAGTGACAACTGGGACCCGGCTTGGGACTACGATCTATCCTCAACATGACTCTCCTGAGCCTCTTTGTCAAGCCGCAGTGAGGCTCAGTGAGTAACGGCCATGCTCGCTGCCACTCAGAGGGAACTGGGGCCTGAACAGGACCTGCAGAGGGAGGAGCAGAGCCTGTGCCTGGCTGCCCCACGCATCCTAGGAGGTCTCTGGAGGCAGCTCTCGGGACATGCTGGGACTGTGCCCACGAGTCCTGCTAAGTCAAGGGGTGTCATGGTCATGGGGTGTGTAGGGCAGGGGCAGGAGAGGGCCAAGGTGTGAAGTTCCTTCTCCTCAGCTCTCCTCTGGGAAATGCCTTTGGCCATAAGCCCTGGGAGTTCAAGGCCTGGAGCTGGGGAGGGGTTGGCACCGTCTTCCCTGAGAGTGATCTGTGAAGTTATTCTGCTACAAGCCAAGTGAATTGGGAAAGCTGCCCGTGTATGGGGACATGGCCATTAGCTTGCAGCCCCCACTCGGAGAGGATGTGTCTCGCTCGTAAAAAGCCTGATCAGGCAGCCCCAAGTGAGGTCTTATGCTGAAGGGACAGGTGCCAGCAACATTAAGCTCCCCTGTCTCTTGTTTCCACGAGCCCCGGCTCAGGTAGATGCTCAACCAACGTTGGTCCTCTCCCACTTCCTCTCCTGGCCGCCCCTCCAGCCTTACCTCCCTGTGTCTCATCCTCCCCGCCACCCCCAGCTCTGCATCCTGGACCTGTGTCAGGTGCTTTGATACAGTGTTTCCCAGATGGCACACAATGCTCCTGCCCCCATGACAAGAAGGCCCAGGGCCTCTGCCTCACACAGTTCCAGTCCTGTTCATCGCATTTCATCCATCCATCCGTCCAACCTTCCCACTGTATTTCCTGAGCCTTCTTTGGGCTGGGCAGTGGGAACCTGAACATCAGAGAGAGGCAGGAGAGCATTCCCGTTGAGTCCAGAGTCTGGAACTGGGCCACTCTGTTCAAATCTGGCTCCATCATTCGCTGTGTGACTTGGGAGTATCACTCTTTTACCCCTCTGGTCCTCAGTCCCTCAGCAGTAACATGAGGACAAGGACGGTCCCTACCACTTGAGGCTCTGTGGGGCTTCAGTGAGTTAGGAAGAGCAGAGGGCCGAAAACACGCCCGGCGTGGGGTCAGACTGTAAGGATTAGCCTGTGTGTTATAAAATCGGTCACACACATCAGAACACTGTAGTACAGGGGTCTGACATCAAAGAACGATTAGTGTAAATGACTGACGGTTAGATTGTCTATTTTCACTGTCCAGCTCTTTCTCGAGGCCAGGTGCCAGGTAGTGATTAGTCTGCTGATGGGCAGGGCCCTACCTGGAGAAGGTGTTGTCAAAGATGAGCATGTAGATGCCCGGTGTGCGCGCCTTGAGCTGGCCCTGGATGTTCTCCTTGTGGGAATTGCATCGGGTGGTGGGAATGAGTACCTGGGAGGAAAGCAGATATGAAAGCGCATCAGAGGCTGAAAGGGCCCCATGGATCCTCTGGGCAGACCCTTTATTTTGGGGGAGGAAAATGAGGCCCAGGGAAGCTGAATGTCCTGTCTGAAGTCAAAGTTGAGTTGGCTTGGGGGCTGGGATCAGCCCCCAGGAGTGGGGGAATGCCTTCCACATGCCCTGGCATTTGTTGATACTTGTGGTAGGGGGCAAGCTGTAGGTATGAATTCCATCCAGAATTCATAGGAACTGGTTAGCAGCCCAAAGGAACGCTCCCCCAGCCTCCTATGACCATGGCCAGTGCCAGAACGCCCCACCATCTGGAGAAGCAGTCCCTTTCTGGCTTCAGGAAGCTGGGGCTTATTCTAGGTGAAATCCATTTGTCTGGACATCTCCCATTGGCCCTAGTTTTATACAAAACAACAGTTTTCAAGATACTGGACATCAGGCTGTGAAGGACAGTGATTTCTGAGAAAACAGGTGAGCCTTACAACTGCCCTAGCTCACTGCTTTGAGAAGAAAAGGGAACCATCACCAGATGGGACAAATAAGAAACAAATAGTGAGATGATATACTCAAACCTAACCTTATCAAGAGTCACATTAAATGTAAATGGTCTAAGCATCCCAATTAAAAGGCAGAGATTATCAGGTTGGATAAAAGCAAGACCCAGCCCCATCATGCCTACAAGAAATGCAACTGAACTATAAGGATACAAATAGGTTAAAAGTACAAGGATGTAAAGAGACATACCATGAAACACTAGTCAAAAGAAAGCTGGACTGACTATATTAATATCAAAGAAAATAACCAGGGATAATTTTCATAATGATAAAGATGTTAATCAAGATGACATAATAATCCTATACATTTATGCATTTGATGACAGAGTTTCAAAACACATGAAGCAAGAAAGTACTAGAATTACAGGAGGAACAGAATAAATTCAATTATTATAGTTGGATATTTCAATATCTCTCAATAATTGAGGGAATAAGTAGACAGGAACTCAATAAGGAAATAGAAGACTTGAACAACACTAGCAACTAACTTGATCTAATTGATATTTACAGAACATTTAATCCAATGGCAGCAGAACACACATTTTTTTCAAGTGCACTTGGAACATTCACCAGGTATGTCATACTCTAAGCTGTTAAAAAAAAACAAAACAAAACTACTACTTACATTGAATAGGATTCATGTCATATAAAGTGTGTTTTCTGACAATGGAATTAAGTTAGAATAAATAGCAGATCTCTGGAAAACCCCCAAATATTTGGAAATAAAATCACTTCTAAATAACACATGCGTCTAAGAGAAATCAAAAGGGAGATACCAAAGGCATGGGAGAACACACTGTGCACACACAGCGTGCACACACTGTGTTCCAGACACTGCAGTACATTTGCTCTGGCTTGAAGCTGGTGGTGGGAAGCAGGATGGGCCCAAGTTAAGCCTGGAGGGGACAAAGATGCATAAGAACCTACTATGTGGGGGCTCTGTGGCAGCCACTCTGCACGCTATTCCATTACTGTTCTATAATATTCTAATTCCACCTCCACCAGGGACTGAAGATAGTGGGAGGCCGAATGGTTAGGTCTGTTTCTGTGGTCCATGCCCTAAAACTTGTGAGCCTGGCCTAACATACTCCAGCAAGCACAGGAAGGGCTGCTGGGAGGAAGGCTTGCTGTTTACACACAGACACCTGTGCGCCCTGCACTTCCTATCTTCACAGTCACTGCCTTGATTACAAAGCAACAACCAAGAGCTCGTTAAGGCAGGTTCTCAGAAGAGGCTACATTTAAAAGAATACTCTTCATTTCTTTCAAACATCCTACTCTATTTTTCATGCATTCCAGCTGCTATTTTTCTACCATGGTCAAAATCTGTAAAATTCTCTCGTTATTTTTAAATAAATAAACAAATCTCTAGGGGAGATTAATAAAGGCTCTGATGTGAAAGCTCACGCAGCTGACGTGATAGGAAGATGACTGGCATAAACCAAGAGACAGGACTCCACTGTGTGAACTCTGGGGACGCCTCCCATTGGCCGCCAGTGTCCACGCCCTCCCTGATTTACGAGATGTCTCTGCAAACAGGCCAAGCTTGTTTAAGTGATCTCTCTCTGGGCTCTAGTGGCTTCAGGCCCTGGTATTATACTAAAGAAGGGCTCTATGCTAAGTGGAAGAAGCCCGTGACAAAGGCCACATATTGTATGATTCCATGGACATGAAATGTCCAGAACAGGCAAGTCCATAAACACAGAAAGCAGGTTGGTGGTTGCTGCGCTGCAGGTTGGGGAGTAACTGCTAATAGGTCCAGAATTCTCTTTGGGATGATGCAAGTGATCTAAAAGTAGATAATGGTGACAGTTGCACAACTCTGTGGATATACTAAAAAAAAAATAAAAAAAAATCCAATGAATTGTACATTTTAAATGGGTGAATTATATGGTATGTGAATTGTATCTCAATAAAGCTGTTTAAAAAATAAAAAGTCAAAGGTCCTTGCTCCCAGCCCTGGCTCCTCCCAACGCCCTCTGTGGCCGCGAGCTTCTCTGGCCAAACACGGGTCCTCTGCCCAGACAGACAGCAGGGTCCGTGTCCTGTTCTGATTGTCCTCAGTGGTTTGCACACGAGTAGCCTCAAGTCGTTGATTTACTGTTTCTCTTATCAAGTGCCTTCCCAAATTCACAATCTCTAATGTCAGTGTCAAGGCATGTCCTTCATGGAAGATGTTACTCTGGAGAGAGGGTGGCCCAGGGTGGGGGGTGTCTACCAAGTGCCACCAGAGATGGGGCTGGCCTTCTGCAATGCTGCTCCTTCTGCCTAGATGCTGCTCGAACCCAGGTCTCCCCCCACCCTGATCGCTGGTCCCAGGCTGGGTTAGCTGCCCTCCTTGGGTACCCCACAGTGCCCACCCACCAGTCACAACACTCACCACCAGAAATCACAGCAGTCTATGTCCTAGGGTCTCGCTCTGATGACACCACGAGCTCCTCCAGGACAGATCCCTTCTCTCTCTATCCCCAGTGGGCCCCGCAGAGCCCATTTACATCACAGCACGAGCTCAGTGAGTGGCCCTGAGCAGATGGCGAGTGCACAGCAGTCCCACGCCTGCACCTCCAGCCTCGCGAAGCTTAAGTGCTGCAAAGTGCACTGCATCCCGGTGTTTCCTGTAAGACCCAGGCTCAGGGGTCACCTGGGGAGTCTCCGGGACAGATGCTGGGGACGTGTGCCTGGAAACAGGTGCCCTGTTTGGGGGGCCTCAGGCAGAAACAACCACCACTGCTCACAGTGGGCTGGTGACAGAGGAACACCTGGGCACCAGGCTCGCTCGCCCTATAGATGGGCTCCTCCTGCCCCCTGGCGTCCACTGTGGGAAAGACAACGGGAGTCACAGCCCCCAGAAAGCCACCTGGAAGCCAGACATGAGGACTGCTGCCCCAGGAACAACACAGGTCTCCCGGGCCATGCGGATTTGGCGGGTGAGTGACCGAGCTGGGGAGAGGCCCAGAGCCCAGCCACGTGTGGGCAGGTGGAATGGCAAAGGCCTGGACGCCTGGCTTCGTCACCTCCCTCCCTCCTGCCAAACGCCACTAATCTGGGCGGACGCAGTGCTAGGTGCCTGGTGGGCCTTGGGAACACGAGGGCAAACAGCAAAGGGGCTGGTGGTGCTTCCTTGGCCGGGCAGCGGTTTGTCAGCGCAGAACTGACAAGCACACAGGCACGTCACTCTGCATCTGTTTCCTCACCTGCAACGGGGACAAAGACTGGCCCCCAAGTGAGATGCCAACTTCCCTGCTCTCCTGCCATCCCTGAGGCCACTCTCAGGCCTGCAAGGACCCCCAGGCTGGAGGTTGGCAATCTCTCAGGGAGGAAGGGCTCCAGAGCTATGCAGGGGGTGCAGCTGTCAGCTCCTGAGAGGAGAGGGCAGAGGCTTGTTCAAAGGAGAACGAACATGAGACTGACACACAGGCCACCTCAGGGGGATAGACTGACATTTAAGGAGCGAATCTGAAGAGGACAGAAATAATAAAGCAATCCGTACGCTGAGCAGGTCCCCATAGGGCAGGGAAGGCAGGAGAGCAAACCACAGTGGACAGACAGACGTGCCTCCATGTAGACGCGGCAGCAGGAGCAGCAGACTGTCCCACCGGGCCCAGCCTGGCTCTCCTGCAGCTCTGGGTCGTCCCACCCCGAGCCCCGAGCCCCTCAGGGCACCCACTGGGCCACACGTATGAGGGACAAATGGGAATTATCACAAAGACGCCACAGAAGTCTTGTTTCACGTGGCTTCAAATTGCTCTTCTCTGTCTCGATTCTTGTCATTCTTGAAAAGTGGCGATTGTGGCAACTGTATTAACAGCCTAGGACCCGCCCTGAGCTCCTGTCCAGCATGTCTGACTGTCCTCACCATTCCTTCCACCACTCAGGGTGATCGAATGGAACGCGTTTCCACCCAGACCAGCTCTCCCTCCGCTGCCCCTGCAGCCTCTCCCTGCGATGCAGGAACGGGTCCCCGCCCCTCCCTCCCCTCGCCCCATACTCATCAGCCACCACGGGTCCTGCGCACCGTCCTGGCTCCGGATTCCACCCATCCTCTCCTCTGCTTTCTCCCCTCAATCCAGCCCCGTCGTCCTCAGCCTCAGCTGCTCACTGGCACCTTACTATGTGCCTGGCATGAATCCTACAGATTCTGATTTAGTGTCTGGGACGTGGCCTTGGGAGTGGGGGTGGGGGGGTGTCCAACAAACTCCCCAGGTGTTTCTAATGTGCAGCCCAGGCTGAGAACTATGACCAACATTCCAAATCCACAATGTCCTAGGGGTTTATGAACTGGTATCTGCCACCAAGATTTCAAGCCCAATAACCCAAGTGACACAACAGCTACGTGTCTCTTGTTGATGTTTCTGAGGCGAGAGCCTGACCGTCTGAAGCTAACAGCCAGAGGCAGAGATCTCGGTCACCTCCCACAGTGACCCACTCTTGCTCTGCACAGCTCTGTTAAAAATGCTCCTTGCACTGAGTTATACTTCTGTGTTCCTCTAACTTTCACCCACCGATCTATCCCAAGGTCAGACTGCAGCTGCCTGACAAAGGAGCGACCTTCAGACATTTACAGACAGCTCTCCTGGACTTCCGGTCTCTCCTTCCCCAAGCTGGACAAGGCCAGGTGCTCTGCCTGCTCTGTGACACACAGCCCAGAGGCTCTCCCACCCTGGCTTCTCTCCGTGCCCCTCTCACAGCTGGGGCCTAGAACATTCCAGGGAAGGCCTGCCCAGGCCTGACGTGTAGGCAGGGCCCGCGGGCAGGGACCAGCCTTACCTTACACTGCTCCAGCGGTGTGTCCTCTGCCTCCTGGAAGACCACACAGAAGGAGATACTCTTGGGGTCAGAGGAGAAGACCCAGCTGATGGTGAGGCCGGCCTCGGCCACAGTGATGGGGATGAGGCTGTAGGTACTGGACCTCACGAATAGCTCCCTATTGCCCTCTCCGAAGTTGGTGATCTCTTCCACTGTGAGGGGTAATTTGATCCTGAAAACCAAGTGCAGAGACGACCTGATCAAAGTGGGCTAAGTGTTGGGAGTTTGCTGGTCACATTGTGTGTGGCTTAGAGGTAGCCAGAGGCCCGGAGGCTCTCGGGAGGACAAGACCTGGGTAACCTCGCCCAACACGCTTCATTATGGGAGAAAACATGATGTGCAGCTCACGTCAACAGGCGTTTCCTGAGCACCTTACTACGTGCCTGGCATGGTTCTAGGGACATGGGTGAGAGATACAGACGACAGTCCTTGCCTGCATGGAGCTGCTGTGGTAGCTGCAAGCCCGCTGGAACTGGGAGAACATCCAGAGTAGGGTTTCCGGGCGAGAATTCCCGCCCGTTCTCGGGAATTTTTTCTACTTTTCTGTTCCCGAATCCTGAGAAAAGTTGGTCGGGAAATCGGGAAAATCGGCTCCTTGAACCCAGGTGGTTGGTAGTATTGGCCATCACTTTGTAGAAATGATTCATTGTGGATAGCAGAAAACAGTTTATATCTCGGGATTTGGGAACAGGAAAGCGAAAAAACTTCCTGAGAACGGGCGGGAATTCCCGCCTGGAAACCCTAATCCTGAGCTGCTCCAGGCCCCTCAGGGCGAGGGAGCGAGTGCAGAGGCCGCAGCTGTCTGTTGCTCTCCCTGCCCTGAGGCTCAGTTGACCCCTTTCTCTTTCTAATCCCCCGCCCCTCACCCAGCAGAATTATGTAATTAGCACCAGCAGAAAGTATAACCATTATTAGAAACCTCCTGCCCTTTTGGTGGTCCCTCTTCTCAGTAAAATCTGGGGCCTGTTGCAAGATTCCAAGTGGGCACCCTGACTTTTCCTAAATGCAACACCCCGGATTCTTTTTAAGGCAGGGCTGGCATGATGGCCTCAGGGAGAAAGGCTTCGGGCTGTGTCCCTGGTTCTAACTCTCACTAAGTGTGTACGAGCTTCTCCCATCAGTCCGAAGGGTTTAGTGATTCCTCTGCTGCGGGGCCTTCCGCAGGACCCAGATGTGATGTGAAGAATGAGGTGTGGAGCCAAAGGGACCCAGGTTCTGGTACCTGCCTCACTTCTTACCTGCCGCAGGGCTTACCTTCTCTTAAGCCCCAATCTCCTCATCTGCAAACAGGGCCAACCATGCCTGCCTCCCGACTGGTGTGAATGTTACATGAGAGGATGAACTTGACCTGAACAGGAAAGTCTCCCTGACGCTGCCCACGTCGCCTGAGTGGCACCCCGTCCTGCACGTGCAACTCCACAGGCAGCATGACAGCTCGGGGCTACAACTTAGCAGTGCTGTGGCCTTGGGCCAGTCTCATCTTCCCAACTATGAAACGGGAAAGTGGCGGCCACTATGTGCCAAGCCCCTCTGCTCACCGGGTCATGTGTTATCACAATAGCTACATGAAGAAACATCGTGCTTCCATTTTGTGCGGGAAGAAGGTCATGTGTCAAAGATGGAGAAACTTGGTCCATGTCCACACAGATCTGATCCCAAGCCATTCATTGCCTTTCTACAACACCAAACTGCCTTTCATGGAGAAAACATATTACTGTCCGCTTAACACAGGGCTGGAAACCAAAGCTCAGAGAGGTTAGCTCACTTGTCCGAGACAGCACAGCAAGTAAGTGGTGGTGCTGCGCATGCTGTCTGCCTCCAAAGCTGAGGGGATGGATGGAAACACTACCCAAAACTATGCTAATGAGACTAATCGATGATTAAAAGACCCAAATGCTCTAGAGAAGAGCTCAAAGTCATTCACCTTTGTGAAAATTTAATTCCATGCAACATTATTCTATGTGTTAAGCTTTATTTCTAATATGGTACAAAAGGTCTTGTCCAGTATTTACAGTTTTTAAGACTCTGAGAGTAGATAGAAGGGTTCGCTGAGGAAAAGAGGTGTCTGTTGTAACATGAAATGTTACGGTACTACCACGTACGCAGTCACTCACTCTGGCAGAACGCCCCGCCAATGCTGGGTCATGTTATAATTTTATGTTCCAGAATCCTCCCCTTGCATCATTATTTGGGTTGTGTCTTTACTCTTTTTACCATTTCCTGACACCATCTGGTCAGTCAGAGGACAACACTCAGTCTCCTCAGAGGAGATACTAATAAATCAAGGGTTTGCTCTCTCTGCTCAAATATCATCTTAAATGAAAGAAGCCTACTGTCTACAAGACTCACACCGTAAGCGTACATTCTACTGGCCTTCCTGCTTCTGCCCTTGTCCCTCCAGTCATTCTCCACATGGCAACCAGAGCAATCAGATGTAAATTAAAGTCACTCTTCTATTCCAAACCTTATTTTGGGGCTCCCATTTCCCTCAGATTAAAAACCAAAGTCCTCACAATGGCCAGCGAGGTCTGGTGTGATGTGGACCCCATTCCCTCTCTGACAAGGTCTCCCTTGCTCGCTCTGCTTCAGCCACCCTGGCCCTCTCCTGGTTCCTTGAACATGCCAGGCACCATCCTGCCCCAGGGACTTTGCACTGACTGTTCCCTCTGCCTAAATGCTGTTCCCTTATATACATGGCAGCTACTTCAAGCCTTACCTTCTTAGTGTCAAAATTGTGAATTCCCCTCCCTTCTTATTCTTACTCTTTGTTTCTTTTCCACAGCAAGCACCACCTTGTAAAATACTATATAATTTACTGATTTATTCATGTTTATTGTTTGTCAGCCCCGACTGGCCTATAAACTGAACATGAGGGCAAGGACCTTTTTCCATTTTCTTCACCAATGTACTTGAAGAACTTAGAACAGTACCTATGCTGAGTAAGTACCTGTGATGAGTGATGGAATCTATTCAACGACTATAATGCAGCCGCTGGACAGAACACTGGAGAAAAAGGATGCTATGGGAAAATACCCGTGCACTATGAAATTTAAAAAGACTGCAAAATAAGATGTTTATGTTAAAAAATTACATATGTATGTATTAAAAGATTGGAAGGCTATATACCAATGAGATTTGCTTCTCTCTGCTTTCCTCATTTTCTACAATGAAAACGTATTGTTTTTACGATAAGAAAGTAAAACGAAGTTATTTTCAAAAAAGAAAATCAGGCATAGGGGTGAGAGCAGGATGACCATAAAGGGGCACGGGAACTTCTGGGGGTGATGGAACTGGTCTGCATGAATGGTCACGTGGGAGAAAATCATTTTTCTTTTCTGGGCCTACGTTTCCCCTGCAGCAGAATTGGGGGTGCTAGTTGGGCTTTGAGGTCCTTGAGATTGTATATGCTGCTGGCTGAGCAGGGTGTGGGGCCCAGCAGGACGACTAGTGCTTACACTGCATTATTTGTCAAAGTCCAAGCATTATATACTAAAAAGGGGGAATTTTACTGTATGTAAGTTATATCTAAAAAAAAAAATCCCCTACCGGTGCCAAGTCTGAGCACCCTCGGGGTGCTTTCCGGCTCTGGCACTGGGCAGACCCCGCTCCTCCTTGGCTCCTGCGCCCCAAATCCACCCTGGGAAGTCCCGCTCAGGGACCTGGCACTTACATCAGTTCTCCAGACTTCAGCAAGCAGATTTCAGCATCCTGCCCCAGGGGCATGTCTTCAGTGTCCTCAGGGGTTAGTGAGTTTGACGGGGAGTCCCTGAAATGTCACAGACAAGAGAACATCCATTTAGTGATCAGCACATAGGGTCCCATGTACTGAAGTCATGTAACCTCAGAACGCGTGGGAAATCCTGCAATCCCAGCAGCCATGACCGAGGCCTGGCAGACTCTCTGGGCAGTGGGACACAGGATGGGGAGAAGACAACAGGGCTGCAGTGATTTCCCTGCCGTCTTCCCAGCGGTGGGGAGGGGTGACCATGACGCCAATGCACCACCCCTCACCCCCCACCAGCAGAGGGCTACAGCCACAGGGCAAGCTGGCGGCACCACGGAGCCCACCTTCTCAGTGCCAGTCCACGACCAAAGGAGCCCGCTGTGGCCCATCTCTGGGGAACAAGAACAGGCCCCCGAGCTGATGGGGCAGACTAGGTGTAGGCCGAGAGGGAGGCCATGGGACAGAGCCATGGGCAAAGGGGGCAGATCTAGGCCACCTCTCCTCTTTCTCTCACGACCCACTGTCAGCTGTGCAGAGAATCAGCAGTGAGAGCTCCCTGGCAGCACAGACACACTATGGTTCCCAAAACGTGATCTGTGGGACACCAGTGCTGGGGTGGGGGAGGGAGTTGGTGTGGGAGAACCACATAACCACATAATCTCAGAAAGTCACGGCGACGTAAGCAGTAAATTCAAGGCTCTGAGAAGCCCTGCAGCAACGACATCTAATAAATTGTAACTCCAGCACGCCTACATTTATTTGACCATGGAACATTTTTAGCTCCTACTGAATACATTGCTAGACTGCAGTCCCCCCACTTCACTGATGGGGACACAGAGGCCCAGGAAGTCCCTGAGAGGCAGGGCGAGAATCAGACACCCTGACTCCAGATCAGGGCTCATCCTGCTGGGCCCCACACCCAGCTGGGCCAATGGCGTATATGACCTCAAGGACCGCAAGCCCAACCAGCTCTGCTCCTCAATTCTGCCAGGGGAAACCTAGGTCCAGAAAATAACAATGATCCCCCCCCACCCCCCCACGGAAGGCGTTCATGATGCTCCCACCCAGCGGGGCTTCTTCCCAGAAATGGTACAGGAACCACCCCCTTCTCAGAGAGCTCTCCCCAAATGTCTCTGGGGTGAGGCCAATATGCCCCAAACTGCCCCCACGCACCCCAGGGCACACTCACCCGCCCTGTCCTCTGAGGCCCTGCGGGAACTCAGTCCTGCCCTCCCCGCACTCTGCCTACAGTTGAATGTGTCCCGAGGTCAGCCCAGGCCCAGGCCGGTTAGGCACTGCACAGGACACAGGAAGTGGGCATGGGCCCCGCCCACCAACTCTCCATCTGAGGCAAGAACACACAGCTGGGGTCTTGCTGGTGTCAACCTCAAAAACAAGCTAGTCACTTATTTTATAACCGGCAAAAGGAGTTTTCGGGAAGAGCAGAGAATTGCCATCTGGGACAAAGCAAAGCTATGGTGAAACAGAGGCAAGTCCGAAGAGACAAAATCAAGGACAACTCTTATTAGGTTCTAGGAGGAAATTGCGGAGGGTTGTGTTGAACAAAAGCTCATTGGCGGAGAACAAGAGTTGGAGGTTGTGGTGGGTTCTCATTGGCTGCGATCGGTGGTTACCACATTGTTGCTGGAGAAGGGAGTGGTCTTCCTTCCTTTTTAAAAAGCAGATGGAATTCCTATACGAAAAATGTCCTCCCTTATTGAAATATCCTTGTCTTCCTCCTTCCTGCAATGAGTGGTTCATGTGAGAGCGCTCCCCCTTCAGGGTTTCCAGAGTCCATTTTAAATGAGGTTTCCTTTATTTTCACATTTCTCCCTTTTCATCAAGGTCATTCCTCGAAAGCATCACTGATGAAGAGCCAGGTTTTTCCACCTTGAGTGGTTTTGTTCTTTGATGGCAGGAAGCAGCTTTCCAGATTGTCATGTCCCACGTCGGAGGGAAAGTACACAGCAACCGACCCCATGTGAGTAACACAGAAAGATAGGAGGGAGAACTCTCAGGCATTCCCCAACGTATCAAGGTTACAAGCGTTCAGCTAGTATCACCCTATTTGGTATACTGTTTCTACAAAGCTTTGACAGGCAACAGGTACAGAGCTTAAAAATAATTATGCAAAGCAGAGTTAAAAATGTTATGACAAGTCCTGTTTGTATGATTGTGCTAAACCAGGAGCCCAAACCTGAAGGTAGCCTAAATAGATCAAAAGACCATGGAGTGTCAAGAGAAATTTGTTATTACCAGTGTACTTGTCCATGTTATAACCAGTGTGTAACTGAATTTCTACCTCTCTTGAGGTATTTATCGATGTACAACAGATGGTATCTGCCATCACACAAATACCTCCTTGCTCAGCAAGAAGATAAATCAAGGGCCATGTGATTGTCTAAAACTACTTTAGCCAACGAGTCAATGGATCGTTCTTGGACTGCTGTTACTTTGTGGAATCGGCTCGCTCTCCCATGTTAGGAAGAGGTTTCTGATTGTGCATTTATTGGCACTTACTTTGACCCAAGGGAGAAAAGCTCTCCCTGTGGAAGGAAACCAGGAGTCATGTATGCCGTTCACGTTTAAGATGGTACAGAAATCTAATGCAGTGGACCAATGGGAGGCGTCTGATTGTTTATGGATGTTAACAGGGATACTTAAATGTCCCAATAAACAATGACCTCCAAGCTGCCAGACATCTAAAGTATTCATATGTCTATAGGAAATGCTGTCCACCACAAACAAAAATGAAACCTGGTGGAGTACAGAGGACTCCAGCTAAGGCCTTGTTATTAATAGATTCATTAGCTGGAAATTCCTAATTGACCCTTTCAAGCTATGGGTTGGAGGAATCAACATGACATTCTTTGAGAGGCCATTGCTTCCTAAAGGGGTTTTTTATAAAAACCGTGCAGAGGTGTAAACCAGTTTGAAAACCCTTGGGTGACACAAACTCCTTTGGGTGGCCTCCTAGGGAGACACGTCACACTGAGATAAGTAAAAGAACATACGGGAGTGAAGACTATACAATTGGCAAAGATGGAGGGTTTACCTGAGCTGGAATGGTGACACCAGGGAAAGGCTGAAACAAGGTACGCAACAGCTGGTCACCACAGCCTACCCTGACAGGTAACATCCACAGGCTGCCGGGTGTAACGGCAGGAGCATTTGGGACTAGAGAGAAACTGGTTACAGACAAGACCAAGGGGTCTCCAACATTGTGAAGAGATCGGAACTTTCGGTGACAGATCCAAGTCAGAAAGGTTTCCCCCTTTTTTAAGGGATTGAGAAACACAGACAAGGGCATTGACTTCCCAAGAAACAGAGGACAAAGGAAACATGAGAACGAGCAAGGGAAAGGGGGTACACAGGCCTGGTCTAGTCATCTTTGGGAACCTGTCTCCTTCAGCTGTCGTCTGCTTCAGTTCCTGGAAATCTTTATTTTCTCATCACCAGTTAGTGTGCAGGTCAGTCAGGGTTTGGCGCTTTCTTTAGACGTGACTCATGAAGCCAAGAATCTACCCCACGAGTCTGCGGCATGAGGGTTAGTTAATAGAACCCGATAGGGGCCTTTCCAACAAGGTTGAAGAGTCTTTTGGGGATGTCTTCTCCGATAGACGGGATCTCTGGGTTATAAGGAGTGATGCTGGAGGTCTTCAGCTCCTGACAGTATGTTGTGAAAAGACTGTTCTATTGAAGCACAGTTAACTTTCAACAGAATCAATAAGGCCTTTACAATATTGAAGTATATCTCCTTTTTTGGGGGGTGTGGATCAAAAGAGGCAGGAGCTAGGGGCTGTGGGCATCCTGGGACTATCTCAAAGCGTGAAAGTTTACGAGTTCCAAAAGGGGCAGACCTGAGACTTAAAAGGACTAGGCAGTGCTTTTGGCCAGGGTGCTTTTGAAGGGTCTCGACAAATTGTGCCCATAGTCTTACTAATGCCATTAGTGCGTTCAACTAGCCCTCAGGGTGGAGGGTGCTAAACACAGTGAAAGTGTCGTTAAACCCGCCAAATAGCAGAGACCTGCCGAATCACCTGACGGGTGAAATGAATTATCTGCTCACTATGAAGTACGAGACGGGTTCCCCAGGTGGGATAACCTTTTCTCACAGAATTTAGCCCCTAAAGAAGAGGCAGTACCCTGCCTACCAGGGAAAGCTTCAACCCAGTGAGAAAACATACACACCATGACTAAAACATGTTTCTATCCATGAGATGGGGGTAGCTGCATGAAATCCATTTCCCAAATCTCGATCCACTGGGTAATTTAAAGTATTTGGGGGCAGTGCAGACAGGTTTCCCAGGACTATATTTTGGGTAGGAGGGGCGAGGAAAGTAGACACTGTCTGTGGCCTTATTAATATTTGCTTACCAGTACTGATTCATAAAAGTTATCCTTTTATCAGCAGACCAATGATTTAATGCATGTATAGTAGTCAGCAACGGGAATTTTAGGTTCTCTGGCAGGACTGGGTTTTTATTTGGCCCAAACCAGAGTTCTCTCTTTTTATCAGACCAACAGTTACTACATTGCCAGTTTTGTCTTTCTTTTTCTGGGGCCAATTGTTACACATCTCTAGCCAACTTTTGTAGATCATAATTTGGGGAAACATCCCTTTGGACCATGACACAGGTTTGGTTATTGGTTCCTCTGAGAGCAGTGTTTTTGGCAGAAATGTCAGCGAGGTGGTTTCCTTTAGCCTTCGGGGGGTCAAGTCTGGCATGTGGACATAAGGCATGCAGTAAGTCATGGACCTAAAGGCCATTTCTCATTTACCCTCATTAGAGGTAAGGAAGCCTCGCTGTTCCCACAGCACTCCAAAGTCACGAGTCACTCCAAAGGCACATCTGCTGGCAGTAGAGATATTTGCAGTCTTGCCCTTGGCGAAAATGAAGGCCCGAGAAAGAGTGTACAACTCAGCCTGCTGGGCTGAGGTGGCCAAAGGCCAAAGTGCAGCCCCCTGACTTCTAAATGAGTTGCAAGTACATATCCATCCAGCACATTTACCATCTCCTCCCTTTACATAAGAACCATCAGTGAACCGTGAGAAGTCAGCGTTTTCCAAAGGAGTTTCTTAGAAGTCATCAAGGGGTCGGTGAGGTGGGGGTCAGGAGGTGATCTGTCCGTCCAACAGTCATGAGGAGTCTCCTCCTTGCAGGAGGGAAGAAGCGTGGCCAGGTTAAGGTTATTACGGTGAGAGAATTATGTGGGGAGCAGTAAGTAAGAGGATTTCGTAAGTAAGGGGTAGGACGACTGGCCGAAAGGTGTTAAGTGTGACAGGAATTCAGGAGGGCTCCTACGGCTTGGGATTCCATGACTATTTCTCCAGGGGCCTTAACCCAAAGGACAGTAACAGGAACGGCCCTGAGGCAAGGGCGGTACCCTTGAGCCACAGGGTCTAGCCGTTGGGTATAATAATCTACAGGTGGATGGTGGTCCTCATGTTTATGGGGTGAGTTCCCCAAGGGCATCCCCTTCCTTTTCATACACAAGAAGGCAAAATGGAAGGAGGTGTCCTTTCTTTGTTTCCACACTGGAAGGCGGTCTCAGCACACACAAGGGCAGTATGAGGTCAGCGGGCTGACAGCAAGCATCCAGACGTGCGATCAGACGGCCCTCCTCGCCACCTCCACACCCACGAGGGCACCAAGCTCCTGGATCCACCTGGAGTGGAGCCATGACTTGTGCTGAAACACTGGTGTAACACCCACGGCCATGCAGGGAGGGCTCTGCAGCTTTCCCGGCCAATTAACAGATCCTGAACCCCAGAGCTCAGGTGAGCACAGGACCTACTATTTCCGGGACATCGGAAATACAAAAGAGGAGGTTCCGGTTCAAGAAGGCGTCGTAAGAAGATGCTTAACTCACCTCCCCCCACAGACATGCCGAACCTACAGCTATCCATGGAACAATTTCCCCTGAAAAACCCCTAACAACTGGCGGAGTGACCCCTTCACACTGGGCAATCGAGAGGGAAACCATCAAAGTGGGTGGGAAACACTGAGACACAATCTCACCATAAACCCTAACCACGGCATGGCGACCCACAACCAGGAGGGAACGCAAAACCCAGCTGAGCTTTCCCTGCCATACTGGACCGGTGCCACAGCCGTCAGCCGCTGCCATCTGCAGGAACCAAAGAGACTTAAGGCTACTTGCTAAGAAATGTGCATGGGGGTGTCACTTGTTAGTGTAGATTCAGGCTAAAAGAGCAGAGGGAATGCTGACAAAATCAAAACAAGAATTGGGGACAGATCCTTGAAGGAAGAAGACCCTGAGTCACACATGGAGAGGCAGACGCTGGGTTAGCAGATCCACACCCGAGGACAGACTGCAGCCACCTTTGCCTCTAACAGGATTTTCTCAGACACAAAAGCAGACTATTTGCTGCCAACTTAGAAAGCCTCTCTGAGCTGGAGGACAGACAGTGCATGGGGAGAGGCCTCTGTGCTCTTGGGAATGCTCCAAGCTCAAGGTCTGGCTTCATTCGGGCTGCCTGGAGGTGACACCTGCTCATCACCAGGCTTGACAGCTGCCCTCGCCACCATACAGCTCCCTGTCCTCCGCCTTGTTGCCTGTCTACTGCTGGAGTGCTGAGGCCACTGGGTGCAGGTCTGCTCTCGGGGCACTGCTGCGGGGGCCGCGGGGGGGTGGGGTGGCGGGGGGCTGGTACTAGGAGCCTCCAGGGCTGCCTAGGTCATCAGACACTCACTAGCGCCCAGGTGCCCAGCCAGGGCTGTCTGTGTGCAGTCCACAGCAGCCCAAGACAAGTGGAACAGCCTGTTTTCACAAACACCCTGCCCTTCGGGGGCTGAGCACCACTAGCCCTGAGCACGGGGCTCCTTCTAGCTGGAGGTCACTATGGCTGCAGAGGGCAGAGAGCTGGCATAGCTCTTTTGTCACTCCAAGGTGGTTCCAGTCTTGGCTTTAGGACTGCGTGACTCTGGGTAAGCCCTTTCCTCCTCTGAGACTTCAGTTTTCTCTCCTTTAAAGGGGGGAGATGGAACCAGATGGATTCCAGGTTCTGCCGGCTTGAAAAGGCTGTGAGTTTCAGAGGACTTGAAGGAGGCAGCTCACGGAGCAGCGCACCAGCTTGGCAAGAGGTGGGCTTGGTCTGGGCAGCACCCCGCCCTTGGCCTTCTCACTGTTGTTCCTCTTTCTCCCCGGCCCAGCCCCAACCGCTGAGCTCCTCCCTGCTCACCTCCTTCTTGTTACTCTTCTAACCACTGGTTTCCAGACTCCCCCACCCCTCACCCCGGGACTAACAGAATCACAGCACATTAGTGCGAGAAGCAGCTCAAGAGACCAATTAGTCCAAACCCCACTTGATAGCTACGGAGGCAGGGATGTAGGGGACAGGAGACGGGCCCAAGGCCACTCAGGCCTACCTCATTTCATTTGCTCTTATCTTTGTCCAAAGTACAAATACCATAAACAAAAAAGAGAAACACGTATGAAGGAATAAGCTCTGAAAACTGTAGTTGGTTCTCTGTCCTCATGCGTGCAGGACAAAGAATGCCCTCATCTCTTATTCCCTCTCTTCCTGCATCTCCCCCTTCTCTGACCATGACAGACAACCCCTGATCACCTGCAGGTAGATGGTTCCCAGAGGAGGTCCCGCAGACCCTTGCCAGTCCTGGCTGAGGCCCTCCCTGCAGGGGGAGCTGAGTGAGGTGGGGAGGGGAGGTCAGAGTGTGCGTGGGTGCGTGATGCCATCTCGAAGACAATGATTAGGGGCAGTTTTCTTTTGAGTGGATTTTCAAACTGTGGGTCATGGCCCATTTAGGTTGTGAATCAATTTAGTAATTTACGGCCAACACTGAAAAACCACAATAGAAACTATCAGTGCAATAGCATACTGCACGTTGGGAGGGCTAAGTACTGTTTCATGAGGTTCCTATTCTGACTTGACGTCGACACACGTAGACACCTGGGCAGTCATGTAAAGCGTATTTCTTATTGTGCGAGGCAGGAGAAAATGTCTAAGCAACGGTGCTAGAAGATGTCACCAGATTTTTAAGTTTGAGAATGACAGGGAAAAGCAAGGCCACAAGGGGGCAGCCTATCTCCTACCAGAGCGACTTCCTTCTATTGCCAGAGGTGTTTTTCTCAGAAAAGAAGTGAGACAAACACACTGTTCACAAGTGACCTTCCTCATCCTCTTGCTCTGGTAATAGGAGCTTACTGCTGGCTATGGTGGCCTCCTATAGCTGATGGCAAGTCACCCTTTCCTGCTGAGATTCTGTCCCCGGGCCTGCGGCCAGTCCAGCCGAAGCTGTCTTGATGCTCGCACACCTGTCAACTTGCTCCACCCTCTGGGAGGTGGTCATCCAGGGGCACCAGCCCTGCACAAAGCCTGTGCTCAATACACAGCTGGATTATATGCCACAGGCTACGGTGGTTTCTGTCCCAAATGTCCCTCCAGGGGACCTGACCAAGGCTCCACTTTAGAACCAGGTAAGAATAAAGTAGGGACCGTGGACAAGGCAAATAATGAGGAAGTCCCCAGCACGTAGTCCAGGAGTCCATGTCTGCCTGGATGAGGGGTCACGGGTGGGGTCCCCGCAGCTTAGAAATCTCTGCAGCTGGAATCCATAGTACTCCCTTCTCACAAATCAAAATGCTTTCGCCTTTTTCATTTAATTACTATCCAATTTTTCCATTTAATTACTGAAGACTGGCAAGGAAGCAGACTCTGCTCTGTGTAGAATGGCCAGGAAGGAACGGGTGCCCGAACCCCAGTGGCCGAGTGTCTGGCTGACAACCTTCCCCAGAGGGCTCCAGCTACTGCTCTGCCTTGCTATGCCCAGCACAGCTGTGAGTGGTGCTTTGCCTCACTGCCCAGCTCCTGCTGCCCCAGGTCAGCCTCCACCTGTGGACAGGCTGTGAACGCAGACGTCTTTAGTTGACAACGGCCCAACACAGTAGCCACCTGCTGCATGTGGCTACTACTCAATTCATCCAAATTTACTCAAATTCATCCAAATTTACAAAAACTCAAAACCTGGCTCCTTGGTCTTGCACTAGGTCCCACTTCTAGTGCTCAACGGCCACATGAGCTAGTGGCCGCTGGGTCGGACAGCAGTGATACAGGACATGCCCGTCACTGCAGAAGGCTCTACTGAACAGCACGGTTTGGAAGGTTCAGGGGCACCTTTTTAGTTTACTGTTACATTCCTAGTTTTTCTTTTAGTCATTGGCTTCCTTTTTGTCTAAAAACCAAGTGAAGAAAAGCACTTCTGGGAACCTGATTTGATTACTGGGTAACTCTGGTCTGACACAACACACAAACCTGCAGGCCCATTCTCGCAACCGTCACCTGGGGGCGCCGCTGAGCAAGCCACAGCCAACTCACTTTTCTGTTAGGCTCCTTTTCTGAGGATCTTTTCACTCGTCCTCCGCAGCCCCTCGCCCACCAATGCCCTGCACTTAGCCTCTTCTGCTGCTGCCTCCCTGGGTGCCATCGTAGCTCAGGCTCAGGCTCAAGGATGTCAGGTGCTTGGGAAAGGTGAGGTCAACAGTCTGACTTCCGAGGTAAACCTGCAGCTGGCATGGCTGCCACTTTCCTTTTCTTCCTCCCTCAATTCTAGTTGGGAAACGTTTAAGTATTCCAGGGGAAATCCAAGACATATGACAGCGTACTTGCCCTTAAGAAGTTTACTGTTTTGTTTCAAAGAAAAGCAATGCCCTTGAAACAATGAACATGACAAACTGGCAGATAACAAAAGGCACTTTGTGAAGCAGCTGAAATAAAATTCTGGCCCCCAGTTGGCTCTGTTTCTCCAATCTAACTGCAAGTCTTTCACTGGAGAGCTTTCCACTGGAGAACAGTTATGACAAATGTGGTCATGCTCCCACATACACATCACCCCGACCCCCCAAGCACCCACATGCATGCACACAGTTAGTTGTACAGGGCACCAGGCAAGGCCTGGTTTTCCCCACGGAATACAAGTGATTGCTAAGAGAGAGCATGGCTGAGCAAGTGTCTGACAAGGGTCAGGCCGGGCAGACTCTGCCCTACGAACCAGTCCCAAATGACATGGTTGGCTTGCCCCTGGGTAAAGCTCATCTCTCAAAGCTTAAAAGACTGTCAAATGTCACTCTAAAGGGATGTCTTGCCCCCAAAGGTCTCTTTCACAAGGATGGATGCTTTGGCCCATCTCCTCTCCAGTACTGGGTTTAGCCCATTCGTTTGTTCATTCATCCCTCAGCCCCTGCACCTACCTACCCACCCACCCGCCCACCCATCAGTCTAGAGATACATATTCTACAGAGCCTCATTCATTTGTATCAGTTTGGTGGAGAGTTTGAATTAGTTCATTCAAAGACCTGAAAATCCAGTAGAGGTCTTCAGATCTTTTACCAGGGCCCCCTGGATAGCTCCATACTCAGAGTACTACAGGGAACAGATCCTGGGTGACTCCTGGGGACACGTGTTCTTGGACAAATGAGCTAATGTCACCAATTTGCTTATTCGCCTGTACATGACTAGGATTAGACAACTATACACAGAAGCATCCAGCCCAGGGCCCGAATCCTAATAGAACTGAGTATTATTGTCTCTAGTTTTCTGGGGCTGCTTCTGGTCCCTACTCCCGATGCCTGATACCCTGACCTCAGGAACAACCACAGGAGAGGACTTGCCTAACAAGGGGGGCAGAGCACCAGCCTTGGGGGGAAGCAGGTTGGATAGGGGTGCACAATCAGGGAAGGGAGGCCTGGTGACTTGGAAGGAGGGTAGCTGCTTCTGGGAAAGCAGAAATGGAGTCCACACCTCTACCTAGTACGCTTTCCACAGAGCAGGCAGTGGGGGAATCTGACCCAGGCAGACATTCCTCCAATTCCTGCCTCCCAAGTGTTATTTCCCAGAAGCGCCTGCATGTTAGGAGCGTGGAGACCAACAGCTGAAACTGTAGTCTGATCAAGGTGCTCATTACCTGGGGAGTTCCAGAAGTGAGAAGGACTGTGCAGGATGAGCAGGGCGGGGGAGCACGGCCTACGAGGGGCCCCGGTGGTGAGGCTGTAGGAGGCAGGGCTGCACCAGGCCCCACGGCAAACCCATCACCTAGAAGCCATCTAGAGCCCACTGGTCTCGCAATGACAGAGACCTGGGTTTGTATCCTGCAAGGGCCACTTAGCGGCTGTGTGCACATGGGGCTGTTATTTTGTCTTCAGTATTCTCATTTATACAATTGGGGTACCTCCTCTGCAGGGCTATGAGCACCAGTGGCTATTATGTGAGTGGAGGCTGCATGCAGACATAGAACCCAGGCCACCGCTGGGACTCTGCATGGTCTAGACCCAAACTGTTCGAAACAGACATATGGCTAGTAAATGAAACAATCTTAAGGTACAAATGCCATCTTCAGTGGACTGCCAGAGCCAGACCAACTTAGTGTTCCCCTTTAGTTTACAAGCAAAAACCATCTTGGGACCTGGCAGAAGAGTACGTCCCCAGCCCGGTGGCAGCAGGTACGCAGCATCAGAGCCACCGCTTCCTATCTTTGGCCCCCAAATTACATGGGGTGCGGGCTGGTCATGTGGATTCTGATCTGCATGATGGGCTGGGTCTCGATCATCCCCAAGCAAGAGTTCTTAAAAGCTCTTCAGCGGAAACACACCCCACATCACAGAGCAGTAGGGGCAGGACCTGCTGCTGAACAGAGCTCGTCTCTGGAACTGACACATCATCTCTGCTGGTGAATCACTTGTCTGCTTTATAGGTAAGACAGAACTCCAGGTTGTCAGCTCAGACGCCTGCCTACAGCACAGCCTGATGTCAGATGCCCAGGCCTTAGCGCTCATTTGCTCTTGGTTCGGATTCCATCTCTGCTGTTGCTGCTGTGAGGGTTAGAGGACTGCGGTCCTGGGCAGAGAGTCAGTGCTTGTAAGGTCATGGTACTGGCGGTGATGGCCTAATCAGACCCTCCGAAGGAGACAGGCAGAGGCTAGTCTGTTTTTGTTTCTTTTCTATTTTATAAGACAGGCTGCTATCTCAGATTAGATTTACTTTCTTGTCTCAATGTGCCACTGTAGACATTTTGGAAAACATAAAAAAATATAAAGGAGGAAGGGAAATACATCACCCCTAATTCCACCAGCCACAAGCAAACTGATAAAATCTGGTCACTTTTCTGTTTTAAAAAAATACGGTCAAAATCCTATAGAGGATCATGGATCCTTAAACAAGGGTGCACAGTTATGTGGCACAGGGAGTCAGGGTTCACAAATCCCCAGAATTGCAGGGGTGTGTGTACATATTTCTGAGGCAAAGGTCTGTGGCTTTTATGAGTCTAAGGGGTTTATGATCAAAGGCTGACTTAACAATCATGATCAATTTTACATCCTTCTCGTCATCAATTCACTTTAATAGTAACAGCCAATACTGATTCTGCGTATGTACTTTGTGCTTATACTCTTCTCAGCAATTTAAGTGCATTGCATTTTTCACACTATTCAAAGCACTTTCTAAACGTTACTTATATTCTATTTATATCTGAATTATAATTTGCTCATTTACTGTATATATTACTTTTAATTTTCACAAATCAACATAGAACTTTGGTTATAGAAGATAAATGGTTTTAACATTTCTAGAAGGAAAAGGAATTTTTCATACTCTATCTACACAGAGCCGTGCAGGGCCAACCTGCTCACACATTATTAACAACAGGCTGCTATCACAGAGGAATTTCTCACAAAGGAATTTGCACGGGCCTTTGAGGAAACGTAATGTCAGGATAAGGATGCAGCAACAGCCATGGTAGGATTTTTTTTTTTTAAAAGGGCAAGAATGAGTCAAGCAATAATGGAGAGTTGACATTACTCTTAAGAAAGGACAGCCACCTACTTCATGTTCTAAATGATGAAAAAAAAGTTTTCGTCTCTGTGTGAAGCAGTAAGACATACACACCGTCATCTGACCTACTTACCCCAGCAGTCCAGGGAGCTGGCGGGGCACGGTGCCTACGGCTGGCCTGTCACTCATAGAGAGCTGACATCTTGTGGTCTAGGAGCAGGGACTTTTTACTGAGTAGTCACATCCCAAAGGCAAGGTCCTTCGTGGGCAAGAAAGGCTGCTTTGCCCCCAGGAAAAACTGAGGCGGCACCTCCAGGGCTGACAGCGTTTCCAGTCAGGAAGAGAACAATCTCTGGGTAGATAAGGACGGAGATGTCTCCGCTTATATGCCCTCGTCTGGCCAGGTGATATTCTGACGTTGCTAAACCAAATGCCCGCTCTTCTTAAAACACTTCTTGAGGTACTAGCAGGACATGGCACTGGGTCACTGGCAACAACCCACCGTGTGCTGCGACCTGTAGGGCAGTGGCCTGGCACTCCCAGGCCACGGGTTATATCACCTCTGTGCCCTGTCTGTGGTCCTCAGCAGGGTCACAGGGCAGAGAGAAGGGTCAAAGGGAAGTGACACCTTAAAGGCCAGGAGCCCCGGGCAAGAAAGGCAGGTGTTTGGGCTTCGCTGCAAGTTCCCTGCAAGGCCAGCCACCAGCCTTGCTGCAGTAGCCCACCCACTGGCGTCTTCCATTTGGTAAAGGAGACCCCTTGGCCCTAAACTGCTAGTCATGAAAGCTAAGGCAATGTTCCTGTCTGGGGAAATCTACCTGTGAAGAGGTTCCAGAAGGTCAAGAAACCTTCAGGAATCAGAGCTCTGACGGTGGGCTGTAGTTAACTGTGGCAGCTAATAAGGGGGAAGGTTGGGGTTGGGACTGGGGAGGGAGAACTCCCCACTCCCTGGTCAAGCACTGTCAGCCATGTGCTTTTCTGCGCCTTGTTTCCCCATAAGCCATCTTTTAAAATCTATGCATCCAAGGGCAAGAAAAGGCAGGATGCACGACCCACGCAAGCACGAGTCCTGACCGTCCCCACACACCTCCTGGTCTCGAGGAGTCTCCTTGATGGTGGACCCTTCCCCTCGGCCCCCCCCCCCACCCCCCAGAAGGGGAATATGTGCCTTAGCTTTCAGAATAAGCAGCGCCGGGGGCTAATTTAACAGAAATGGGGCCCAGGGTGGGCAGGCACCTGCTGTGAGGCACAGGCAGATGAAGACAGGCCCTCCCCATTAGGCAGCAGTGCTGCCCTTCCAAAGGGAACTGTCCCCATTTCACTACATGGTGCCCTTTGATTTCAAAGTCAGCACAGGATTTTATGCACCATGCGTGAGGTCAGGCATCGTCTCTCAGATGCGTGAGACCCTGAGAATTTGAGGGCCAAAGAAGAACTCCCTGTCCAGTCTGAGCCGTTTCCCGGTACAACGGGCTATCTCCAGTATACCAGCATGTGCGGGCAGGGGGCAGAACGCTGGGTGGGTTTAGGAGATGACTATGTGCCCTAAATGTGAGCAGCGGGGCAGTGGGAAGGTGAGGGGAGTGAGCCCTCAGCCTTAAATGTAATTCCTGTGTTTCGACTCAGAGATGTCCAACAGCACAGACACCATGGCTGACGACGATTATCAGGACCCCGGGTTCTTCGACACTCCCCACAACAGCAGCCAGGCGCTCCAGCGCTTCCTGCAGTTCCGCCATTTCTTTCTGCCCTGCGTGTACGTGGTGGTGTTCATCTGCGGCCTGGTGGGGAACGCGCTGGTGCTGGTCATACACATCTTCTACCAGAAGCTGAAGAGCCTGACGGACGTGCTGCTGCTCAACCTGCCCCTGGCTGACCTGGTGTTCGTCTGCACGCTGCCCTTCTGGGCCTACGCGGGCATCCACGAGTGGGTCTTCGGCAAGATCATGTGCAAAACCCTGCTGGGCGTCTACACTTTGAACTTCTACACGTCCATGCTCATCCTCACCTGCATCACCATGGACCGCTTCATGGCAGTGGTTCAGGCCACCAAGGCCTACAACCAGCAGGCCAAGCGGATGAGCTGGGGCAAGGCCATCTGCGTGTCCACCTGGGTGTTCTCCCTGCTGGTGTCCTTGCCGCAGATCATCTACGGCGATGTCAGGCACCAGGACAAGTCTATCTGTGGTTACCATGACGACGGGATTTCCACGCCCGTTCTCGCCATCCAGATGAGCCTCGGGTTCTTCCTGCCACTGCTCGCCATGATTGTCTGCTACTCGGTCATAATCAAGACCCTGCTCCACGCCCGAGGCTTTCAGAGGCACAAGTCTCTCAAGATCATCTTCCTGGTGGTGGCCATGTTCGTGCTGACCCAGACGCCCTTCAACCTCGTGAAGCTCGTCCGCAGCACGAGCTGGGAGTACTACACCATGATCAGCTTCCACTACGCTGTCACAGTGACGGAGGCCATTGCCTACCTGCGGGCCTGCCTCAACCCCATGCTCTATGCCTTTGTTGGCCTGAAGTTCCGTAGGAACTTCTGGAAACTGGTGAAAGACATTGGCTGCCTCCCCTACCTGGGGTCCTCAGGACACTGGAAGTCTTCAGAGGACACTTCCAAGACGTGTTCCGCCTCCCAAAACGCAGAGGCCACCAGTATGTTCCAGCTGTAGGGCTTGTGGAGAAGCTGCAGAGACGGCTGCGTCCGCTGGATGTGACGAGGACGGCTTTGTATATAGCTTATGCATTCCTTGGCGAAGTACCCAAATGCTGCAGCTGCTGCAGAATGCTTCGTCTCAGGCAGGAACACGTCTGTTCTCCTCATGAACACACAGGCCTAAAGCTCAAAGGGGAGTCTGAAAACTGTAAGAGCTCTTCTGCTGCCATCCCTGAGAATCCTGACACAGATGGAATGACGTGTGACTCTAAAGACCTCCAGTTTTCCTTCACTAAGACTGGAACTGGAACTGAAGGTTGAAGAGGGGACTATGGCCAACAAGGCTGCTGATGACGCTCTGGGCTCCCAAATGCAGAAGATTCTTTTGGTCTCTGGGAGGCAGGGGAGGTGAGAGTAGCCATGAATACAAGTGCTGGCCTATTCAGCTCAGACCTCAATCACCAGGCTCCTGACGGAAATGAGATCAGGTTCTGCCTCACCTTGGGGTTTGGCTTTTATGTAGATAGATGCTTATGTTCTTTCTCTTTGATTAATCCTGGAAGGACTCAGCACCAGGGAATATGAATGGGCCAAAATAAACGAATTGACTGAGAATTCCAGTGGTCCACAGAATGCTAGAAAAGTGTGTGCAGCAGAGTTTAAGACTGTCATTAATCTAAGAGGTGTTTCTGAAACGTGGGGTCTGCTTGTTTAAAAAATGAATTATCCTGTGTCACACACACACACACACACACACACACGCATCCTATTATGTGTGTATACATAATACACACATACATCAAACAGCATATGATTTTCATGACTAAGAAAGAAACTTTTAAAAAAAGTCTCCAAACTACTCTTACCCTTCTACTTTAATGTGGTATGCCTGGAATGGATCAAAAGTGATCACTTGTGGGCCCAGAACCCAAGAAATAAGTTAAAATCGTAAATGTTCTAGGTACTGCTTGCTCTATCAAGGAAGTGGAATGTTCTAGTGAAAACAACCCAGTTCCTTCACTATGGCTTCCAGCCTCCTGCCCAGAAGATGAGGTGCATTTGTTTAACCCCCACAATGTGGCCCCAGGATGAAGCAGCTGTCATGTTAGACACCTGTGCATGTTTACAGAACCTAACAGTCTGCTCAACAGGCTTATCGCTGCCATTTTGGCTCATGCGTCACAAATCATTCACTGAAATATGGAGAACCAGCGGACGACAGGCAAGGAGAGTGCACGAGGCAGGCCAGAACTGGCTCAGGTTTGGACAGACCAGAGCTGAACCCCAGCTCTGTCCCTCGCTAGTTGGTAAGACCAGTTGGGAATCTCTTAACCTCTTTCATTTTGGTGAAACATGGACCATAAGAGCACCCAGCTCTTAGGGCTGGCGTGGCGAGGACCTGAGGTAATGCGCACAGAACGCTTAGCATAGTCTGCATTCTTGGGCAGAAGGGCTCCAAAATGCCAGTTTTGTTCTCACAAGAATTAACAATACTACTGAGCTGTAAGACAAGATGAAACACTGCCATTGGCGACAATATGAGTGTATCTTGAGAGTATCATGCTAAGCGAAGTAAGTCAGATAGAAAAGGTCAAGAATCATGTGATTTCACTTACATGTGAAACATAAAACAGAAAGCAACAAATGAATTAACATAACAAAGAAAAAAGCTCATTGACACAGACAACAGTACGGTGACTACCAGAGGGGAAGGTGGATAAAAGGAGGTAGAAGAGGGTAAAAGGAAGCAAAACATATGGTGACGGAAAGAGACTAGACTCTGGGTGGTGAGCACACAATGCAACAGATAGATGATGTATTACAGAACTGTACACTTGAAACTTTCATAATCTTAACCAATAAATTTAACCGCAATTAAAAAAAAACAAAGAACTAGCAACACAAAATGGAAGCTGCCGATGGCTCCCCGTGTGCTGGCGAGGCTGGCAGGGTTTGCTGCGTGCCTTCCAGGGGTGCACAGCATGCCACACACGCTCTGGTCCAGTGAGCACAGGCTGAGCCTTGCGGGCCCCACCGGAGTCGCCTACTATTTCATAAACACGCCTACACGCACCCACAACGAGTTACTTTACTGTACTCAGGCTGCAAGGGCCTCCAGGCACATCTTCAAACTACAAAATCTGCCCTTGTCCTGGCGACAAGGCTTTTATCACTTTAAAATTGGCTGCAGAGGGGATCTTCTGTCACCCCTCTTTGTGCGCTGACCCTAATGTTCAGCCCTTTAGACAGAGGGGCCACTAGCCCCTGACTTCCCGTACAGTGACCCAGCCCGAGGCAGAGGCCCTAACTGGGGAAAAGGTGAAGAGTCGGGGAGCGGGGGAGCCAGGGCTGCAACCACATGTTCCCAGAGGGAAGCAGTGTGGTGTAATGGGGAAAGCAGGACTCGGGCCACTCAGACGCCGGCTCAGTGACCGCTCCACCTCTGTGTGTCTGTCTTCGGGCAAGCAACTCAACCTACCCCAGCCTGTTTCACCGCCCACACTGACAGCCGTCCCTCCAGGAGTGCTTTATGAGGCATGGACAGTGCACTGAGAACCAAGCTGGGGGGCTGCCTGGCCACGACAACAGAGGGGCAGCTGCAGGGACCACTGGCTTCTGCCTGCAGGTGCCTGCCTGGCTGAGTCAAGTGAGACCAGGCACCTGCCAGGCCGTGCTCTATCCCCAGCCTGTTCTCTATGCCCTCTCTAGGCCCCCTGCAAAAAAGTGTTGCACCGGCCCTTCCACAGTTTAGGAAAATGTACCCTACTGTCCCCAGAACGCCCCACCGCTGAGTCTTCTTTCACCTTCTCTTCTTCCTCAGTCACTCACTGGTCCTACACAACCTGGGCCCTTACCTGCTACACCTGGGAGTAGGTATGGTTTTCTGACCCTCCTCTGGATACACACCATTATTGGCAATAGACACTGGCACAGCACGTGTTGGTCACGGAGGGCTTTTGTGTCTTGACTTCATTCTGTCCACACAACAGCCCACGAAGTATAAGTTTTCAAACTCAGACCTGCTTTTCTCCCCACCTTGGCTCCCCTCTGCTCACACATACCAGCACGTGATGGAAGGGGTCTGAGCTACCTGGGGGGCTGGAGGGGGCCAGGCTGGGTGTGGACCCTGGCTCAGTTCTATCCAGTCCAGTCTGTCTCAGGTGTGGCCTTGGGGTCTGAGGTAAAGAGTGGGCTCCTCCCCGACCCCAACATGTCCCCAGTGCTTGGTGGTGGGGTGGTTAGAGACCACGGATGGCCACACTGTCCGATGTGAACACAGGGTGACCCTGATTCCAGGGCTACCTGGGAGAAGCCCAGGTGATCTCCGAGAGCCTTCTGCACCGAGGAAAAGGTGCTGTGGGGGAGAAAAACTGGAAGCAGCCACGACTGGAGGGGTGGAGGCAGAGCAGAAAGCACGGGGCCCAGGAGCGCTCCAGCCTTCCCCTCCAAGGGGTGGTCAAGGCAGCACCCCCTTTCCTGTGCCCATCCTCCGTGGTTCCTAACTGCCAACGCCGTTGTGCAGGAGGCTTGGCACTACCATCCCCGTTTTCAGATGAGGAAACTGGTTCAGAGAGACTAACACCTGCCAAAGCTCTCAAAGACTCAGCAGAATGGGGCTAAAACCTCAGTGAAGAGCCTCTTTCTCCGCCCAGAAATGCTGGGTACGAAGGGCCCCAGGTACCTGCTAGCTCTGCCCTCATCTGTAGGCGTAGCTGTTAGCCCACATGCAGGGTGGCTTTCTAACCTTAACCATTATCACCATATCCTGTTCACGTTTCGCTTGATACCAGGCATCAAATCTCCTCACGGTGAGAAACCCACCACCGCTTCCCCAAAGCATTGTGACCACAAAGTGCCAGTTCTAAAGCAATTCCTGGTAGAGATGCTCGTGGGTCGGGGGGCAGGCTGTGCCTGTGTGAGCGCCAGCTCGGCAGCATCCACACATCTGGAGTGATTTTCCTTGGAGACCAGTGGGCTTCTGGGTACACGGTACTGAGCACACAGCAGCAGACAAGCACGGCTCAGCCCTACACATCACAACGCAGATAAAACGCCATGAAAACAACGCACGTCCACAGGAGGCCTCGCGATGCAGGCACCGGGCTTGTGCTTGGTACACATCACTCTCTTCTAATCCTCCCAAGAACCCCAGGGAGTGGGTGCTGCCCGCCTCTTTGGTACAGGGAAGGGAACTGAGTTCAGGGGGCGCAGGGCCCAAAGCCATGGAACCAAGTGGGTCTGATTCTGGAGCTCTAACTCGTCACCACCATATAGCCTGTCGTCTGTCCAGTAATCAGAAGAGGGGGCCCGGCCTCAAGGGCATGACTGGGCGGAAACTGAGCAGAGGTCAAGGGAGCCCAGGCCCAGTGCAGCTACCAGCTGACTGACATTTTTCTCTCCTTCTCTGCCTGCCGTCTCAGTCCTGAGAACAGTCGGACACCTGGTCAGGGGAGCTGGCTGAGGTGGGCCTGGATGACTACGTGTGTGCGGGGGTGGCGGGTCACAGTCATATCTAGAAGGTTCTGAAGAGTGTCATCTTTTCATCTGAGGAGCTGTGTTCCTGCCTCACACTGCTACTCTAGCCCTGAGCCACACTGGGGGGGTGGGGGCGGCATGGGGCCAACTGGGAGGCTGCTCAGGGAGTCTGCCAGGTCTCCCCGAAAGCCTGGACTTGGCATCTCTTCCTGTGCCATCACTGCTGGGAGAGGCAAGGCAGACAACTTGGTTAGCCCTACGTATATGAGAATGTACATGAGGCCGGGGGCGTGGACAGATCTCTGCTGTGCAGATAGGGAGGTGGGGACCTGGGGAAGAGAGCTGTCCTCTTCAAAGCAAGTCTCCAGGCTGGGGCCTAAGGGGACGCACTCTGGGCCCAAAGCCTCGTTCCGACACGTACAGGCTGGGGCCTAGGGGACGCACTCTGGGCCCAAAGCCTCGTTCCGACACGTACAGCAGGGACCAAGTGAGGCCACGTGTACAAGCTGCTGGCACAGGGACAGTGGCCTTCAACAACACCGCTCCAAGCTGCCTTCTTTCCCCATGGACCTGGACTCACAGTGTACAATCCGTCCTGGACTACTTCTGACTCTGGACTAGCTGACTTCCTTCTCGAAGTTTCCTGTCAGGGTCGCTTACACATGTCCTGGTGTGTGTGACTGGTCTTAAACTTAGGAAGAAAAAGAATATAAGAAAAAGCTTCCAGATCTGCTTGGGACTCCCTCTAGCTACTGCACAAAGAAGGTGTGTGACGAGGCAGGCCCTTAACTGACGCGAGGGCTGGCTCTTCATCAGAAAAGACCCAGTGCAGGTCTCTGTCTGTCAGTCGCGGATCCACCTTGCAGGCCGTGGGCCAGCACACCGGCCAGTTCCTTCCCCTGGAACACTTCCTGATTTCCCAAGACTGAAAACACCTATATTTGTCAGCAGTCAGAACACCTTCTGTTTTGGTTCCCACTGGGAAAAGGGTGAGGGAAAGAGGAGGCTGCAGGGGGTCGTTTTCTGACATAGGCTGCAGCCAGAGGCTTGGTCCTGCTCACCTTACCACGGACCCACCTGCCCGGGAGTGAAGGCGTGGTCAGTGAAGAGCTGCCAGGTGATGAGGGCAGAGAGTGACTCAGGGCTAATGGAATGGAACATGCCCTGGGGACCACCAGGCCTTGGGGTCGGGGACAGTGCTGCAGGCTGCGGCAGTCAGGGGCGGCTTCTGAGGTGAGGGTTCCAGAAGAAAGGCCCAGTCACAGTAGCGACAGTGAGCAGGGGCTTTCTTGGGTTGGGTGACAGCTTGGCTGATCCGTGAGGCCACAACAGGGCAGGTTCAGTCACTGGCCAGTAAGAGAGTACGGGAGAGAGGAGGTAGGTACGCTGAGGCCGGACAGCTCCTGTGCTGAGGGCCTCGCGGAGACGAAGCACATCTCCTCTCATGCAGCAGAAACCCCGGGTAATAATCTGACAGGTCAATCCTAGTCTGCCTCTGAACTCTGGGCAGGAAGGGAGTAGCAGCGATTTCAATACAAGTTACCAAGAGCATCACAAAACCCCCTAAATGGGATGGAAAGTGTGTCAAGAAACGTCTGGACGTGGCAGTCGTGTCAATTCTTTCTCGAGCTTCTGAACAGCCAGTGCTTTGCTGTAGAAACTGGACTCAGGTCAAACTCTAGGAGCTGACAAACACTGGGCAAGGCTGCCACAGAGGGGATCCTGACCTTTTCCTGTGGGTCCCATGGCAAACGCGTGTCATTTAATATGGTGACACTTTGTGCAGTACTGCATATATTTAAAAATTGGCAAAACTCTCCTTCCAAACCTTGTTAAAAACAGCGAGCCCAGAAAACAGAGCGGGCCATGCAGAAGCAGCACTTGTAGGGCAGCCTGTGGCGCCATCAGCCTCAGGACGGGTTGGTGGGCCGGGGTGCCTGACTACGAGCAGCACAGGACGCTGGCGACGGGCAGGGCACAGGCTGGGCGTGTGGAAGGGTGACAGGCCTGCCTAGGACTCGGGGACTCTGGGAGGGCTTCTCAGGAGCTAAAGGGACTTCGGAGAGAACACATCTCCCCGAGACAAGTGAGACGAAATCCGAGCTTCCTTCCTCAGGGCGTCGTTACCCAGCCTGATTAGTGGTTCCAAAAGACGAATGGGATTTTTAAAGGGCAACTCGCTGCTCTGAGCTCGGCTCAGGCAGCACAGCAAGGGCTGCTCTCCTGGGCTGATCTGCGTCCCCTTCAAATTCCTGTGTTGCAGTCCTAACCCCCCGTAGCTCAGAATGTGACTAAATTTGGAAATAAGGGCTATAAAGAAGTAACTTAGTGAAAATGAGACCGACCATTAGGGGGACCCTGATCCAATCTGAGTGGTGTCCTCCTAAGAAGAGATTAGGACACAGAGACACCAGGCGTGCACACACGTAGAGAGACGCCCCCGTGAGCAGGCAGCGACACAGTGGCCATCTGTCTACAAGCCCAGGAGAGAGGCCTTAGAGGAAACCAAACTGCTCACACCTTGATCTGGCACCCGCAGTCTCCAGAGCTGTGAGAACTAAATTTCTGGTTTAAGCTGCCCAGTCTGTGGTCTTTTGTTATGGCGGCCTAAGCAGATTAATCTAGTTGCCCAAACTAAGAAAGGCCTTAATGGAGATGCTGAAATCAGGGGACCACTGAGTGCCCAGGAACCCTCTGACAAGGCTCAACACTGACCACTCCCGAGCCCTGGTGCCCCTCGAGCGCCATCCCATCCCATCCCAAGCTCTGTTCTAAGGCACCTTCCCTTTAAGCAAAGACAGCCAGTCCTGCTTCTGCATTTCCCTGGTCCTTCGGTAAGAACATACAAGGGCCAGGCATTTAATGAGCACTCAGGAAATGGAGGTGGCGTCTACTCACTGTTCGGCCACGTTTGGGTCAAGGGAATCAGACTCAGCGGGTGTTCCGGGCGAGGAGGAGCCGGACTCCTGTATCTGGCACAGCTCCTCATCCGTGATGATGTCAAACACGGCGTCGTCAGGCAGCCTGGAGTCTGTGTTCGCACCTGGGGCAGAGGCCGATCAGGAGACAAGAGAAGCACAGCGGTTACACACAGGATGGGGAGGGAGCCTCAGAGAACAGACGGAGGGCAGCTATACAGGACAAGCCGGGGCACACTGCGAGTGCCCACTCCAGATGGGAAAGAGATGGCTGCTGGACACTCTGGAAAAGCAGAGCTGAGACTCCAGGTGAAACTCAATGCACAACTTAAGAGATTTCTGTGAAGCCCTAGTTAGGGGCTTAGAGAGGTTTCAAGCTCTTATATAGTCCCTGAGACGCTTTATTTAGAAGGAGAAAAACTCACCTAAACCTTATCAGGAAAGAACGTACCAGAAAAGTAAACATTTTGCGCTGCTGAATCCTTGACCCATAAGACACAGACACTATCTCTTGGCGCCTCTTTGAAAGCAGGATTCCGTCTGGGCTGCACTTCCATCCCAATCCACTGGGGGGTGGGGGTGGGGGTGGGAGAGACCCTCCCCCGGCTCAGGGAGTTGCAGCAACCATTGTGCTCCAACCAGGGACTTGTGTCTGACTTTGCCGGCCACTCGGTAGGAACAATGCAGTATGCCTGCTCCTGTGCCAGTCACCCACCCACAAACACTCTCTTGTACATGTCACAAAAAATGTGATGGCAGGTCTGAGGCGAACAAAAAAAGAAGACAGAAAGACAGATTGAGAGGGAAGGAGGAAGGAAGGCAGAGAAACAAACAAGGCGACAGGAAATGTCAGAAATCAAAACAGGTAACGTCAGCACTCTGACACTCTGTTGTCGCTGGAACATACACCAGTGAGTCGGGCAAGGGGAAGACAGATTCCTGGGCTGTTCAGCAAGAAGACCAATTCCTATGAGCTCCAAGTTCCCAGCGAGCCCTGCCACATGGAAACTGGGACAGGCTGTGCTTTAGAAGAAACGCTCTTCGTCTTGGCTGAAGTCTGCATAATGCAGGGCTCAAGGCACAGGCTGGAAAGGGGGACTAGGAATTGGTTTCTCTCCACAGACTCAGCCACACTCCTGAACCTGCCCTCTGAGACTGGCAGAAGGAAAAGAAGGGGAGGGAAAATGAGCATCAGGGACTCAACATGATGGCCACTGGGAGATATCAAAAAAGATCTAAATAAATGGAGAGCTACACTAGGTTCATGGCTTAGAAGGCTCCATTGTGTTAAGATGTCAATTCTCCTCAGATTCACAGAGAGATTCAATGCAGTTCCCACCAGAATGTCACCAGAATATTTTGTAGAAATTGACAAACTGATTCTAAAATTTATGCGGAAAAGCAAAGAAGCTAGAAGAGCCAACACTTTGGTAAAGAACAAAATTGGAGGACCCACTCTACCTGATTTGAAGACTCATTACAAAGCTACGACAATCGTAACGGTGTGGTGTTGGTGAAAGAAAGCGCACACAGATAAATGGAAAGGAAGAGAAAGTCCAGCTGTAGACCCACCTATGCAAGGGCAATTGATTTTTGACAAAGATGCAAAGGCAATTCCATAGGAAAAGAATACGCTTTTCAACCAGTGGTATTAAAACAATTACAATGGCAAAAAAACCATCTGCAAAAAAATGAATCTCTACGAATAACTTGTACCACATACAAAAATCAACGCAAAATGGATCAGACCTAAACATGCAACCTAAAACTATAAAACTTCTAGGAAAAAAAACAAGACCTTTCAGTCCTTGGGTTCAACAAAGACACATGACACCAAAAGAAAAACATTGCTCTATGAGAAAGAAAAAAAATGGATTAGACGTCATCAAAATTATAAACTTCTGCTTTTTGAAAACCATTTCTGCTCTTTGAAAGAAAGTGAAACTACAGGCTATAGAATGGGAGAAAATATTTGTAAAACACATATCTATAAATAACTTTCATCTAGAATATATAAAGGACTCTCAAAATTCAATAGTTAAAGAAAGAGTTTTAAATGAGCAGAAGATTGGAAGACGATGAGGAGCAAAGACAAGACTCACGTCTGCCCTGCCGTCTCAGCTCTGGCTCCCTGGCACAGCCAAAGTGCGGCCCCTGAGACGGCAGCCTGGGCTGCTCTGCTAGGCCGGGCCTGGAGCAAAAGCGGCAGGAACCACATCCCACTTCCTTTTACTGAACTGAGAGAAAGCACATGAAGGAGAATGCCTCCTGCTTGGCCACTGGGAGGGAACGTGAGCCACAGGAAGGGAGCGAAGGACGCGCGGTCATTTCCAGACACAACTCTGGTTACTCTGGGAGAGAGGGTGGAATATTGGGGCTGAGGCTGTGGGAGACAGCATCCTCCAAAGTGTGGAGAACGTAGCATGTGAGCTAAGAGCAACACGGGCCTCATGTTACACAACGCTAAATCATATCAGAGAAAGTTATTCCCTTTTCAATTCTCTTTCAATCCTAATTACATAAAAAAGAAAGTCTCAGATTGGTGGTACTACATTTTTAACACCTTTTGAATGCTTAGGTTTGGAAAACATTGAATCGAGGTCTTAGAGCTAACTACCCACAATGGGGTAGAAATGCGAGGGTGGGGCCACCTCGAGAACACCGAGGGCAGCAGCGGGGGACTGACCTTGGCCTCTGGTGGCCTGGGCCCCGGCTTGGGCTGGCGACAGTGTGGGGCTGGGCTCTCCCTGGCTGGTGCCGGAGCTGTTGCTATCGGGGGAGCTGGGGCCTTCACTGAACTTCTGGAAGCAGGCTCGGCAGCAGCGCTCCTTCCTGCCACCGTGCTTTGTCACGACGTAGTTGTTGCAGCAGTAGTAACAGAAGATGCGGCCACATATCCTGGGGACCAAATAAGCACAGGCTGTGAGGACAGCGCTTTGTGGGCCTCGCACACTGGAACTGGGTCTCTGTTGGGTTCTGGACGCCAATGGCTCCCGTCAAATCTGGCTCTGCCCCCACTTCAGTGTGAGACCTTCTGGCCCATTTGACAAGATTCCAATAAAGCCATGCTGGTAAGCTGAGTGGGAGCAGGTTTTCCTTCCCGAGGCTGCGGGAGGCGGGGCTGCGGTAAAGCACGCGGGAAACTCCCCTTCCCTGACACACGATGCGAGTGTACGTGCCCCGCCTCGGCCCCGGTGAACGGCCCCTGTGCCCTGGCCCCAGCCCGAGATCCCCTTCCGCCTGCCCTTCCTTGGGCCCAGGAGCATCTCAGCGCTCTGCTGTTCCAGTGACGCCTCAGCCCCCATTCTCCTGGGGTTCCAGTAATGCCCCTTCCCCTCGGTCCCTGCAGGCTGAGGGAGGGCCCAAGGCTGCTGGTATCTGGACGCGCCACATCCCTGCGGGTCCCCTTATCTCCCCTGCACCTCTGTATTAAACTCTCTGCCCTTTCCAGGTCCCTGAGTGTCCTAAGCCACCATCCTCGCCCTGTTCCCTCACAGCCAGAAAGCACTGTGCTTGTCCTAGTCAGCCACGATGCCAATGTCTGTCCGAGCCATTCGCTCTGGTTCTGGGCCCTGCCCGCTGCCCGCTGACCTGCAGTGGTGTCGCCGCACCATCCAGCTGAACTCGCGCTTGCAGTCAGAGCAGTGGGTGGCCTCCGAGTCCCCAAGCCACCTCTCCTCAGCACTGAGCTTCTGCTGGAATTCCAGGGCATCTGACTTCTGCCAGAGAGCATCCTTGTCTCTGGGTCAAAGCCACATTAGAAAAAGAAAAAATCCATGAAAACAATAGAATTATCCGATTCATTTCGAAAGACTGACTCCAAATTTACCAAGACACAGAAGGAAAATTCACTTTTACTTTGGAAACACACCCCATCTAGGGCTTCTCTGTCACCGCACATCAGTCCCAGACTCAGTGGGACCCTCTGAAAATGCGAGCCCTTAACTGACACCGCACATACGTAGGTACAGAGGAGGTCCCGGCTGTACATAAAAGGCTCTGGCAACTGCAGAGCTGCCAGCGTGGACGAGGGCCACACACTGCTCAGGCGTCTACACGACAGTGCATAAGGCCCCTGGGAGTATAAGCTGCAACGTGCTGTCATGATTACACGACAGTCTGTGCGCTGCGAGCCCGAGGACCACGGATGCTCTGCCCACTCAAATCTTAAATGTGCTCAGGGCCCTTTATGTTTTTATAGTTTACGGTTCAAATAACAACTAATCACTGCAGAAGACCAAAGATTTCCCAGCCTGAAAACCTGATGGGATGTTATCTTCCCTTCTCCTCCAAGAGAAGGTACAGTCACTCCAGGAAGGCTGAAAGAAGAGGGGGGCTTTTCGGGAAGCTCTGGCATTGTCCACCTATGCCTGCTACGCCAGGGGGGAATTGTTCCTGCTAAATGGCCATTTTCAGGGCTTACGGCTTCTGACATGGGAAGGTTAATTCTTCCCTGCATGGAACCCCTGCCACCATCCTGAGGGTTCATGTGGCCCAGCAACACCCTGATGATCAACACCAGAGCCACTTAGGTCCTGAGAAACTGGCTCCATCACCAGCCAGGGACGCCATACAAAACCCAGACCATTGCCCCTAAATCCAAAAGCCAGAACATGGAATTGACTGGCTTTTTAAGAACACTTGAAATTGTCAGGAAGCAGAAAGATTTGTTCTCCGGACCACATTTCTCCCAGGCAGGCCACAGCATGTCTGTTTTGTCCCAGAATGCCAGGCCCCACACCCTGGGAATGCAGGCATGCTGCCAGGATCTGGGCTTCTCCATCACACACCTCGGGAAGATGTCTGCGCTCGGAGGTCACAAAGGCCCTGAGTTCCCAGTCTGCACACTGGTGACAGGAGGGCAAAGTTGTTAAACTTCCAGTTTAGTTATAATAGCACCCTTTTGTAACCCCAAATGAATGAACAGATCTAGGCATTGCTTGTCCACGGCTGCTAACATTCAATGAAAAGGATAGTCAGGTCTTAGGTGACTCTTGAAGGGGAGACCCAGAACTACAAGCCGATTCTATGAAACGCTCTGGGCAGAAGTTTGAACCTGAGTCTGAGCAAGCCTCTAGCAGAGCAGTGCTTTTACCTCTGGCTCACTGACGGCTTGGACCCCACTCCCAGAAATCCCAATTTGGCTGGTCTGGGTGGGGCCTGGAAAGAAGTGTTTTTTTTAATAGCTCCCCTCGTGATTCTAAGGTGCAGTCACGGTTGAGGACCACTGCCCTAGTTCCAACTATCCATTTACAGGAAATACAAAGGGTGGAAGAGCGCGTTAGGTGATGGGATGGAGAGGCAGTTGGTAAAATGCAGGCTACGGGGAAACTCTGCCAGATGAATGACCTTGTTTTTTCAAAAGTAAATTGCAAAGAAAAAAAAAAAGTTAGAGAGATGGTGGGGAAACCCATAGACTAAAAGATCTAAGAAACACATCACCACACAATGTATGGCTCTAATTTAGATCCTGATTAGAAAAAATTATAAGGCAATTGGAAACACTTTGAAACTGACTCGATACTTGATGATACCAGAAATACAGCCAATTTTTAAGTGCGGTAATAATATTGTGGTCGTTTAAAATGCAGAGTCCTTGTCTTGGAGAGATACATGCTAAAACGTTTGCGGATGAAATGATTATCTGGGATTTGCGTCAGAATAATCTGGGGACGTGGGGGAAATGGGTGGGACTCTGGATGAAACAAGATCGCCTATGAACTGAATAATGTTGAGCTGGGTAACACGTTCACAGGGTGCATTCTGTTATTCTATTTTTGCATATTTGACAATTTCCATAAGAAAAAAATTTAAAATTTTTTTGAACGGCTTGCCAGTGTTTAAAAGTCAGGCCAATTTCACATAAACATTCAGATTTCCCACTTCTCTTAAGAAGTAAGGTGATCTGGGCACCCTGGGCTTGATGCCTGTGTGGCAACAACTGCAGGGGGAACGTGCTGCGTCCTCCGCTTTCCCAAAGTGCCCTCTTGGCCAAGGTCATGCGTTTACATTAGCTGTCTGCTCCTTGCACTGGAGTTTGGGAACCCTGGTACTGGGAAGGGAGAAATTCCCTAAGATACGAACCATCACTGATTGTCACTCTTGTGGCTCTGCACACATAGAGATTTGGAAAAAATTACATGGCAATATGAAAACAGAAACCCAGAGGAGCACTAGTGGTTAACAGTGAAATCCCCTTAGAAGGCTGCTAAGGGCCTGAGCAGACCTTGCACGTGGGGGAAAGGGGGGCGGGGCTTAACAACCGAACACACACACAAGGTGGTGGGCATTTCCCTTGAAGAGTCCTTTTAAGAAGAGCTGCGTTTCCTTAAAGAAAACCGAAGCTTGGAGGAAAACCCCAGCCACCTGTTTGTCCCTTAGTCACCTGAGCAGCTCTATCAGCCGTTCCTCCAGGTACTTCTTGGTTCTATTCAGGTCATCCAGGTCAGCGAGCATCTTCTGGTCATTCTTCTCCCTGTTTGTCACCTCCTGGCAGAGTTTGTCGCAATACTCTTGGATTTTTCTCATGGCTTTTTCAAGTTCCTTCTGGGTCCTGGTAGAGAAGCAGTCAGTTTTCCCGATTATCCACTATGTCCAGCTTCCACTGTGCCTCCGGGCTGACCCAGGCCTCTAATGAGGGGTCCCGCTGCCCTCCCAGCCGTCCCCTCATCACGGGGAAGGAGCCCCTCGGCAGCACCTGCTATGCTCACGTGGTGCATTCCCCTAGCCTTGCAGACTCCTCTCACACCCAGACTCTTCATGCCCTGCCACACACACACACTCACACACACACACACACACACACACACCCAACTCAAGGGCGTCCTGGGAGGGCAGGTCGACCTCAGGTCACTGGGAGCACCTCAGGTTGAGCTCAAGTCTGCACTGCGTGGTTCTTAGGCAGGGCCTGAGGTTATGAGAGGAGCCCGATGGGGGGCTTTGCAAGAGGAAAAAGGAGTCAGGACACAAAGAACAGAGGCACAGCTCCCTGGAGGTCACCACACAGAGGACCAGTCCTCTGTGAGTCTTTGGGACTCTACACATGGGGCTCAGTGCTGGGCATACAACAGGCACTCGGTCTGCACTGCCAGGGGTTCGACCTGACACCGAGGACTAAGGAATTCTGTCTGGGGCACTGCAGCCTCAGCCTACAGCAGAGGCGGCTGGCTGAGCCAGGCTGTCTCCCCATCTTGCCCACCCCACTTTCAACTCGGCTGTCCCATAAGGCAGTGGTTTTCCAAGGATGCCCTATAAACTCCCAAGGCCCAGCAAGATGTTCATAAAAGGGTCAGTAAACAGAGGGCTCCGCAGAGACAAATTAGTTTGTATCTAAGCCAGCCTTTTCACGTCCACTACAACATTGTCAGGAGGTTGTTTACTAGACACTGTCCACCAAAATGACCTCACGGGTGTACACACACCCCCTCATGGCTTCACACAATGAGTAACAGAAAACCCAATCCTGGGCAGATGGATTATGAAACTTTGAGCAGCTAAAACAATGGCTCTGAGATCTCATAAACAACCACAGCACTTAAAAAAGTAAAATAAACACACACACCACCAACTTGGGAAGTTCTATTTAAACTGTCATGTGAACGTGACCTGGCTAAAGGCAGCCAGGTATGAGAAGTAATGCACATCCGGGTCACGGAACATCGAACCTGTTCTGGATCTCCCATGGGGCCTGGGCCCAGGCCTGGAAGGAGGGTGAGAGGTGGGGATGACGGGACAGCTGGGAAAGTGCAAGCCGGCCTTTGTGGGGGCCACATGCCACGTGGTCCCCGCACCCCACCCTCCCGACAAACCTGTCTTAATCAGGCCTCGGCAGGACTAGCTTGGCCCTACCAGCAGATGGGGGGGGCTCATGCTCACAACTCCAGGTGGCCCCCAAGCCTGACGACGGGGTGGCTCGGGGAGGCCTGAGGGCCGGCCACACGTAGGGCCATACTGTCAAGTTAAAAAAAATCACGATGGAAGGGTGACGACAGCATGATGTGCCCTCCATGGACACGGCACCAGAGAGGCTGCAGGACGCAAGCCCGTCCTGGTCCCTCACTCGCTCACTCTCAGGAGAACCCACACCTCACCCTGCGCCTCTCATTTCACAGCGAATATGAAGAGCTCCAGTCAAATCCATAGCGGGGAAAATACACACACACACACACACACACACACACACACACGCGCGCGCGCACGCACACACGGCCAGTACCCTACAGTAAAACAGAACACAACACGATCTGTCTATATATTTTTTAGGTAGTTGGTGAGAAAACAGACTCGGGAGCCAAATGGTCTGGGTTCTAACCCCACTGCTAACACTTACATACTGTCCGACCCTGAGACGGCGACTCAACTCTTCTGAGCCTCCTCCTCCTCATCACTAAAATGGGGATAAACAATTCCATCCTCACAGGACTGTTGGGAGGATGAAAGGGACAAACAGACGCAAAACACAAACAGTGCTGCTCCATTTTAGGCATAATATTCAAGTGTCTGTGTGCTGTCGTTATTACCGTCATTGTATCCCACTATTATTGCCTGTTAGTTTTTCCAAAGCTTGACGTTACTGAACTGAAATGTGGCCAGCCAGAGATAGGACAGGAACTAAGAGGAAGGTCTGCCATCCATAGAGCGACGCTAAGCAGAATGCCAGGGTCTCTGTGGCGTGTTTCGGGTACCTGGTGTGTCTGTGGCTTTTCTTGCAAAGGCCTTCTTTAACCTGACATCAGCGGCTGACTTTCTAAATGACTGCATCCAACAGCCTCTCCTTCCCTGAAGTCACTACCGCTGGCTGCGTGGGAGGACCGTCACCAACCTGGCCAAGCTGTCCCGGAGGGCAGCTGCCTCCTCGTCCTTCTTCAGCATGGCGGCCCGGGACTCCGAGAGGTGGCTGCTGCTGCGGCTCAGCTTCTCTTCCGTATCTGCCCGGGCGGCCTGGCCCGGGACACCAGGGAGAAGACACTCACTCAGCTTGCAAAAGCACGTGCCAGATGCCACAGGGTCACTGGCGTGCTCTCCGCCCCACCTGGCTGGGTCACTTCTAACTGGAGGGGCTTTTGTTTCTCTGTTTTTAAGTGCAAGAGGCCAAGAACCTTTGTTCTTATTTGTGGAGTGTGACACACTCCTGTTTTAATTATGTCCCCTAAGCTTCAATTGCAACTGGTTGTGGTGGCTGGAGGGACGGCAGGTATCAGAATCTCCAGGGTGAGGGTGGAGGTGGGGTGGCAGGAACAGGGTTCACCTAAAAAAAGTCACTGCCCTGAAGACAGGTTTCAGCACCACCGCTGCTCCCCACTCCGTTCCGAGTCACTGACTTAGAGAATGCCTGGGGAGAGGACTAAGGACAACTTATTTCCGTCCCGTAGGGCTGGGTGAAAACCACACTTGGCAGCTTCAGCCAGGTATCCAGGGAGTGGAAAGGGACTGTGACACAAAGTCTGGGTGTCTACAACAGTGAACTGATGACGGCTTCAGCTTGGGAGCTGGAAGTCCTGTAGGGGGCCCTCCAATGGTCCAGCGAAAACCAAACCAGCTCCCCTTGCCCTAATGGGTCCACACACCGGGCCTGGGAATGAGCAGGCAGAAGGCGCCACACTGACTCGCCGCCCAGGCGGCCCGGGGGGCCAGCCACTGCGCAGGCTCCCGGAGCGCACTCCCCTGGGCCGCACAGGCCGGGCCTACCTCCAGCTTCCCCACCGCCTCCTGGGCGGCCTGCAGCTGCCGGCCTTGGTCTTCAAGCTGGCCCCTGAGGTTCCTGCATTCTTCACTGGCGGCCTGGAGAGACAGGGATTGTAGAAGTTGGGTCCTTGTCCAAATGGGTGAAAACAAGCTACCCCTCCATTTTTTCCCCCAAACTCAATAAGCTTCAGGCTTCATTTGGTAACAAAATCCTTCAAGCTTCCTAAGAGACTTAGCTTGGTACCCAAGCTTAGAATTTCATTTCTGCAACAGAAAAAGTGGCCTATGAGCTGCATGGAACTGCACAGGATGGGGACCCAGGGTGGGAGACACGTCTGTGGGGACAACGCAGTAACTGCCTAAGAGCAGAGGGTCAGGAGTGATCCAAGTGCACAGACCTGGTACAGACAGACAGGTGGTGAGCACTGGAACCAGAGCCCCAAGGCCGCGCTGCCTGTACCCTCGCTCTTCAGCCTTTTTCTCTGTGCAGGATCAAAGGCACATGGGAACCGCTGTTCTCATGACTCGTCTATCCCCAGGGCCTTGGGAAACCTAACTGTCACGCACCTGCCATCAGGATGGCACCTGAAGGGACAGAGAGCCCAGGGACAGGACTCGAGGCAGCCAGGAACTGCTGCCATTCTGCAGTGGTCTCTAGAGGCTCCGGCAAGGGTCTCAAACTCACATGCCCAAAGGGGCTGGGCAAGTACAGAAAGGAGTGTGAGCAAACAGCAGACGATGCCTCCTTGAAAGTGGGCAGCCCCACTCAGCTCCTGCTGACTCCTGCCATGGGGGCATGCGGACGCAGGCTCTATGGTCTCCCAAGATTTCAAAAGCCCCCAAACTGGATTTGTAAACATCCTGCTCTTTACAAGCTGGCTACTAATTTAAAAACAAACTTGTCTGCAATGGCCTAGAGTTTAGAGTTCTGGGCTAAGGCATCACTCCCAGAGCTGCGTCCCTAACGTTCCTGCAGGGAGGAGGAAGCTGGGCTACGACAGCAGGACAGGACCTTGTCTGCCTGGGTGCCATGGGCCACATGGCTGCAGGTGCATCCTATCCTCTTGTGAAGTCACCAGGCATGGCTGCAAAAGACAGGTGCCGCCCGGATGGTCAAGGCCAGGGTTACCTTAAGTTTGCTCTGGTAGTCCATGATCTCAGTGCTCAGCTGGAACTTGAGGGTGTCGAGCTCCTGGTGTGCAGTCTCCTGGAGGCTCTGGGCCCGCTGCTCAGCCTGGGCCAGCTGGGCCCGCAGGCCAGGCAGTGAGCTGGCCGCCTCCTCGGCCCCCCTCAGCTTCTCCTGCAAGCTCTCCTTCTCTCGCTGCAGCCCTGCCACTTGGTGTTCCAGGCCCTCTCGCTCCCTGGAGGCTGCCTCTTTGGCATCCTGGAGCTCCTGGGCGGTGCAGGCCAAGGCCCCCTCCATCCGCTCTTTCTCTGCGGTCAGCGCACAGACCTGGATGCCCAGCTCAGCTGTGTCCGTGTTGGCCCGGTGCAACTCCTCCTGCAGCTCGGCCTGTTCCAGGTGGGCTTCCTGGGAGGTGCATTTCGCCTGGGACAGCTCGTCCCGCAGGGCCTGGAGCTCCTCCACCCTCAGATGGGGCTCGTGGGACCTCTCGTCTTGCAGCAGCCCTTCCTGCTCCGAGCACTGCAGCAGCTCCTGCACATGCGCCCTGTTGAGGGCTTCGTTCTGTTCCTTGAGTTGCTGCACAAGGGCCTTGTGTTCCTGCAGCGCTGCCTCAGCCACACTCAGCTGGCTCTGCACTTTCTCCTGGTCACCCAGGGCTGCCTGCAGTGTGGCCCGGAGGTCCATGACCTCAGCCTGCAGTCGCTGGGCCTCCCCCTGATGGCCCTCCTGGGCAGCTAGTTCATGGGATGCGTTTTCTTGAGGTGGACCGAGCCCCTGGTGAGGCTTTTCTGCTGTGAGGGTCTCAATCAGCTGGGCCTGCTGTTGGCACTGGCTCTCCAGAGCCCTGTGCTCCCCTTCCCGGGCCTCTGCCAGCTGCTGGCTCTGCTCTAGCTGCTCCCGCAGCTGCTGGCACTCGGCCTCCTTGCTCTGCAGGGCAGCCTCCTTCTCTGCCACGTGGGCCCTCATGGTCTCCTTGGCCTTCTTCACAGCCAGGAGGCTTGCTTCCATCTGGTCACCCATGTGCCGGATGCTGGCCTGCTCGGACTCCAGGGAGGCCAGGGAGCCCCGGATGGCCGCCTCCCGCTGCTGCAGCACCTGGTAGTCAGCTTGCAGGGCCTGCAGCTTGTTCTCCAGGAGCTGGTTGAGCGCACGCACACTCTGTAGCTCCTTCTCCAGCTCCCTGTTGACCTGTTGGAGCACCTCCTCCTGGCCGCTCGCTGGCATTTCTGTATCGTCCGTCGTTCCCTCCTGTTCCTCTGGCTTCTCGAGGGGCTGTGGCTGGGTGGCGTCCGGGGGGCCCAGAGCCTCACTCTGGTCCCCTGCCACAGGCAGATCTGGGCCTGGCTGCCCAGCAAGCAGCTCCAGCATCCCCACCTTCTGGCTGAGGTGGTCTTTGTCCTGGATGAGCTGCTTCTTCTGCTCCTCCAGGTCACTCACATGCTGGCTCACCTGTGCCAGCTGCGTCTCGAGGAGCTGCAGCTGCCGGGTCAGGGACCTGGCCTCCTGCTCCAGCAGCTTCCTCTCCTCTCGCTGACGCTGCTCCCCCTGTCTTGCCTCGGCTAGCTCTTCCTCCAGGGAGCTCAAGTGGGCCAGCGACTCCTGCAGCCGTCGCCGGAGCTGGGATGTCTCCTGTCCCTTCTTGGACAGCTCCTCCTGGAGCGGCGCCATCTCCCTCAGAAGCCGCTCCAGGCCGGCCCGGGCCTCGTCCTTCAGCTGCAGCTCCTTGGCCAGCTGCTCCAGCTGGGCACTCTGCTGCCTGTTGAGCTCCTGGACCTTGGTGCTCTCCCCTTCTAGAGCTCGAAGCTTCTCCCCCAGCTGCTGGATCTCCAGGGCCAAGTCACTGGGCGTGGGCTCCTGCTGCCCCTTTGTGTCTAGTGCCACATGCACCTTCTGCTCAGCTGCGCCCGGCGGGTTCCGGACATCATCTGGAAGCTGGTTCCTCCTGCCCAGGGAGTCCCGTGTGGCCTCGAGCTCCTGCACCAGAGGCTGCAGTATGGATTCCAGCTGCCGCACAGCTGAGTGCGAACCCTCCTCCTTCACCACTGCAGCCACCTCCAAGACCTGCAGGCACTTCTGCAGCTCCTTCACCGTGTCCTGGGAGGCCTGGGTGACTTCCCACTGCTTTTGGAGCTCGGCCACCATGCAAGTGAGGCGAGCATTGTCCTCAGCTGCAGCACGACCCCTCTCCTTCTCCATCTGCAGCTGCTCTCCCTGCAAGCTGATGGTCGCCTTCAGCTCCTGGTTCTCCCTGTCCAGCTGCTGCATCCGCTCCTGCAGCTGCTTCTCCCGCACCTCCAGCTGGTCCAGCTCCACCCGCATCTCGTCAAAGCCCTCCAGGGCCTCGTTGTTTAAGGGGCTGTTCAGGTCAAAGCTGGAGCCCATTTCCTGAGTCTGGGGAGGAAAAACCAAAAACAGGTGGCTTTGGGATGAAGCTACTTGGAAAAGCTTTACCATTTAATGAGAACAGAAGTAAAAATACAGCAACTCCGTGACCTAAGGTGAGTCTACCAAGCTATTCAAAGGACTAGAACCCCTTTGCTCACAGCACCTGCCAAAGGAGGTCAGCAGCACATCCCAAGGACACATCAGCACACAGGTGAGCTCAACTGAGACTCAGAACTCGCATTTCCCATCTAGCCTCCTGTAGCTTTGGTAATATAGTGGATGTCGGCTCTTAGATAAATTAAGTTACATTTAAACTACTGTTCACCACTGCACCACACCCACAGCTGCTGTGATTGAACCACAAAATAGGGTAAAAGGTTAGTCTACTCCTAATGCTGCTTACGTTGATTATTTTTATTTTGCTTGTTGATTAATTTCAGTGTTCTTTCCCACAAAACTATAAATAGCTATGATACATTCACATTTCTAACAAAATTAACAAAACCAACCCTTACCCACTAGTTTACTGAGCACTTGCTCTGTCAAGCGTTCATGCATGTGTGCTTCCTCACTCAATCCCCACCACCCCCGATCAGCGAGAGTGCTTTTTATAATCCCCGATTTATGGATGAGCGAGCTGGAGCTCTGAGAGGGTAAGTCATCTTCCCAGGGTCACACAGCTGGGAGGTGAGAGTCGGGATCTGACTCTGCCGCTTTTCACCCCAGTGCTGAACTGCTTTTAGCACTTAATTTTTCAAAGGCCTAATGAGTTCTTTCCGGTTATAAACACCTGGACTCTGGGAAACACGGGGCATAGCTGAGGGTTTATGTGGCTCTGGCTGGAACCACAGGTGTCTAAGAACGCCACCCTGAGCCGCGAGGGGCAGCGATGTGCCCTGGCTGACCCTGCAGCCAGGCACTCGGCAGCCTTTCCGACAGTACCTGCAGGTAGCTGCTCAGCAGGCTGCTCATGCTGGAGCTTCGGCTGGGGGGTTTCCACATGTAAGCTGAGGAGCCAGCGGCCAGGGTCCTCCTGTGGGGCACAGAACAGACATACCTGGATCAGAGCCAGGAACACACACACACTTGCATGTGTGAAGGCCTTGGTTGTCACTAGGCAACCAGGTAGTGACAGGGGGCAATGTCTTCCCAGACAGTATAAGAAGGCAAAACCCAGCAGTTCCCACCAAAGAGCACATTTCCGTTGGGTCTGTAGCAAATGGGCCCCATTGCTAAAGTGGAAACATGACGGCTTTCCCCTCAGTGCCAAAAAAGAACTAAGTGAACGTAATATTTTGTAATTTTTGGTTTAAATTTTTCTTAAGTTTTGGTGCCTGCCATAGTCGGTCTGTTAGTGAGGAACGAGTAGCAGTCAACCTGGTAAATACAGGTCACACTGGGCTTAGGGGCCCATGGTCACCGCTTTATAACTACACATGTGTAACGTGGCTGAGTGACCTGCTTCTAAGTCGTTCTGGTAACTACACTGGACGGTGTAGACAGAACATTTCCCTCATTGCAGAAAGTTCTATTTGACAGCCTAGAAACATGAAGCCTTGTATAATTCTCGTTTGGTAGGAACAGTGCAAACTAAACATTTTTATTTAACCAGAAGCTTTTCCTTAAGCTACAATGATTGCATTTTTAAAAACTTATTGGTGTCCACAACCCAGCAATTCCACTTGTCAGAATCTACCCTAAAGACAGCCACCTATGCGCATAAGGAGACATATGGGGGCACTGTTGGCAGCACTGTCATGGTGGAGAAAGTGGAACCAGTCTAGCTCTGTGCTGCTAGGGAAACAGATAAAACGTGGCTTATTCGCACAACAGAATACTCCATACCAATCTTTTTTTGTAAAGGGCCGGGTGTAAATATTAAGGGCTTGCAAGCCTTATCTGTCACAACTCCTCTGCCACTGTAGCATGAAAGCAGCCAGAGACAACACGCAAACAATGGGCGAAGCTGAGTTACACACAGCCCTATGGGCCGTGGTTGCTGACCACTACCCTACAGCTATAGAATTCTGTGGGCAAATACAGATAAAATCTCAAAAACAATGTGGAGTGAAAAAAAGCAAGGTGCAAATGGTTAGCTACCTCATGATTCCATGTATGCAAAATAAAACTATATACACAAATAAAACATTTATGGATACACACATAGTAAAAAAATTCTTGCCTAAATTATCAATGGATGCTAAAACTAATAGATGAGAGAGGTATTAAAAAAAACAGGATAACAAACTAATCTCAAAGTATCTTACTACAAGATACATATTAATTACAATAGGAAAAACAGTCACTTTAATAGAACCGTGGCAGACCCCACTTTAACCAAATTATCATGGTTAACCGTGCTCATAATGAAACAAATGAGTATCCGGTGTCTCTGGATATTATGAATGGAGGACACAACATTTGAAGTTGTGTCCTTGGAAGCATCCTTCCAAAAATGCTTAACCCTAAATTTAATAACGTGGTGTAGGGACAGAGCCAGGAGTACAGTTCCCAGGCTCTCGCCCTCACGTGGAAAGGCGCTGGCTCAGGTGGTAAATGGCCATCAGCTGTGATTGGATGGCCATCAGCTGTGGCTAGTTGGCTGTCAGCTGTAACCAGTGAGCCACTGGCCACTAATATAACTGCTGTGGCTACACTAGCCGAAAATGGGGGCTAGCAAGAAGGTGGTGGCTGAGCTAGTAGTAGGTGGCGGAGTGCGGATTGTGGATCGTGTGGCGCCTGCCTCCTGTGTCTCCAACCCAGCTGCCAGCGAGAATATACTGGTATGAGTCCCCTATCTATGGCTCCATGGGTGTTCCTTTTTGGTCTCACCATGTCCTGCGTTCTTATGTGGGGAGCGGGACCAGAGACCCCGTATGACACCCTGCGTGACATGTGGAAACGCTAGACAAACTCCCATAAGGAACGTTTTACAAAATAACTGACTTGTGCTTTTCAAAGACTGAGACACTGTTCCAAGTTAGACTGTTCTGAAACAGAGACATAAAAATTAACTGTAACATGTGACCCTAGATTATAGAAGACATTATTGGGATAATTCTCAATATTTAAACAAGGTCTGTAAATTAAATCGTGGTATTGTTATTGATGTTAGTTTCCTGATTTTAATAACTGTACTGAGGTTAATAAGAGGATATCCTTGATTTTAGGAAATACACAATGAAGTGTATTGGAGGAAAGGGGAATCGAGTCTATAGCTTACTCTCCAATGACTTAGGAAAAAAACAACATGTATACATAAAGAATAAAACACCTGTGGTAACATACTGATAGCTGGGGAATAGAGGGAAGGCTAGATGAGTACTCTGTTCTACTTTTGTAGCTGTTCTGTAATTCTGAAATAATTTCAAAATTAGAAAGTTTTAAAAAGGACACATAAAGTAAATATGGCAAAATGTTAGCTATTAATTCCTGGTACGTGGATATCATTATCTTCAGTACTATTCTCTACATTGGAAATATTTCCTAATACAAAATATGAAAAATTTTAGAAACCTCATTCACAGAAAGTAAACAAAACAAAGAATGCCGGTCTTAAGTTTAACTCGAGTCCATGCCCTGGCCCTGCTGTCCACCAGCTGGGTGACTCTGGGCAAGTCCCTGCACTCTCTGAGCCTGTTTCCTCCCTCCCGGAGTGGTCATGCGGATTCAGTTGGATGGCGTGTTGAGTGCCATCCTGTGTAAGGAGAAAACACAGCAACCCCTCCAGCAACCCTTATGTGAAGGGCTGTAGCTTTCACTCCCTCTCTTACTGCCTGGAAGGCCTCCATGATAACTCCCTAAGAGCACAAATGGGAAAAAGCCCACCTGCTCCTCCCAGGCTGTCATGACAAGTCCCTTAACACATTTAAAAACCTCAGGTTTAGTATATGAATCTCCACTGACGCATACCTCCTGGTCAATTAGGTTAGCGTAAGGTTGGGGCCCAAATGTTATTCTGAGTCACCATTCAACGAAGTCTCAGGTCTGTAAAACGAGCAGGTATATGAGTTGCAAACCTTTATGTAATTTACTAAGCAAACAATAGTGCTTTGAGTAGACTAGAGGTGATCTTCAAACTTCAAACATCTCTTCTCCCTTTTAAACCAAGCAATTCGTCAACATACCTGGCAAACGTCGGCCAGGCAGCATCCAGGTCATAGCCCCGTGATGCCAGGTCAAACTGAATGTCCGTCAGCTCGTAGAGCTGGCCCACAATGTCGGAGCTCAGCCTCGGCTTCAGAAAGGGGCTTCTTGCATAGTACCAGTCACTGCAGAGACACAGAACAAGGTAGCGCTCACAAGACTGATACAGACCAGAAAAGAGTGAATTTATCAGTCCTGTCAGTAGGACTCTGCCTCACCCAGTTCTAACTCAGGTTACTGAATTACAGACAGACACACGCAACCCCCGCCCCCAATTTGCTTTTTACTGCAGGAACACAGAAGTCTCAAATAAAGAGACTTCTTACTCTAGAAAGAAATTGCTGAAATGAACTAGATACTTATTCATTTATTATTTCCATCACATCTAGGTCCCAAAAAGGATCTGAGAAACTTTAAATCTCAATTACCTGCCAAGAAAGGGTAATTACAGGGGAAAGAACACTTCCTTTCTGAAACGTAACCTCATCTTCTATTCCTTCGGGAGAACTCGGTACAGGACACCAAACTCACCACTAATTTCTGTCCCGACACCAGTTTAAAGGGGAAGGAACAGAAGATGAACTGTGACGTACCGGCTCTTTCACTTCCCATGAGGTGATGGGAATTTAAAAGGACAACGTTGGTGAGTTTACAGAGCTGCATGGCTGTTGTCTGTGGACTCTGACACACTGGAGCCAAGCTGTTTAGGACGGTTTTCACCAAACACCCAGAACAAAATAACCTTCACATCAAGCATGTGAAGGTTCTCGACTCACGTGAACGCACAACACCCGTCACACGTGCGAGAAACACGTCTTTATGCAAATCAATCTTAAAGGTAACAAAATGAAACCAAGTATTTTTCCCCAACAGGTCTTTCTTTTAGCATTCAGAAGTGATTTCTTTCTTTGAGGAACTGGAAAAATGCTCCCGGAGGAGAGGGGAGACAGAGCTGGCAGAGGGCCGCTGGGCAACCCGAGATGCCGCCCATCAGTGCCCTGTCAGGACCTTCCCCCAGCTTTACACCCTCAGTCCTGCCTCCCCCTTCCCTCCCCCCAGGCTTCATCACTACCAGCACCGAGGGTCCCTAACTGGTCACCCATCACAATCTCCGGGGAGCCCAGACACACCCAGCAGGCGCTGACTCCCTGTCTCGGGTGAGGCTCCAGGCTCCATGGTGTTAAAACCCCACCGCTGATGCTGCCGAGAGGCCAAGGCTGCAATCCACTGGGTCCAGGGTGACAAGTGGGGTGTGTCTGTCCATTCATTAGCGCCAGCACCATGGACATGCTCTCTACCAGGAAAAACTACTTGGCACTAGGAGTTAGGAGACCTGGATCCAAGCTCCTGCTTTACAACTCAGCATCGCTGGGGCCTAGAGAAGGGCTTTAGGCTCTCTGAGCCTCCGTTTTCTCACCAGTAAACCTCAGTGCTACCTGCCCCATGTGTGCCAAGGACCGTGGTAGGGACAGGTAAGAGAGGATGACAGATGTGGAAGGGCTTTGCTTGTGCCAAGGTGCCACACAAACAGGCATGCAGTTGTCCTTACTATTAATGAGGGGACTCCGATTCATTTCTGAATGGTATGGGGGCCATCCCAGCACCTGAAGTATTTACCTGGTCACTTTGACGTTCATGAAGCACTGCTGTAAGGTGTCTGCCAAGCTCTGGTGCACCAAGGAGTAGCGAATAAATGCTCTTCCTTTTCCCAGAGACGTTCGCAGCTGGAAAAAGTAGATCACATAGAAATGAAGAGCTGTTGGCCTAACTAGAGACCTGGCCTCACAGATGGCTTGAATGAAACAAAAACAGGGCAGAAAATGTCACATTGGCTTCACTCATGTCCCTTAAGCGACACAAAATGTTTGATAATGTCACCGCACAGCCTGAAGTGGGCGGACTTCTTGCAGGCCTCCACCCAGAACCATCTGCAGACCCCAGCAAACGTGTCCAGGAAGCCAGGTTCGCGGGAGGCTCGCCAACCTCTGTGGACTCCACAAAGGGGATCCTCCCTCGATGCTCCATCAGAATCTCTGGGTTTGGAAGTCAGAGATGAAACTGTATGATTTTTAACTTGAAGTATTTAGAATATACCTTGGAGGTAAAGGAAGGGCTTCTCACACCAGAAGTGAGCTTGAGTGAGAGATGGTCTCAGTTTGGCTAATGAGGGTGGAGGGTGGGGGGCCAAAGGGCAGACTTGATAGATGTAGAACTGCCTCCTGAGTCCTCAGGAAACCATCAGTAAAACCCACGTATCTATTAATGCTTTCCTCGGTGGGTTTCTTTTCAGCTGCATTTAGTCAAAGATGTCCAGGGAGTGAGAGCAAAGGGTGTCTCTAAGTGGCCGGTCACACTGGGGTAACAAAAACATGGGCATGCTTCTATTTCAGGAAGTCTGCGGTGGACGGTGCAGGCCTGTCTTCGGAACCTCTCCCCACCACACCAAAACATGGTTTCTAAAGAAGTTTTTGGAAGCTCATTGTGATGGAGGTGGGGTATGCTGGTCAGAGACTCTGCCAGCTGTGGACACACAGCCACCAAGATGGATGGGATCAAGGGGACAGCCAAAAAAGACACGTGAGACCAGTTTGCAAATGAGGACTCATACTCTTGATGTTTTAGCCCCAGAAGCTCAAGGTAAGTAGGCAGGAATTCAAAAGCTCTCAACCTACCACAGGTGCCTGTTCTGTCAGGCTCTGGCTCTGAGTGGGGTAAGCAGAGACCCACACCCGCCTTACCCTTCAAAGGTCAGCTACGTTTCACTTGCTGGCAGGGGAAGAGGCAGCAGTGGTTTCATCAAGATGGCCATAACCCTCCACACTATTAAGAAACCAACTACGGCACTGCATTGAGACAGGAAGTAAGTGGTACAGCCTTGCGCCTTGGAACATTAATGATGGTGTAAACATCCAAGCATAAAACATCTTTTAGCTCAGAGCTATTGTTGACTGAGGAAACGACACCACAAGATGAAATAGTTCTAAAAAACAAAAAGGTGTGAAACCTCATGAACTAGAGAGGCTGTAAGGTATTTCTCCCTGTGAGCTTTGTGGGTATGAGGTAAAGTCAGGATGTCTGGGAACGAAGGTGGGAGGCAGCCTGACCCCAGCTTTGTAATAACCCCAATGGCATGGCTGCAGACAGCTGATCATGACAGATGATGCCCAGGGGAGAATCTTGATGGCATCCCCATATACAAATACTTTTTCCACTGAGGAGTGAGGTTGAGAACAAAGTGTTCAGTGGTGATATTAGAAACTCAGGCAGCAAGAACAGCTGAGCAAGGCATTGTGAAGTGAAGCATGTCAGTCATACACACACCCCCAGGCCCACGGAACCAAGTAAGAACCTCGTATAACTGCCCATGTCTGCAAGCTCCCAAGAGAGGGGTGTGTCCTTATTAGCAAAACGGCCATTGTAACAGCATTTGGAACATCGGATTTTTTTAATGGAAAACAAGTGAGTCCATATTTTTAATCAGGCCTATTGACTGAATTTATTAGATATATATAAAAAGGAGCTATTTATTTTATGAGGTCTTTTTAAACATCTCTTGGGGAAGAGAACAATAGTTCCTGTGTATTCCAAATGGAAATACTGCACAGCCTTTTTATTTTTTTGAGATCATGGATCTGCTTTCATTACCTAATTCCTTAAAATTTTCAGCGTTTAATCGGAACTCACATGTACTATATCAGGAAGCGATACAACAGCAGCAAAGGACAGGGAAGTCTGCAAGCTACGCCAGGGCCGATTGTGCTTTAAGCCAGGCCACTGCGCCAGGAGTGGATGCCACGCTGCACCCTGGTTCTGATCTTGCCCGCTGTGGAGAGACGGGTGCAGTCCGGGCTGAGCCCAATCTGTTCTGAACCTTTACAAGTGGCTGATTAGAGCCTTGGGCTGTTTCAGCCCAAATGTCTGCCTCCCGCCCCAAGGGGCCTGAGGGACCCAAAGATACATCTCATCCATGAACGTTTACATTTACCTTCTGGCTTGTTGGCCTGGATGGCACTTGATTACTGATTGGAGTTAACCCAGGTGTCCAGCAGCCCCTCCTACCTGCAGGGCGGAGACTGCTGGGGACTTGGTTAACTGTAATCAGTGTTCAGGAAGCCCAGGGACAGCCCGAGCCGTTCCTCACAATGGTGCCCCACAGAGCAGAGCTGGCAACAGAGACGAGCTGACTGGACCCTACGGGAGGCAGAGCTTATGCCAGTGACACCCACCACACACCCACCAGGATCGTGCAGGTTTTGCTTCTAGAAGTCAGTTTTTCTGGCCTTGGATTGTCTAAAGGTTTGACTGCATTATGAGAAAAGAAGAGGAAACTAGCTGAAAAGCAGATGTAAGCATTTCATAACCCTGGACAATGAGTATTAAACTAAATCTATTTCCAGACTTCAGCTGTTTGAGTCATAAAGGTGAAGGCTTCAGTTGCTCTGAAGACTGGAAGAAAACGACAATGAGAACTAGGCTTCTGGGGGGAAGGGCGACAACGAGAACCCTCCCGATTTCTGCTGCATTAAAACACTGCTCCACACCGTGCACCCGAGGGTCCCCAGGCACGAGCTCACAAGACGCTACATGGACATTAAAGAAATGTGCAGAACAAACTCTTCCAAGCCAGGGTCTCCTCATTTTCTCTGGTGTCAGAGGGTGCAGCTGGTGGAAAATATCCAGCCCTCAATGTCAGCACATGTGTCATCCTCTATAAGAAGAAACCCATCCGGCTCCAGTCCCCCCAGAACACCTGACTCCGTGGCCTTTGCAGGAGGCCAGCCAAGGAGCACATCTGCTGGCTTTCAAGTGACTTTCAACTTAATGACAAGATACTGAAAAGATGAACAGTATAAACCTTTAGGTCTCCTGCCCTAAATCTTGGGGGTGAGCACTCCCTAACGTGCAAAGTTCTTTACTCGCAGATGGACTAGGTTTATGAGAAAGGGAAAGAGATTCATATGGAGTGGCAGGTGGGAGAGAGGCAGAAAGGAGAGTGAGAGGATGAATGTTGCTGCTTTGGAGTTTTGTAAAACAGCAAAGCCACGACATTCTGCTCTTGAGGGGCTCAGCACTCACTGCGTAGCATGTCAGCATTTTAAGAAATGACTCATTTCAAATCCAAGTTCCCTAGGCAAACCGTAGAGAAACCAACCTAGCCAACGTTAAGAATTTTCTCTAAGAAACTGATTTTTATAGAAAGGTGGAGGTGTCCTGTGCTGTACACGCCTGAGGGGCACCAAGAGCCGACCAGTGTGAACAGCCCACCCTGACAGGCAACGTGTGGGTTGTGATGTAACAGCAGCGCCAGGACCCGGCCATTCCTCAGTCATCACTGCTCACACCGGGCTCCCCGAGCTCAGCGGGCACTGAGCATGCGGGGACTGGACTTCCTCACTTCTTTACCCCCATACACCCGACCTCCTCACTCGACTGCCTGCAGCAAAGGCCTCTCTGCAAGAGACGCGTCAGGCAGGAGGAGGAAGACTTGAGGTCCTTGGCTGCTCACCTCTGAAATAGACTTGACGAATCGTATCCCATCATTGGCTCCTTTCACCCTGGCCAGGCAGGCACAGAAGTAATCCCAATAGTCCTTCTTGTTGCCCAAGAGGGTCGCCTTCTCTTTCTGATCGAACTGGGGAGGGAAAAGGACAGAGAAAGGAGGTTCAAACCCGCTGCTGTTCATCCCACCATTTAAATGACAAATAATGATAGCTTCTGGGGTGGCCGGATGGCTCAGTTGGTTAGAGGGCGAGTTCTCAACAACAACGTTGCCAGTTCAATTCCCATACAGGATCGTGGATGCGCCCCCTGCCACTAAAGATTGAAAACGGCGACCAGACTTGGAGCTGAGCTGCTGCGCCCTCCACAACTAGATTGAAGTACAATGACCTGGAGCTGATGGGCCCCTGAGAAACACACTATTCCCCAATATTCCCCAGTAAAACTTAAGAGTTTAAAATAAATAAATAATAATAATAGCTTCTTAGTTGCCTGGCACTGGGCAAAGCACTTCACTGGCATTATTTTCATTTATTAGCAAATGAAGGTGTTTTAACTCCCAATTTACAGATGAGGAAACTGAGGCTAGGAGAGGTTAAGTAACTATCTCAAGGTCATACAACTAGTAAGATTCAGGAATAATAGCACCCCCAAAAAGATTTATCCATTAAGAGACCTCTGTGCACAGAGTTGGGTGGAAGACCACCAAAGTTGTGATCTTTGATAAAGATATGCAACAACTTACGACAGAGAAATACATGTGCCAAATCTTAAGGGCAATGTGAACAGTGTTAACTACATCTCAACTTAAGGAAATGAGTAAGTGGCACTTTATCCCAGTTACTCAAGTGTCAACAATGTTTTAATATACACACAATAAATTCAAATGTCAGCTATGAGTCATTTCAAATCCAAAACCAAAATGAGCTGGTTGGGAAAAAAAGGTCCATAAACACGTTCACAAGGTAAGACAGAGAGCGAGTTGAAAAGGCACATGAAGGGTGAGTCCGTCAGCACGCTGGGGGCGTCTCCGCCAGTGGGCTTCCTCCTGTGTACTTCGGTGGGACGTGGCGTTGCAACCTGAGGGTGTTCAAAATGCATAGGTATGTCTTTCTCTAACGTAACATTTTAGAGCATTTTTTCCTGATCATATGCATATACAGTTAGGAAATCTGGATTAAAAAAATAGAAAAAATTAGAAACTATAATGCCTAACACCACCACTCGAAGATAACTTCTGTCAACAATTTGATCCATTTCCTTCCTGCAGCTGCCTGTATTCTTCCACGCCTGCAGCGTTCTATAGATCTGTTTCTTGAACCAAGCAGACACATGCATTAGGCTCTGGGCGTGTTAAAACTTCCTGAGCTGACCTCAAAGCTCCTGATTTGGGGGGTCACGGTGGGAACCAAGAATCCATTCCTAACGTGCTGCCAGGGGATGCCTGTGCGGCTGACCCTGGGCTGCTGGTCGTGTGGGCCGTGATGACGGCCGCAGTAATTCACGTTTAATCCTGCCTTGCTTAGCTCCACCTTCAACACCTCAGCCACCCGCGGAGGACAGAATCTGATGAAAACATAGTCCACTCTGGATTGCAGACTCCGAGCACACTTTATTGACTGTGGGATAGATACCAGTATCACGAGCAGAACACGAGGGCCGTCTCAGGCTCAGCACACAGGAGCGAGCGTTAGCTTATTACGCAGCACACGCTCCTACCCCCACTAACTGCAACATCCCACACCACTCACATCCAGCTCAAACCCCTCGACACAGTAGAACACATTCTGACAGCAGTTGCAATACTCAGGGGGACACACAAATGCCTCCTAGGGTGCAGCCCACAGTGGGCTGTGGAGGATAAGTCAGGAGAGCATCAAGGACCCCGCCTGCGTATTTAACTTCGTCAGGAGCCCAATCTGACAGTGACTCCTTGACATTGAACATCTTCTTTCTCCGGCGGGTCTCTGGCACCTGGTAGTATGCAACACCAGTCAATTCCAGGGCAGCTGGAAGGCCAGGAGACCCACCCAAGGCATAAATGCCTTTCCCTTCCAGCACCAAAGGCAAGTCAAGAATGCAGAGCAATTACAGAAGAGCCAAGAATTGCATTTTGAGCTCTACTCTAATCAAAGAACAAACCATAAACACAATCCCCAGATAAAAACAAATGCAAGCTAACCCAGGGTAGCCCTAGCGGCCCTAAGCAATCTCAGTGATAATGGAAAAACACAAAGTCTCCCTCTACCACGGACCCTGCTGTGGAAGCCCTAACCTTGCTGGAGTCAGAATTCTTACAGGACTGGGGCCTAACACTTTGAGCAGCAAGGCTCTAAAAATAGGGGCCTCTGGATAATTTTCAGAGGGCCCACACACTCCTGGAAAATGTGCGATTGGTTGTATAGACACACACACATATGCATGTTTCTTTGGGAGATATTCCATAGCTTTCACCAGACTCTCAAAGGGAGACGTGACTGCCCCAATGTTAGATCTCTGCTATACAGTGACCTTGCGACCTCTGCCTTACGCTGACCTAAATCTCTAAAGAATGTTCTGGATTCTCAAATCATCCTAAGGGGCAACATTCCGATTCCCCAGTGGACAGCACTTGGTGGCGTGACCTTCAGTCTGACAGGACTTAATGCCCCATTGAGCTTTCAGGACCACATCCTGAATGCTGATGAGTCACCCAAGAGGGAAACGAGACAGCAGAGCAGAAATCAACACATCACAGGAGTCACTTACTTGAAGGAGATACTCAAGTTTGTAAGAAAACTTATGCAAGCTGGTGCTGTCATCTGTGATGGGTTCCCCTGCTTCCTTAAATTCTTTGCTTAGTTCTGTCACAGCATCTTAAAGACAACAAATAGGAACGTGTTATCAAATGGTGATCGACCTCAGGGAAGTGAGAGAAGCAGAGTAACTCCAGGAAGCACGAGGAGTAAGTGGTCAGCGACGGCACAGCAGCTCAGAAATGTGAAGGATGTCAGCATCCATGGGACGCTGGCTAAGCTCCCACAGTGGTGACAGCCCACCGGTCCTTCGCCACAGCTCGCTGGCTGGGCACAGTTCTGGGCCGTCCCTGTAGGGCCACCACGTAGGCCTTGTAATTTGCATGCAGTATTTGGTCCACACATGTTGGCTGCGTGGATGAGTCATACGGAAGTCCCCCGATACTGACCCAGAAATCTCTATCCTTTACTGCGGCCATGCTTCTTGTTGTCCTTCACTCATTCTACTGCTCAGGACAGGGGAGTCCAGGCTGCAGAAGACCAGAGTGTGCAAACACTACACTAGCAATGACAGTCCCAAGAAGGACAACAGTAGCTGCTAGCTGCCTGCCTGTTAGGGCCTGGCTTTTGCATGTCTTTCTCACTTAATACAGCACTGCGACAGGGAGTGCTTCATGTCAACAAACCTGAGCTGCAGTTGACTTTAAGGTGATCCCAACTTCAGAGCTATCAAAATATGACAAAAAATAAAATATATATCAAAAAATAAGTACAACTTAGAATTCTGCAGACGAGGCACTCACGGAGGTGAGCGCTTGGCCCAAGATCACGGATGGCAAACAACACAGCTAGAATGACAACCTTGGTTTTCTCAAGGGCTTGGACTCCAGAGCCCCCCCATTCACTTCGGAGATAATTTACCTCCCTGTGCAGAAACGGGGAAAATCCCCCTTTGACCCTCACTCCCAGCCTCTGCTGTGGGACTGCTAGAAGCTGGGTTTCAATTAGAACTTGGAAAAATGTCTCTAGCTGAGATGGTTGGAAAATGCTGGACAAACAGTCTTCTTAAAAAAATAGATATTTAAAAAAACCCAAAGAAAAAAACTAAAACAAATAGACAAAAATCTATCTTCTTCTCTGATAACTCTTAACAGAAAAGGAGGCCGAGCCCCTGACCTCAAGCACCGTGGCTACAGAGCAGGTCTGCCCAGGACACAAACTGAGCCCGAGCTGCTCAAGTTTAATTAACACTGACCCCGCAGGCCAAGGTCAGCTAACAGCAAAGACCGGTTCTTAGGACTGATTCCTACAAGTGATTGTTGCCCAGTTGTGCCCTATTAGAGGTGTCTGCTGTGGCTGGCACAGAAAGTTGGGGACCCAGGGGTTGGAGAAGACACGCGCCCTTCCTCCTCCACCCTCAGGCTGGCTTAGTGCTCAGAACCTGATCTGGGAACTCCTGAGATTTTGACAGCGCGAGCCTTGGATATGAAATACCAAGTTTCTAGCTCTAATCTCTGATAAAGCAAATGCATTCCTTAGGAATAATCTTAGCTTCACATGAATTATTATTTGCTTCTGCCAACAACCTTGAGCAGTGGGTGTTATCATCAAAGCTAACACTGTGCCTTGGAAGGCGAAGGGACTTGTTCAACATCTGCCAGGGTTCCAATGCGGAGCCAGGAGCTGCCCCTGAGCCTGCCTGACACCAAAGCCCTGGTAACTGCTGTCACCAGGACACGAGGCTGCCCTGCAGAGGGTGAAGGCTGAGCACTGCACAAGCACAGCTCAGTAAGGATGCACCACGGCAGAAGCTGGAGCCTTACTGTGTGCGTATCCAGACAGCTACCAACAGGTAAAAGGAAAGGGTCTGGAGAACGCGGTGCCTTTTAAGAATTCCCACCCAAGTGCACTGGAAGTTCTCTTCCTCCCACTAAGGACCTCTGGGTTCCAGTCTTGCTGGAGAACCAGACACTGAAACATAGAGAGGACTGCCTGCGCTGGGGAGAAACTCTCAAGGACAGTGGCAAATGCAGATTTGCAGGGATTGTCATTTTACTTTCCCTGTGTGTGTGTGTGTGTGTGTGTGTGTGTGTGTGTGTGTACAGATATATATGTTTTTAAAGCATCAACATTTTAGCCAGAAGCAGACTGGTATGGTTAAGAGCACAAATTCTGGCACCCTGTGAGTGCACACCCAGGCCCTGCCCGACTGGACGTGTGACTTTAAGCAAGCCACTGAACCTCTCTGTGCCCGTTTCCGTATCTGCAAAATGGGAATAACGATGGTTCCTACCTCATGGAACCAAACATGAGGGCTCAGTGAGTTATTATCTGTAAGACGTGTAGGACAGTGCCTGACACATGTGAAACGCCATGTGATTATTAGCTAGTAGAGGCCCAAAGTGCTATGTAAATAGGAGATAAGCCTGAGAAGGTGATTTTATCTAACCGACTGTGGCCTTCAGAATGAGGACTGTGTGGTCACCACCAGCCCGATGGCCCTGGGCAGGAGAGGCTACTGTTGGTCATCACGGTGTCTGAGCAGGAGGACCCTGGGCCTTCGCTGTGTCAGAAGACTGTCACTGTGGTCTCTGCGACGAGGAGGAAGTGGTGAGTGTCAGACGATGTTGCAGCAAGTGCAGGAGCTCCAAAGAGGCTTTACAAGACCAGTCCTGGGGTCTGCGGGGTCTGGAAAACTTGCCAAAATTCTGACCTTTGGACCACCCCCTGAAAGGCAGGCCTTGGATCCTAGACTCTGCAGCCGGCAGAGAAAGCAGCCCCTCCTCCTGACTTTGCTCCTGTTTACGCGCCCCTCCACTCCTGGCCCGTCTCCAGAGAGAGGCCTACAGGCAGAGACTCTCCTTGGGCACGGCCACACTTGGGGAGGTCCGGCAGGCAGCAGGCCCAGAACTGGAGTGTGTCCCAGGCAACGGGCCGTCCGCCCACCACAACCAGGTGAGACAGCAAAACAAGAAAAACGGGTATCTGGTCTTCCTGCTCAGAGGGAAGGAGAACACTGTTCCCCAACTGGACCACTTCCATCAGAGCCCAGAGGCTTGTGGTTAAGCCAAGACAATACACAGCCGCGATAAAGCCAAGAACGAATGAACACACACACCCACACCCACACACACCCGCCCGAGAAAGGAGTAATCGATTTTGTTCACAAAGTGGCTTTACAGTGCCCTGGGATGAGGGCCAGGCAAGCTTTCCCAGCCTTACACAGGACGGACATCTGAGCCCCAAATATTTCAATATGACGTGTCCTGAGGGCTCCAATTACTCTCGTGTGAACACAGCTGACAGGGCTCAATTTCAACTGGCAACATCGAGAGCACAGTTACAGCTGCCTCCAGCCCAAACCTGCGTGCCAAGCGGCCTAACCGTACCTTGCAAATCGCGGATGATTCTCTGGAGCTGGCCCTCCGCCCCAGTGGAAGCCATGGCCGCTGGCTGCAGGCCGCCTGTCCTGGCCGAGCACCTTCGGCTTTCGGCCTGCGTCCTGAGTCCTGGGTCCTGGGTCTGGTCAGCAGAAGTCAGACTCCATGGCGGCACCTGCAGCGGGAAGAGGCCATCACAGACGTAATGTAAGGACAGGAGAGGGACGCTGCTCTGGCACAAAGTCGCCCGTCTGGGCGTCTTCTCATAATGGGAAGGGCTTGACCTTTCTGTGTGGGCCTTGCTCTGTGGGCATTCCCTGCCTGGCTTCTGACACACTCATATTCAGACACAATGACCTGGTTTGGGCCTTAAAAAGAAACAAGATCAACCAGAGTGGCCTATTCTTTTTGAGTCCCCGTCCTTTCCGCCCTGAGACAGCATTGCCTCACTTCCACCTTTCTAGATGCCCCTCCGTGGCTTCCCACAGCCCCAGCACCAAGGCCAGAACCAGTCCAACCCCAGTTCCTGGCCTGCTAAGCCTCAGGTGCCGGCTACCACCAAGCCCCTGCCTCCCCCTGCCCGGCCCCACATCTTCCCCAGGCCTGCTTTCTCGGAGGGCTGGTCGGTAACCTCTGGCCAGGAGCGTGGGCTGAGGACACATACCCTCAGGGCTCCTGCACCAAGGAAAGCCCGGCTTGCCTCGCGGGGGAAGGGCTGCAGCTCCCGCTGCCCAGAGTCCGGCTCTGCCTGGGTGGGCCGACCCCACCGGGCCTGCCATCAGGGCCCCGCACAGCCCTCGGGACCAGTCAAGGGACACTTCTATTTTAAGCTCAGTTACTGTCCTCTCATGGCTGGTGAGTCCAGAGTTACCAGCCCTACTTGGGCAGCTGCTGAAGTGATTTAAGGACACAGTAGTGGCTGCAGTCCAATAAAGATGAGGAGATACGAGCGGCATCGGAAAGAGGCCTGGACGTGCACTTGGACCCTGCTGGGTCCTCCTGTCAGAAGCTCTACCTCCTTGCCCACCTCAAAGTCGTAGTGTTTGCTGGCAAAGCAGCAAGACTGGAGGCGGCCATAGTAGCAGCCACCACTACATGAGGGCCTACTGTGTGCTGGGCCCTGTTAGGTGCTTTACACACATGATCTTTTTCATTCTTACAATCGCCCTAGTGGGGTAGGTAACGTACAGAAGAGGAACTGGCATTCAGAGAAGCCGTGAAACTTGTCTAAGGCCACAGGCCAGCAAGGAGTAGAATCGTGGTGTGAGTAGAATCGTCAGTGTGATTTCAAACTCTGTGGATTTATAGTTGAGCCACTGTCACTACAGCAAATGACCAACCACTTCCACTGGCTTCTAGGAACCACCCTGAATGCCAGTGTCTCCCGAATAACATGCCACCACCCTGAGTGTTTCTAACACGTGCAGGCCCTCACTCCCCTGCTGCCATCTTCCCCTTACTGCTCCAGGGGCGAGGCAAGCAGATCCCGGAATAGAAACGATTCCAACCTCATGCTCCTCCAAATATTTACATAAGCATTCAGCATCAGCCTGCGGGAGGAGGGCCTGTCAGAGGGCAGATATGCCCAGGCCTATTTTTAACTAACAAGCCAAGCAGCTATGACTCAGTGAAAACAAGGACCAAAGAGGGCTTGTCTCGCCTGGGAGGAATGAGACAGACACACACCTGTACCACAAAGACACGGAGCCCCAGAGTCAGGGGGTCCCGAGAACCCTCCAAAGCCCACGAGCAAGTGCTGGCACCCTGCCCATCAGACACCAAACTCACGGTGGGAGTGGTTTACAAGAAGCCAGCCTGCCTGTCCTGGGCGTCTCTCCAGGTCGCCTGAGGAACCCAGAGCCTGAGCAGGGACCAGCCAGGGCCCTAGAGAGGGGGAGCCTGGGCTCGGCCAGATTTCTGCAGGGGCTCTGCTGCCCAAACACACACTTTGCCCCACCTGGCTCACGACGGTCAGTGCACAGCTGCCCTGGCGCCACACTCTGCCAAGCACCTACTATGTGTGGGCTGGGCACACAGAGGCATGCAAGGCACAGGCCAGCTCTGGAGGAGCTTGGCTGGGCACCAAGGAGGGAGACAGAAAAATATCCAGATATCAGGATCCAGCAGAAGAGGTCCACGCAGAGATATGGATAAAAAGTTACAGGCATTCGGCAATGAAGAGGCACGAACTACAGATACACGCAACAAATGCTTTGTGCTGAGTCAAAGAAGCCAAACTGAAAAGGCTACACACTTCACGACCCTATTTTGCATGATATTCTTGCTAAGGCAAAGCACTGGGAAGAAATCAAATCAGTGGTTGTCAGGGTCTGAGGGTGAAGGGAGGCTTTGACTACAAAGGAGTATGCAGAAATTGTGGGGGGCAATTCTGTTCTATCTTGATTATGGTGGTGGCTACATGACTACATATATCTGACAAACATGTATTTATCAAAACTCACATCTTGTAAAATATATCTCAGCAAAAACAGCGGCATTGTGATGAATTTAGAAAGATGCAGTGGGACTGAGGAAGGGAAAACTAATTCTACTCGGGGAAGGGAGAGGGTGGTAGGCACTCGGTGACGGCAACTGAGTTGGGCCAGGTCTGAAAAATGAACAACAGTCCTTCAGAGAGACCCAAGGAGGAAAGGGCACCAGGGTGCAGAGTACGTATAAAGCCTGTTTCTCTACCTGTGTTCCTTTTCTGAATGTCGTCAGCACAGAGAGAGCTTTGTAGTTTCTGGAAGAACTAATCTTGGGGGAAGATGACTAATACCCCATGAGTCTTCTAACAAGCCTGCTGGGTCTGTGTTTACTTCAACTAGAGGCAAGACTTGCATACGTGGGAGAGGGTGGAGCTTGAAAGGAAGTGAGAACAACAGACTCTGAGTTAACTTATCCAGGCTCTGGCCAGGACAACGCATGAACTAGACAACCAGCTGGATTTTCTAGAAACCAGCCCCCTTTGGACTCTGCCATGAGGGAGGGAACAACATTTGCAAACCAAACGAGCATCCTGGTAGGTCAAGCCTGGGCACAGACAGAAACATGCTCGCTCGGGACGTCCTGGCCCTCAGGTAGGCCTGAGCCCAGGACGCCTTCTCCACCTGATCCTAGGAGTATACCCAGCTGATGCCAAGTTCCCGGGTCATGGGCTGAGCTGTGCCAGCGGCTGACTATACAAGCTGCTTTTCCAAAGGGGCTGCGTCACCACCAAGGTAATGAGCCCTAAGAAACTGGCTGATGGGCATGGAGGTCCCAGTGGGCTTCCTACCGTGCCTGTGGGTCACCGTCTCACAGGGTTTCCGGAAGTAAATGCGAGCTTCCTTGGAGGAGCACAGTCTCCACAGGGATGCTGTTTTCATGGACGTGGAAAGGACAACTCCTGGCACTTTGTCCTGCCCTTCCTTGCTCTGAGGTCATTACTAACCATCGATGACAAAGACGGGGCACTGTCTCTCGCCGCACCACAGTTAACTTCCTGGTGTCTCTAGATAACTCTGCCCTTTGGTGGAGGGATGAAGCTTTTTTTTTTTAATTTTTATTCACAACCCTTCTGACACCAAATGTGTGGGTCTTCCCCACACCGGTATCCAGTTCTGACACCACCTGGATGCCCTACAATTGAATTCGAGTCTGACACTAACCACCTCGAGTCAGTGCCGGCTCCGGGTTTAGGGCTCGGGCCACAGGACTGCCCGCTCCCAGCAGTAGCAGCAAGTCCCAGGTCACTACCTGTACTTCTGACCAACTAACTAGAACCCGGGGTGGGGGTGGGGGGTCCCACGATCTCCTCCTTGGGTTTAATAATTTGCTAGAACGCCACAAAAAACCTGGGAAACACTTTACTATTACTGGTTTATTTTATTTTATCTTACAGTTCTATTACTATTTATTTTAAAGAATACAATTCAGGAATAGACAAATGGAAGAGATGCACAGTTGGGGGAAGAAATCTCCCAGGAAAGGATCTCCCATGGCCTGGGGCTCCCCACCCTCCTTACAAAGGCATGACTGATTAAATCACTGGCCACTGTGATTAACTCCACCTTCAGTCCCTCTCCCCCTCCCCAGAAGTCTGGGGGTGGGACTGATGAAAGTTCTAACCCTCTACTCTCGTGGTTGGTTCCTCTGGAAACCAGCTACCACCCTGAAGCCATGTGGGGACCTCAGCCAAGAGCCACTCATTAGCATAAACTCAGGTAAGGTAGAAAGGGGTTTGTTATGAAGAACAAAAGACGCTCCTATCAGGAAATTCCAAGGGGTTTAGCTCTGTGCCAGGAACAAAGGACAATGACTAAATGCGTATTTCTTATTGTCTCACAGACTTCTGGCCCGAGCCAGCTCAAAGCTGACCTCCACCCCCACTAGCCAACTGCTCCCCTAGCTCAGGAGACACTCAGAGGCAGCTTCTGTCCACATCACCATGGCTGCTTCAGCACTGGGGGAAGGACTCCAGGACCCCCACACCTTACAAGACCCCAAAGTACAAGTTACCTCCATGAACCCAGGGTCGTTGTTGCGTGACTAGTAAAAACCTCTATCACTGTCTCTGGCAAGCTTTCAAACAACAAAGAAATATATTTTATAAAATTTGGGAGAACATTGGGTTCTCTAGCCAACAATCCAAAATTATGTTTAAACTTACCCAGAATGTCTGAAAATACCCAATCTTCTGAAAGGGACTAAAAGCATGTTTTAAAATTCTTATTTATTACCTGGGACTACTTCCTGAGTGCCTAGTCATGGCCTAGGTATTATTTTAGAGGTAAAGGATCTTCCCCACCTCCAAATTCCTCCTATACCTGCCCGGAAGCCCTAAATGCCTTAAACAACAGACACAGCAGTTTAGTCCCAAATTAAAAGGCAAAGATTGACTCTTGTAAACTTATTTACACAATGGTGCAAATGACTAACCTTCACAATGTTGCCCAGAAACTGGCTCTGACAGGAGCAACACAGCGTCTGAGTAGCTACAGAAGGAAAGAAGGAACAGAAGGGGAGGAAGAGGAGGTTTGGGCGTAGAAGACAAGCTTGCCAGGCCTTCAACAAACTTTGTCCTATTGCTCCCAACACTAGAGCTAAGAACCAGAGGGTACCTTACCTACCGTTGGACTCCTCGCACTCACACCAGCTGGAAGCAGACCAGCTGGAAATTCCACCCAGACCAAGAAAGGAAGTTAACAAGGACAGTTCAGATCAGCCCAAAGCAGAAAGCCTTTCTGGAAGAGTTCACTGCCTTGGTCTGGTTCAACACACCCAACAGCATATGTCCAGTTACCACCTATGGAAAGGGGGGTACTAGGCTGGTACCTGCAGCTCTGAAGGCCCGAGGTCCCACTGGCTCAAGCGCTGAACAGGTTGGTGGGCAGACAGGCTACCCTCACCAGAGCTCCAAGAAGGTACCTAGGGAAGGGAGTGCTCAGGAGTTGCTCAGAGGTCAGCTCAGAGGCGGACATTTCAGCACACGTGAGCAAAAGCTCATTGGGCAACTCCATCCCTTAGACCTACAATTAATGTGTTGACCAAATGCAGGCCTGGGCCACGTTTTCCAAACACTCCTCCTTGCTTGCAATCTTCTTTCTTAGAGAGAATGAAGACCTGAGACTTTGCCATCACTTCTTGAAACTTCTCTGGGTCCCCCCTCTTTCTCACCGATAATTTCAGGTTTTTCGGTCACTCGCCCTGAACACACATGACACCGGCCCCAATTTCAGCCCACTGACCTAGGAGAGCAGAGTCAAGGGGGACCTGTGGATGTGAAGTGTTGCTTCCGGGTCTGGGGGAAGCAGACTGTCTTTTTTCTTAGGAAGAATGGCAGCTGCTCCTGGGAGGGGCTATACATCTGTATTTGGGGCAGCAGTGCCACTGGACAGCCCAGAGAAACCATCCAGGAAGTGATGACGGCACGTGTAAAAATCTAGGCCATTGCTGGATCAGCGGCACAATGAGTAAGACCTCAACTGGTGCGTCTACTCCTGCCCCCCAACAGCACAAAGCCCGCACTGGCGGAGACAACTGCAGCACTCCCAAATCACAGGCTCCAGGAAGTCTCCTGAGCGGAGCATCAAGGCGTCAGTCCAGCTAATGATGAATTAAGAACTGGTAGGATGTACTATCGCTCTCTCTGATAGAATGTGCTGCTCCACCAAACACGGCCCTCAGGGAGACAACACGTAACCTCTACGTGTTAACAAACCGCCTGCCAGCCCAGAGGGGTTGTGCTTGGCACCACTATGAAGAGGCAGGCCGGACCCAGAAGCTGGAGCTACAGCTGTGGACAAGGCCGGCGGAGCCCTGGGCTTCAAGGAACTCACGCTCCTGCGGGGAGGGGCAGACCATATACACCCCAGCGAGCTTACAGGCAACTAAGGGAGCTCACCTGAGGCCTGTGAGAAGCTCCTAGACGAAGGCAGAGGCACATGAGGCACCGAACTCTACTTTGCTCAAGATTCTAAGCCCTAGTGCAGGGATCTCTCCTTTCTTCCACTCTTGTGGCCATCTACCTCTCCAGTAATGTCTTGTTCAATCTGTCTTTCCCACTTGTCTGTAAGCTCCACTGCTATTCATTATTTATTCATTACTTCCCCAGCACCTAGCACAGATCTGACACACGGAGGGCCCTCAATGAATTACTTGTTCAATGAATGAATCAGACAAAACCAAACACACTGACTGGCTCTCGCTCCACAAACCAAATGAAACTTTAGGCATAGAAATGTACTAGAAATGTACCAACATGTAAATAATGATAATTATCCTTCAATGGTGGGAAACATGGGTAAATTTTCAAAAAATTCTATTTCTCTGATTTTTCAATTTTCCTTTATGGAGCACAAATTACTTTCATGTTGACTAAAATAATGCATTTAAAAAATCAAGTCTGCAGTCAAGTAATTGCAGACATTATACCATCATTATTGTGTAAATATTATAGTTATTATTCCAAGAATGAATGGAATAAATTAATTTAGCAATCAGGTGGATTAACTGTGTCTACCAGAGAGTGTGCACCCCAGCTGTGACCCCGAAGTCACCTTGCCCAGAAGCCTCCTTTACCCTATCCAGGACAGTGCTAACCACAGCCATTACCACCACCTCCCCACTCACCCAGCCTCCCCGAGGCCCTTTCTTTCCTCCATTCCTAGAAGTTTGGCTCTGGAACCATCTAACAGGAACACTGCAAGGGCTGGGGAAGTTTTGACGGATGTGATTTCTGCTATGCTCCATGGGGACAAGAGCAACAAGCTGGGTATAGACAGGCCAGGGGGACGGGCTCGGGTGCCTATATTCTGGCATTTAGGAGGGGCAAGCAAGACCCAGGATAGCTCTGAAGCATTTGTGGCAATGGGCAAGAAAACGGTCTTCTCTTTTACCAATTGTTGCTGAGTCTTGCCAATTTGGACCCTATTCAGATTTGGAGCTTTGGAGTCAGACTAGTCACGTGAAATTTATTATTGCCGATCAGATCATGCCATGACTGGGTGAGACACACGGTAAGCTTAGCTCACCCAACTGTTTTCAGACAATTTTAGCAAATTGATCTATTCTGGGGATGTTACTTGATCTTTTTCTACCTTGCGTGGTTTTTTGGTTTGTTTGTTTTCATACAGGGTGGGGGTTACCCTTTATCTTCCCTCACAGAGGAGGTGGAGAAGGAGAAGAACAGACATGCTCAGCATCTATCTTTGGCTGAGGCTCCTAAGTGCCCCCTCCCTGTTTCTGACCGAGGCTGCAGATGCCCTGGAAAAAGCCCCTGGGGCTATAGGCTCAGCTTGAAGATATCCCTTCTAGCTCCACGTTAAACGGCCACCTCTGGTCCAGCTGTCCAGCCCAACTGATTCCCTTGGCCTAGCCCTCTGCATGCTAATGCCCTGCTGGAAATGCTTTTTCCGCTTCAGGTTTTATTTCTAAATTGCAAGGGTTTCCCTAACAGTTTTCTGCTCCACGTCAAGGGTGAGGTACCCCAGGCTCCCGAGGTAGTTGGTCAGACCTGCCCTTCGGCCCCTGAACCAGCCACAGGGCCACAGTACTGTCACCAGACCACAGCTCTCCTGAGTCTGTCCTCCGAACCACACTGATGTATGTATCCTCATCCCTGAAAACAGGATCTTTCAAATGCCACAGACCTGCATGAACAGGAACAACCAATGGCGATCGCTAAAAGCACCAGGCTGACTGGTTTCCCCGTGAGGAAGCGGGGGGAAAAACACCTGCACACCTGAGCACAGCCCTCATCCTCCTCTTTTAAAAGCTGTGGAGCCCACGGGCTCTGAAGCTGAAGCTTTTACGATGGGGACCTACAGTGACACATCTGAAAACTGCAAGAAGATGAACACAGACCCCTGGACACATTTCAATACCCACCCTACTGGTTTATTTAGTTGTTCGAACAGAGGCTCTTCTCCCAATCAAGAGCTTTAAAACAAAACAAACAAACAAAAAAGTTAAACCCAACTGGCCTGAGATTACAAACAAAAAATACTGTTTATCTTTTGAGCAAGACAATGACATCTGGCCACTAGGTGAGCAGATGTTTGCCAAGGCCCAACTCCACTCATCTCTGCTCACAGGCGCTTCCAGCTCGTTACAAGACACCAGTTAATGAACCTTACCTGCTCGGCCGCCTCGGGCTGCTCCAGGGAACATGGCTCCACACTCTGAGTTCCTACCAGTGACGTTCACAGCTGAACAACACGCTTCCTCACATTTAAAGGCATCCCAGTCTTGAGTCACCAAAGCTGTCCCTGGAATCAGCAGAAAACACAGTGTGCCCACGAGCCAAACCTCTCCCCTAAAGGGAAGATGACGACTGCCATTCAAGTGCTGACAGTTCTGGAGAAGCAGCCCACGGCCTCGGGGACCAACATGGCCAAGGTCACCCGCTGTTCTGGTCTTGCTCTTGAAGAGTTTGCCACTCCAAAATACGCCCCTTTGGGATGACTGGTTACCTTAGGCTAGTTCATTTTAAGAAAAAGCAGTGAGAGAAGCTCTGAAAGCCTAGACGTTAAGGTCTTGTAAAAGGATATTTACATTTGTAAGGGAAATATCCATCTGTAAGGGTGTTTCTCCCTCACTGTCCCAGGCCTGCCTTTACATGCAATGGAGAAGGCAGGGACTTAAATCTGCATAACCACCTTCCCCTAGTTTACTGTGCTTTTCCCGGTCACCTTCTATTACTGACCTTCTACCCCCAATATCTTCTTTAGCCTTTAGCTGAAAGTGTTATTTAAGCTGATGGCTTCCACCATTTGGGTGAGTTACTCAGTGTTCCTGGGTCTCTCTCATGTATACAGGAGGTATACATATTATTAAACTTTAATTTGTTTTTCTCTTGCTAATCTGTCTGGTTTTCACTTGATTATTAGTCCAGCCAGAAGAAGAGTCTAGGATAATTCTTCCTCCCAGACACCTGTTTTAAGTGCTTCCTCTCATCACAGACATCTGTGGGAGCCCTCGCTGCCCCAAAAGGACCAGGCTAAACGCGTAGTTCCTGACCCCATGCTGGTGCCCCAAAACGAGCCACAAGGAGCAAAGACCATCCAAGGAGCAGTTACAAGATCGACTCTAAAGCCACAAAAATCATCGAAGTAAAACATTAATTGTAGAATCTAACAGGTGGTGCAATTCTTTCAACGAGTCTGTATGTTTAACCATCTTCCTAATAAACTACTGAAAACACTTTAAAAACTAAATAGAAAACCTGTTTCCTAAAGCAAGAGCCTTTTCAGATCCTTTTAATCAAAGAAAGAAGGCCATAGCCCATCACTGAGACAATTAACTCTGCTTTCCAGAGTGATAATAATAATGGCCCCTAACTGGCACAGGGCATTCAATAATTTGTGAACAGTGCTTGTCACAGAGAGTGCGGGTCAAGTGCAGCCCAGCCCACCTGGGCCCACTTCAGAAGGTGGAAGCCACTGAAAGCAGAAAATCTCAGAATGACAACTCCTCCCCAGCTGCAACACCCAGAAGCCGCATTAGGCAGATGGCAGGGAAGTTGAGCTTGCTAGAGACCGCAAGGCTCCTGGTGGCAGGAGGAGAGTGAGCACCTTAGGGCCTGATCCTCTGCCCTCACAGCCCCTGACCCATTTTTCTGCAGGGAAAGGAAACTGCTGTGGTAAGACAAACAGAGGGGCAGAGAAGCTGTGACCAAGACAGGCAGTTTCACTAAGGGCTCTATTTTTCCCAGAGAGGGCAGCCAACGAAAACTGTGAAGAGTGACAAGGGGTATCAGAGGCCCTATGTGCATTAACGGGGAGCCACGTGGTTAACATGTCAACCACACAGGCCTTTCTTGTAACAATAATAAAACCCAGCCCTCCCCCTACAGCTCCCAGCGAGGTTCTGAACAGCACAGACTCCAGTCCAAGCGGAGCAGCCACGTCAGAGGCCATCCACAGACCCACAGGTGTTTCAGGAACCATCAGCGGAGGCCGGTCTCCAGACCCTGTATCTGGGCACAAGGGGCAGTGAGTAAAGAGAACGGGCCGTGACCTGAGGATGTCCTGGGATGAACAAACCGTCTTCCTGTGGGAAGAAGGGAGAAACCAGGGCACCAGTGGAGTCTCGCAAAGTGAAGGTCTGGGCGGCCCCGGCCCAGCTAAGCCGGGATCTACGCTTCTTAGGTCAGCGGCCCCTTGGGCAATGCAGGCAGAAAGTCTTGTGCCTAAAACATCCCAGGGCTTGTTCTGAGACCCCCACAAGGTGGGTTCCTTTGCGGCCCCTGGGACCCCACCTTGTGACCCTGGACCCTGGAACCCAAACTGGTGTTTGGCGGGTCTGTCTTTCTAACTGAAAACCTGAGGCAGGCTGGGTTCCAGGGTCAGTTTTACCGGCCCGACGTGCTTCCCAGGCCCACGGGACAAGGGCAAGAGCTCAGGCGAGGTCTGTGGATAACCCGGGATGGGCGGGGACGGAAAGGGCAACAGGTGACAAGCCGCGCACGGAGGCAAGTTCTCCGCTCCGGGGCCAAGAGTAGCCTGGACGCCCCTAGAGTCTGGCCGGTACCCCGGTGGCACTTACGCGCTCGTGTGTCCACCGCTGGACAGAACCGAAACTTTCTGCGGCCAAGCGGAAGAGCGCGGGAGCGCGGCGTGGTCGGCCATGATACGCAGACCGCAACACAGGCGGGTGCGGACTACAACTCCCGGCATGCTGCACAGGGCCAAGGCCTACAACATCCATCGGACGTCACGTGCAGATGGACGCAGACTACAACTCCCGACATGCGCCGCAGAGCAGATGTTTACAACTCCTACTGGTCCTTCCTGGCAGCCCGCCGTGGGTTAACCCTTGCAATGCCGGCGTGTGCCCACAAACCATGGGTCTGGAATCTTGAAAGCAGCGCTGTCCATGTTTAACTTGAGAATTTGAAACGCGGCTAGTTTGAGTTGAATTGTGCGTGTGTTGTAAGTGCAAAATACACCTGAATTCCAACGACTCAATACGAAAAAAACGAATGTAAAATAGCTTAACATTTTTATATTGATTACATGTTGAAATGATAATATTTTTGATATGTTGAGCTAAATAAAAAACATTATATATTGATCTCCCTCACTTCTTAAAACACTGATCTACTTAAAATGAGTGCTCAAAAACTACGTGTTAATGAACTTCCACCCCTAACTTCTGCCCCACTCTCTGCTCAATTTCTATTTATTAGTTATATTTTCTATTTATAAGTTGCAAAGTACTCAGAGTGGACTTAATAGAACACATGCATTCGTTAATAATATCTATATGCAATAATATCTACTACATCGTGTATGTGGGAGGTAATGACAAAATCATCACTTCCTTTCATTTTCTCGTTGATTCCAAGACTTGAGCCCCTGGGAACCTGCAGATCCCAGTATGGCATACTTGGGTGTGGTTAGCTGGGTGGTCTCTGCCATCAGGTAGACTGAGGGGGGCTTCAACTTGGCCACCTCCCAGCAATGTAACCCCGGCCAGGTCACTTTTCCTCTGGGTGTTTTCTTCCTCGTCAGGTGATGAGGAGGAGTGTTCTGAGGACTGAATAAGATAATGTATGTGACGTGCTTTCCCAATTCCTGGCACACCGTACACACTTAATAATAACAGTAGCAATGATTATTATATAATTCTATTAACTCACACCAGGATATAATCAGCAAGGCAGCCACACAATGATTTTCAGATTTTGCCCTATTTTGTTTTTCACGAAAGGTGAGAACTTCAAAGTGCAGGGTACCACAGCAAGTGTCTTTGCCTCATGCCTGACTAAAGTCAGGGCCAGGGCAGTCAGGACAGCACTGGGAGTCTCTGAGATGGAGGTAGGGCAGCAGCATTTCCCAGGATGATTTACTATGGGAACCGTTGGTCATGAGGCATGTTAAGGGATTAGTGTTCCAGGAAACACACTTTGGCACATGCAGATGGAAAACCAGAGGAGATGGAAGGAAACTCAGAGTGTGTTGGTTCATGGGTTCTCACTTGTGGGCATGGGAATCACATGGGAAAGTATTTATAAATACAGAGGCCTGGGCCCCATCCAGACGTACTGAATCAGTACCTCTGATAAGGGTGAGCTTCTGGTGTGTATATTTTAAAGTACCTTCCCAGGTGATTCTGTCAGGCATTCCTAGTTAAAATCCTCTGACCTAATTCATTGCATTACAGATGAAGAAACTAAGGCCTAGAAAATGTTAACAGGCTTGTAGAAGGAGACACAATGTGTGGCCCGAAGGCTTAGGTTTGAATCCTCACTGTGTGACTTCTTGTAATTTGCTTAACTCCTTCATGCACACAGCAATTTCAAATGACATTTGTGACTATTAAATGAGCTAAGGCAAGACAAGCACTCTAGCATGGTGCCTCATATAGAGTTAGGGTTGAATAATTTCTGGCTATTTTGTCATCGTCACCATCATCATCATTGCTATCGTCATCACCACCATCATCACTATTTCCACCATTACCACCAGTATCACCACCACCACCATCATCATCATCACTATCATCATCAGTGTCATCATCTCCACCAGCACCACCACCATTACCACCAGCAACACCACTATCATAATCGCCATCATCAACATCACTATTTGCAGCACCACACCCAACCAGCTAGCGGCACACCTGGGACTAAAATCCTGATCTTCAGACTCATAATTCAGTGCCTCTTCCACTATGAAGCCTCCAAATTCTCAAGGCAAACCTAAGGAGGCTTTAAGTATTTCATTGCCCAAGATTGTGCAATGAAATCTTTTTTTCTGATTAGAAAAATAAAATTCTTTTTTTCCCAAACTGGCTCTTGACACTCAGAATAAAGGAAATCAACTACATATGAGATATGAGAAGAAACTAAAAAGGGCCCCCTAGAAAAAGTCTTATCTTTGCTACCAAGGAATAACCTTTAAGTAAATGGATGGCAGGAAGGAAATTCTCAATAATACTATTCTACAATAATCGAGCTTGCCATTTTCTAAGAGTGTCACTTCCTCGTTGAATAGTTCTGGTGTCCTGAGCAGGGGGCAGTACTGAAAGGAGCAGTTTGGGGTGGGGTCTGATTGTATTGCTTGTCAGAGTCTTCTTCCTAAGATATTTTTGGGTGGGCGCATCGATGCCACACCTCTGGTGTCCCATATTGTTGACTTCGATTGCAGCAAGCCTGGGCAGTAGTGAAACCTCAGTAACCTCATCCCCACAGGTGGCAGTTCTTTGTAGATTTGGTGGCTGGTCTCCTTCCCTAGTTGGGGGGATTCCCCATCATATGAGTCTTGGTGGGAGATAGAGCCCACTTCTACAGCAAGCCCATGCGTGCCGTCCCAGCTCCCACGGGGCCAGAGTGTAGGCGTGTGGCCTTAGCTCCATCCAAGCACTGCATGTGCCTGCCATGTGCAGGGCGGTGGCAGTTCCTTCCGGAGCTGCTGCTACCTCTGGCCTCTGGAGTGGTTGTGCCAGAGATAAGCTTCTTTGGTCTTACCTGTTTCTTCTGCCTTCCCGTCAGTTTTGTGAGCTCTACAGCATCTTTTCTCTTTCTCTGAGTATAAACACTTCCGTGTTTTACTTCCCTCCATTTTATGTATAATTATATTCATTTCTTTCTTTTTTCATTTTCCTGAATCATTTGTGATGTAGTTGTAGATATTATGACACAATCACGATGCAATCTTGCCCAATATTGTTTCATACATTTTTCTTCTGCATGACAGCTGGAGGTGATTTCTGTTGATTATATCTAAGAGTCCTTATGGACACATTCCTTGTTTGGGGAAGCAGAATGATGTGGTGGAAAAGTAGGTATTTGGGGACAAGATAGGCCTGAGTTTAAAAATCCCCGATCTGGATCCCATGAGCTTGAGCAAGTCATTTATCTCTCCAAGCCTCCCTTTTCTCATCTGGGTAAAAAAGACAATGCCTACCTTACAAAGTCGTTGTGAACATGTGACATAATGTGTGCAAGGCACATAGCACAGTGCCTGGCACATAGTAGGTGTTCAATGAATATTTATTGTGTGAGTGATCAAATGAATAAATACACTAGATCAGTGCTTCTCAAACTTGGCTCTACATTATAACCACCTGGGGAACTTTTAAAAATCTTGATGCCTGGTCACACCCCAGACCAATTGCATCAGAAACTCTGGGGGTAGGACCCAGGCATCAGTATTTTTTGAAGCTTTCCACGTGATCTAGCATACTGCCCAGATTGAGAACCATGCCCTGGATGTTGGAGTATGACCTCTGTGAGCCCTAATGCGCTCCATGGTCTAAGTGGGGAAACAGAGGTCTTACAAGGTGGCTGTGAGATGTGGAAAGGTATGGACCCAGCACAGAGTAGGTTTCAGAAAAAGTCAGTTTCCAATCTCCTGTATGTGTCTTTAGTTAGGTGCAATGCTCTGTGTGGGCCAGGTAAACGAAGAAGACTTATTGGGGTGGGTTCTGAAATGCACTGGAATTTCCGCATACCTACTGAAATTTGTGTCCTGTATTGTTCTGCTCAGCCCGCCATAAAAAAAATCCCACAGACGAGGTAACTTAAACAACAGAAGTTTCTTTTCTCACAGTTCTGGAGGCTGGAAGTCTGAGATGAAGGAGTCTGCAGGGTTGGTTCCTTCTGCGGCTGTAAGGGAGAATCTGCTCATAGCGTTCTCCTAGTTTTGGGTGGTTGCTGGCCATCTGTGGTGCTCCTTGGCTTGGGGTAGTATACCTCTAGTCTTCACATGGCTTTCTCCCTTTGTCCCTGTCTGTGTCCAAACTTTTCCTTTTTTTAAGGACACCAGTCATTGGATTAGGGGCCTGTCCTAGTGCAATATGACCTCATCTCAACGAACTGCATATGTAACTAACCTACTTCCAGATGAGGTCACATTCAGAGGTATGAGGGGTTAGGGTTTGAACATAGGAATTTAGTGGGGGACACACTTCAACCCAAAACATGCCCTATGCTCCCTATGCTATAGATTTGTATCCCATGAAGAATCTCATGGAAATGCAACCCATGAAATTATAGGCCCATAGACTTTATTTTTTAATCATGGGAAGGGACCTTACAGATCACTGAGTTCAAACCTCTCCAGTTAAGTTGAAAAAATAAACTCCAAAGGAGGGGAAGTGGCTTTCTAAAGGCCCAGCCAGAAAAGTGAGTGACTTCCTCATGGGACCAACGTTTGTGGGTCCTCTAACGTTGAAATAAACAGAAGATACTTTGAAGAAATAACAATGTTCAGTATTATTACTTTTTTAAAAACTCATATTTTCCTTACCATTAGACAAGATCAGAGGCAGAAGGTTGAACCAATTGTAACCAAAGTGGGAGGAGCAGATACAGGTGGGTACGTTCTCTTCTCAACTCCTATAATTCATGGCAAAGTGCCTTGGAATAGTTTCAATGACATGCGCAAGGTATGCATTCCCAGTTGTGTGAAAAACCAAGTGAGGTCATTTTCTGTTGGTCCAGAGGGTTCACCCAGGTCATCTGGAGAAAGGGCCAGGAATTTCCTGGGACTGGAGTAATCCTATGGAAACCTTTCCCCAACTGTGAGTGACTAGAGGCTGGCCAGCTTGAAAATGGAGCTAATTCATCTCTGCTGTCTCATTTCCCCCTACACAGGCTTTGCACTGGCTTCACGCTGACCTCACACAGAGCAGGCCCTCCATAAATGAGGCCAGGGACCTCCTGGAGGTCTACACGTCTCCTGCTCATGCCCTTTTCCCTGCAACCACCCCATTTCCCATGCCCGTCTGTTGGCCATTTCTTCTAACCACAAGTGATGTTCAAGGCTGATATTCTGAAATGGTCAAAGTCCAGGAATTGGGCTGCTTTTGTCCTCCTTTGGTCCCTCTGGTCACACTTCCTTTTGTGGAAGGGCGGGGGGGGGGGGTTCGTTGTGCAGCAGGGGACTACAACCACCTCACACCTAAAATCTGAGCTGGTTTCACGGTGGAGAGGGGAGATCTATACAGAATAACTTGGTGAGGGGTTAGGATAACCGCAGCTCCTCTTCACAAACTAACCCCCAAACCTGCAAAGTAGCGCTCATCACATTTTCAGGCGGCCTGAAATTCCCAGCAGGAAGCAGTGTCATTCCTTTTGATTGGAGGGCTGATCTCTGAAAGGTTCTTGTTCAGATACAAACAGATCACGAGATAGAAAAAAGCCTTGGACTTGGAGACAGAACACTTGGGTTACCAGACCAGAGTGGGATAGGGGACCGAAAACTGAGCCACAGAGCACTCCAGAAAGACATGGTCTTGGACAATTTTGCCTAAGGCCTAAACGGAGCCAATTTCCCACCAGCCTGACCCACACAGAGCTTGGTCCACATTTTAGCTCCAATCCCTCTTCTGTGTCCCTCCCTTCACCCCAGACCCTAACCCAGTTTCCCCATAAGCAGAGAGCTTTGAGGAATCTTATGTAATGACCCTGGGTAGAAACAAGGAGGACATAACTAGCCAGAGGTAAGCCAATTCATGCTAATCTTTTATTTGTGAACATGATACAATGATGCTTTCTGTTTTTATGAGATGATTGCAATAGTAATTCGTATTAGTCTGGGCTAAATGATTTGCAAAGCAAGTACTTTTACACACATGATTTCATGGGTACCTCCACCATGTGGGCAGAGTCTGTCTTTGTGTTGTCAACATTTCTGCAGTTTTACAGATGGCAGCACGGAGGCTCTGAGAGGCCCAAAGTCACAGTGGATAAGAAAAAGAGCTTGGTATTGGGGTTTGGGGTCAGGGCTCAAATTCCGAGAGCTTTCTCAGCCAGTTTACTTTGGAAATCTGTCCTACTGGGCTTTGCAGCTTTCACAAATGAAAGCCATTAGGAGTTCAACAAACCAAGTGATATCTGGGCTGGTGGGCTCTGGAGAATAATTCATGGGAAGCCCACGGATGATACCTGGAGTTGACTAGAAGATACAATATAAACAAGTGTCAGAAGAGGAAACAGAAGTAGAAAAAAGGCAAAAATATGATCTCCTATCCACTTAACCAACCACAAATATTACTGGGCACCAAGGAAAATTCTAGACATGCAACACAGGTTGTATTCTCGAGGAAGTGTCACTCTGGCTGAGGTCATCCGAGGTCTGGAGCTGTCCTGGGCTTAGAGGCCCATTCCTTTCAGGAATCGGCAAGGTTCTTCTCTTCTTGATTTTGCTTGAGAGTGGAAATGGAAATGCTGGGAAGAGGATCTTCCCCAGAAACTGCTGTGGATTTTTTTATGTTTCAGGAGTGGCAGGTCTGCAGCCTTGTGTCCAGGGCACCGTTCTTCAACTGGAGAGGGAGGGGTAGGCCTGCAGGAATCCATCTGAGGTTTCACAGTGGTTTCAGTGGATGGAGGGAGGGGAGAGCAGGAGGTTGTGGCCAATGAAGAGTGTGGTCAGAGAATGCAGAGTGTGGTCATGGGTCTCACCCACACTCCTTTCTGATAGGATGCCCCTCTAGCTTCCTGTTTACACCTTTCTGTCTCTGTGCCTCTTCCCTTGGATTTCCAAGGAGCTGGATTCGGAGAAGACTCTTGATTAAAGATTCCCCGGGAGGCTAGTCTATTGGGAAAGCCAAAACATCACTAGAAATGTAAAGAGATGGGCATGATTGTATTTAATGAAGTGCTCCAAGTGACATGGCTGTGTGTTGTTGAAAAAAATACTTGGATAAGCATCTTAGTATGTGAAGGAATGGGATGGAGTGGGGACAGTGAAGCAAGCTTCTCCAAGAACATGCTGTGTGGTGATACCCCAGAACCTGCCTTCTAAGAAAAGTGGGTTCAAAACCCATGGTGGTTTGGTTTGGCCAAGTGGGTGTGTGAGCTGGAATCCTCTGCCCTTCTGCTCCCTGGGCTGAGCCCACCATCTAAATAAAAGTTGAACAAAAGTTGAATCCTATCAATTTGAGGGGGCGCCAAATGATTAGCCTGACAGAAGCCCATAAGCTTCTCTGACCCTGTAACCATCTCATGGTCTCCTTCCTTTTCCTATTTCTTCCATTCATGGCGAGTAATGGCCCCACCTATTGGTTAGTTAGTTCCCTAGAGCTTTATCCCCTCACTGGTACACCACCCAACCCTCTCCAGCAGGTGTTACTGACCTAATTCTTGAAATTAGACCCTCACTCTTCCCCAGCCAGGTCAAATTCCTCCAAGGCTGGCCACCTAATGGCAAATAGATCATTGAAATTGTAGCTGGAACTGAAGGGAAAAATACATCTCTAGGCTCCAGCTGAGGGCTGTATTAGTAGCTACTTTATTCAACAAGCATGTACTAGGTGCCACAGTAACTCTGTGCAAAGGAACTGAGCAAGACTCTGGTATTCCCATTTTCGAGGACTTGCAGCAAATGTTTCTAACTAAGGTGCATGTCAGAACCCCCTGGGGAGCTTTCCAAAGGCCCCATTCCAGAGCTGAATCAGGTTCGCAGATTGGAACCAGGTCTGTGTGGTTAAGTTTAGAGGGTGGCTTTTTATCTACGTTTTTGGATGTGAAGCTATGAGACTGTGTAAGAGGTAGGCATGTGTACCACTAACTAAAAAGCAAGGTCAAGCATAATCATTGCCATGGAGAAGATTAAATAATGTGCTCTGAGTGTAGACTAGGGAAGAAAGGTTAGTATCTATAAAGAAGCAGCCTGGGGCAAGGAAGGTCGAAAGCGCCCCATGGTGTATTTCCCCTGAAAGCATAAATCAGAAGAATAATGACAGCTGTCATTCTTTGCTCCTTCTCAGTACACAGTGATAGAGCACCAGGGTCCATCCTTAGCAGGGGGTAGGAACAGTAAACCGTCCTCGGGCAGTTTGCAGTCTGAAGGGGCAGGGAGATAAGACATGCAAGTGTGTAACTACGAGGTATGGTGGAAAGTGACAAATAATATTTTCGAGGGGACAAGCAGAGTGCCACAGCAAAACAGAGAGGGCACTCCTGATTTAAAGATTGAGGAGGGGCTTCCGGAAGGAGGTGGCCTTTCAGCTGAGGCTTGCTTGTAGGTTAGGGAGTAAAAGGGCACATGTTCCAGGCCCAGGTGACAGCATGACAAGAGCCCAGAGGTAAGTGGGAGAAAGATTTCTGGAAAGGGGCCAGTGGTCTTTTGTGTTTGGATCCCAAGCTGATTGGGGGTGGGAGCTTAGGGTGGAATAAGAATGGAAAAGTCAGTTGGCACTAGATTGAAGGGGTCTTGGAAGACTTGCTAAGGTGTCTGGGCTTTATTTCTATGTAGCTAGGAGCCCGTAAGGCTTTTGAAGCACCCTGATTTCAACGCAGAGGACACTTGGTGGGGAAAGAGATGAGCAGCAGGAAACTGCTAAGGGGAAGCGAGGCCATTGTGGGGGGATGAATCTGTGGGCTCATGATGGCAAGAACATCTCTGAGAGACACTGGGCAGGCAGAGGCAATAAATCTTGGCCGTGGGAGTGGAGGGAAAGGAAATGCAGGGCTCGAAGATGACTCAGGTTTGGAGTGTGAGCGACTGGGGCACAATTATCACACACAGTGAGTTTCAGCCCCTCATCAAGTCTTGACGGATGCTCCTTTCTGGGACATCTTCCTTGTTTTAGAACCTTCTGAAACTAAGCAATAAGAAATCCATGTCTAAATGAAGGAATGAATGATGAACTCAGAATCCAAGAAATGTTTTTCTTGATGGCAATATACAATTTGCAGGTGGGGATCCACTTTTCTGCAGAAGAGGGGGCATGTACCTGGTGTAATGTATTTCTTCCGCCCCCCCCCTCCCCGCCACCAGGAGGCTGTAGCTTCCCCAGAGTTGCACCTTCTGCAGGGCTCCTTCCTGTACCATTTCTCCTTGCTCCCACTCCAGCTCCTTTGTCTATAGCTACCTGCCCCACCAAACTCTCTTTCAGTAGAAGGAGGCACCCTCATAGTGGAAGGAACCCGGGGAGTGAGGTAGCGGGGAAGGGATCGACCCCTGTGACCTGCAGAAGTGCCGGAGCAGACTTTTGAGGTGTCTGCGGAACTTGACCCCGACGAAGACGTAGAGCACTGGGTTGAAGCAGCAATGGGAGAAGGCAAAATTGCGACAGATGAGCAAGACGTAATCCAGCTGCTGGCTGATCTCACAGCTCCGGATGACCTCCAGTTTCAACAGCGTCTGCAGAAACAGGGACAGGTTGTAGGGAGCCCAGCTGATGAAGTGGGCCAGCACAATGGTCAGGATGAGCCTGACAGTCCGGTGGTGCCGTCTGGACCGTGACCGGAACAGGGTCCTGAGAATCTCCACGTAGCAGAACAGGATAATCCCCATGGAGAGCAGGAAGAAGACGATGTGCTGGTAGACCGAGGCCAGGAACCACTTGAGTTCTGAATAATCACAACGGGAAGGTTCTGGATTCTGAAACACTTTGTGGAAGATGGCATCAGGGATGGAGGACAGGACGCTGGCGGCCCACACCACCGTGGTCACGAGCACTCGGCATTGGAGGGTGTGGACTCTCAGGGATGAGAGGGGGTTCACCACAGACAGGTAGCGGTGGATGGTCATGATGGTCAGGAAGAAGATGCTGCTGAAGAGGCTGATGGAAAAGACCATGTTGAGGAGCTTGCAGGGGAAGTCGCCCAGCACCCAGCCCCAGTGGTATTCCAAGGTCCACAGAGGCAATAAGAAGGAGAACACCAGGTCCGAGAGGCATAGGTTGAGGATGAAGACGTTGGTGAGGGACTCCAGGCTCTCATACTTCACCAGGACCCACAACACCAGGCTGTTGCCCACCAGGCTGAGGACGAACACCAGGCTATACAGGATGGTGGTGTTGAAGGCAGCAAAGGTGAAGGTCCGCTTCTCACACAGAAAGCTGTCAGGATCATAATCGTAAGGGGTGGTGGACTCTGGGATGCCTGAGGGCTCCATCTAGACATTGAGAGCGTCTGAAGTGATAGAGACATGGAGTTGAAAGGCACCTGGTTAGGCTATAGTTCCAGAGAATTCATATTACAGAAATGTGCGGTCCATGGACTTGCTATCGTGTATCCCCGAAAATAAGACCTAGCCGGACCATCAGTTCCAATGCGTCTTTTGGAGCAAAAATTAATATAAGACTCAGTCTTATTTTAATATCATGTAAGACCGGGTCTTCATAACATAATATAATAATATAATATAATATAAGACTGGGTCTTACATTAATTTTTGCTCCAAAAGACGCATTAGAGCTAATGGTCTGGCTAGGTCTTATTTTTGGGGAAACACGGTACTAGTTGGTGAACTGTTTGTAACAAGATAAGGATATTTCACCAGCACATGGAGTCATTAAGTATACTCTAGTTTGGTTAGCATTCTTTCTTAGCAAGGTTTTCTTGATGAAGGAAGCAGTGCATTAATTTACATTCTGTCATAAGCCCCTTTTCTCCTTGAAGATTGGCATTTGAGTAGCACGAAGTTAGACCAGTCTCCTAGTAGGTGTAGGAGAAAGCAGTGCAACTGGATTCAAAGACCTGGAACTGGATTCAAAGATGAAATTTGGGCCCTATTACTGTGCTCCTGGGCAAACCATTTAAGCTTTTTGAAACTTTGGTCCTCACATATAAAATAGGGCTAATGATCCCAGAGTCATTCCCTCGTTTACTCAACAAATGTCTAGTGAGCATTTACTATGTCTGCTTGATTCCCTCCCCTCTTCTCTCCCTCCATCTCTCCCTTCCTTTCTTTCTTCCTCCCATAAAATGTAGAAGTCATGATGGCAGGATTGTTTCAGGAAACTTGCTGTCTCTTGAAACAAGTCCAAAAAGAAATGACACAAACGGAGCAAACGTCTCTCATACGAAAGGGGTAGAGAACAAGAGCCCCAAATTCTGTGTATACTTGTATTTCAAAAGCATAATGCATTCTGACCAAGTGGTGCTTATACAAAAACTAAGAGATTGGTTTAATATTTGAAAAAGCAGTCAATTTAAATCACCATATTAACAGAATAATGACAAAACTGTACGATCCTTCTTGATAAATGCAGAAAAGCATTGGACAAAACTCAACATCCATTCATGACATAAACTTTCAGCAAATGAGAGGTATCAGACATCTACAAAAATCATTGCACTTTTTGTTGGTTATTCATTCACTTACTCAAAATTTCAGAGACACTCATGGTCTGGGCCTGGGAGGCCTTGGGGATAAAAAAGGAGAATGTTGCCAAACCTCAAACTCCTCCAAGTTACATTCTAGTTTGGATCCCTTTCGCCTGTCCCTCCCCATCTCCGTGGCCCACTCAACTCTAAGAGAGTAAATTTATCTGTGGTCCACAACATAACTTGAATTGAGAAACACAGCTCTAAATTATCCAACTACCAATAATAACAACACCTACATAACGACTTGTAATAAAATAAATGCCTCTACTTTCTTGAGCAAAAGGAAAAGAAAAGTGTTATATATGACAGTTCTGTTCAAAGTACCATCCGTTGACCAGATTGTGGGGGATCCCCAGACCTATGGAATTGGAGCCTTGAGAATCTGCATATTTATGACCAACCCAGGTGGTTCTGATGCACAATAAAGTCTAAGATCTCCTGGCATAGCTGATTAAAATTAGACAAAAACATGTTTAAATGGTACTCACCTATATCTATACCTCTGGACGTGTGTCTTGAAGGAGAAATGGTGCTTCTCTGTTTCTTATTTTTGTTCAAAGAAACCGAAACACCTGCCCTGCCCAGAAGGCTGGAGGGAGGTGGGGGAAGACTACTGTGTGAAGTTTCAGAGGGAGTCTTTACTAAGCCCTCTTCTCCCCAACTCAAGGCTTCCTGGTTTGATCCACCTCCGTCCCCCGGCTCCCACCCGAGACCTCGTGTTAGAACTTGGTTACAGCACTGGTCACACAGAAAAGAGCTGGATACCCAACCTGTCTCCACAGGCAGGTGGGGTTGACAATTTAGGGGTCTTCTGAGCCCTTAGGTTCCACCAAGGGTAGATGCAGGTAATTTTGAAGTTAGAAGGGAACTTAAAGGATAATGCATTTTTTAAGCTGTACTTTTATTTTTATCAAAAATTGTGTTTGATTAACGTACCAGTTATGTATGATTATGATTATTTTAAACTGAGATAAAATTCAGGTAACATAAAATTTACTATTCTAAACTGCAGAATTCAGAAGTTTTTAGCATATTCACAATGCTGTACAATCATCATTACTATCCAACCCCAGAACATTTCCATCACCCCCAAAAGAAATCCCATACTTGTTAGCAGTCAGTCCCACTCCCCACCTCCCTCCATCCCCTGGCAACCACTAATTTACTTTCTATATGTATAGTTGTATCTATTCTGGACATTGTATAGAAGTGGAATCATACAATATACAACCTTTTGTGACTGGCTTCTTTCACTTAGCATAATGTCTTGAAGGCTTATTCACCTCGTACCATGTATCAGTATTTCATTTCTTTTTATGGTTGAATGACTGAACAATATGGTTGAATAATTCCATTGTATGGATAAACCACACTTCATTATTCCATTCATCAGTTGAAGGACATTTGGGTGGTTTCCATTTTTTGGCTATTACGAATACTACTGCTCTGAACACTCATGTACCTGTTTTATGTGGACCTATAGTTTTAATTCCCTTGGGTATACACCCAGGAGTAAAATTTCTGGGTTTTATGGTAACTCTATGTTTAACTTTTTGAGGAACTGCCACACTGCTTTCCATAGAACTTCACCATTTAACTTTCCTACCAGTATTGTGTGAGAATTTCAATTTCTCCACATCTTTACCAACACTTGTTAGTTTCCTTTAAAAAAAAATGACAGGATATGAAATGGTGACTTGTTATGATTGAGATTGACATTTCCTTAATGAATAACAATGTTGAGTATCTTTACATGTGCTTGTTGGTCATGTGGGTCTTTCTTTTGGAGAAGTAGATATTCAGAACTGTTGGCTCTTAAAAATGTGGGTTGTTCGGCATCTTATTATTAAATTATAAGAGTTATTTATATACTCTGGATACTGAACTCTTATCAGATACGTGATTTGCAAAGAACTTCTCCCATTTTGTGGGTTTCTTTTTTTAATTTCTTGATAGTGTCCTTTTACACACCCAAGTGTTTAATTTTGATGAAGATAAATTTATAATGTTTTTGGTTGTTTCTTGTGATTTTGGTGTCACATTTAAGAAACCATTGTCTAACCCAAGGTCACAAAGATTTGTACCTATGTTTCCTTCCCAGAGATTTTTAAGTTTTAGTGCTGAACTCTAAATTATACTCTAGATCTATTCTTAGGCCGGCACTACCTTGTTTTGATTACCGTAACTTTGCAGAAAGTTTTGAAATTAGGAAGTAAGCATCCTCCAACTTTGTTCTTTCTTCTATTTAAGATTATAAATATGGATCAATTGAATATGATTGAGAGCGGTTTCAACAAGTGTGCCAAGACCACTGAGTGGGGAAAGAACAGCCTTTTCAGCAAATGGTGCTGGCATAACTAGATATCTACATACAAAAAAATAAATTTGCACTCCTACCTCACGTGAGTTACAAAAATTAACTCAAAATGGATTAAAGTCCCAACTTGAAGAGCTAACACTATAAAACTGTTGTGTGTCAAAGGACACTACCAAGAAATGAAAAAGGAATTCTGTTAAGGATTGCACTGAACCTATGAATCGATTTTGGGAGTATTGACATTTTAACAGCATTGAGTTTTTCAATCCATGAACACAGGATTCCATGTACTTAGATTTTCTTTTATATTTTTCCATCGTGTTTTGTGGGTTTTGGTGAACAGATTTCACATTTTCTTGCTTAAATTTATTCTTATGCATTTTAATTTTATGCCGTTGTACATGAAATTATTTCCTTCCTTTCATTTTCAGATTGTTCATTGATTGTTCATTTTCAGATTGCTCATTGATATAAAAATACAACTGATTTTTATATATTGATCTTGTATTCTGCATCTTTGCTGAACTCATCTATTAGCTTTAATAGTTTTTGTGGTTTTGCTTGTTTGTTGCCAATCCAGGGTTTTCTATAAAATCATGTCATCTTTTTATAGAGATAGCTTTAATTCTTTTTTTCAAGTCTGGGTGCTTTTTTTCCCCCTTCTTCCTTCCCTTGCCTAATTGCCCTGGCTGAACCTCCAGTTCAATGTTGAACAGGAGTTGTGAGAGTGGACGTTCTTATTTTGTTCCTGATCATAAGGGAAAAACTTCTAGTCTTTCACTATTAAGTAGGATGTTAGCTGTGGGTTTTTAATACATGCCTTTTATCAGATTGAATAAGATGCCATCTATTCCTAGTTTGAGTGTTTTTCTTTTTTTAAATCATGAAAGTGTGTTGGAGTTTGTCAAATGCTTTTTCGGCATCCATTGAGTTCCGTTGTATGGATGTACCACAGATTTTTTTAATCCCTTCACCCGTTGAAGGACATCTTGGTTGCTTGCATTTCTTGGAAATTACCAAAAATACTTTGTGCACTATAGACACTGTCTATAATGTATACATTTTTAAACAGAAAATTCTAAAACATTGGTCAGACTGAACAAAAGTGGGGCTGAGTTCCAGCCTCACGCAGACTCAACATGCACAAGGGAAGTCCAGGCCTGGGTACAGCACAATGTGGACAGGGATCCTCGCCTGTCCAGCAGGAGGGTCCACAGAGAGAAACATGGGTTTAGGGAGCCGCCATCATTCTGCCAACCATTGACTTGATCAGATCTCATAGCGACACTGTGAAGAAAGCACTATCAATATTTGAATGTCATGGATGAGCCAGCAGAGGTGCCCAGAGGTTATATCACTTGGCCACAGTCAAACAGCAAGAAAATAGGGACCGAGTGGGATTGCACCCAGCAGGTCTGGCTCCAAGGTCGCAGGTTTCTGGGGGATGGCTTGGTTCAGGGTGAGCCACCCTGCTTTCCAAGATTGGGCATGGGTTTGGGGTCGGGGATGTTAAACAGTGTCTGACTCATTAGGCTGGGGTAGACTGTCTCCTCCACTTGTGCTCTGACTGCTCCTAGAGACGCCTGGTGTAGGCCCAGCCCTCATTATAGATGTGTCGGACTAGCATTTCAAGATTTCGTTTCAACACTAATTTCTTGTCACACAAAATTTTTGATCCACATAACAAATGAAGGGCTATTTGGTGACATCTTTAAAACTTGAAGGGATGGTATAACCATCCCAGAAAACAATTTGGCTGATTCTTAAAAAGCTAAACACACACCTCTGTGATCCAGCCATCCCATTCCTATGTATTTACTCAAGAGAACCAAAGACAATGTCCATACAAAAATTTATCCATAGAAACGCTATGAATCATCATAGTAGTTTATTTGTAATAGTGCAAAACTTGAAGCAGCTCAGGTGTCCATCAATGGATAAACTGTGGAATACCCATACTAGCATCTTAGCAATAAAAAGGAACAGTCTATTAATACATCCTACAACATGAATGGATCTCAAAGTGATGTGGAGTGAAAGAAGTGAGAAAGAGTACACACTGCGTTATTCCACTTATAGAAGTAAAAAATGCAAACTAATCCAGGGTGACAGAAATCAGACTAGTGGTTGCCTGGGATGGGAGTGGAAGGAGGTTTCGAATACAAAGGAGCATGAAGAAACTTAGGGGGTGATAAAAGTGATAAAAGTGTGTTACTTCGATGTGATGTGATAATAGAGATACATAAAACATCACTAACTATAGTCTTAATCACATACAAAGGCAAGGTTCTGGGTGACCATGTGTTTGATACATTAGGACACTTTAGTCAAACTAAGGTATATCATGACATTGGTTGTTCTCTACTGTCCTAGTGAAAGTAGGCAGAGAAAAGGATTAGCTCAGGGCTTCTCATTGCCAGCTCAAGCTCTGCATAAATGACCTCAAAACTTCTGTCCTTAAAGAAATCTTATCTTCTGTAGCCAGGGAGCTGAGCTATCTGGAAAGCAAACCACCTCTCAACTTTCAAGTGGCTTAATTATAATGCAAATCAAACCCACAGCCTTGCAGGGGGTCTGTTAAAGTGAGGGTATTGACTGGGAAGGAATGGGATCCTGAAAATTGGGGTGGGGACATGTGGGAAGATCCCAAGGAAGCTGGGGGGCACAGAATCCCTAAACTGCCAGCAGAAGCAGCCCTTCCACCTGTCTGACCCACCAAGTCACCAACAAATGGAGGTGGTACATATGAGATTGGGACAAAGCAGGCTCTGAAAGCGCAAGTACGTTCCATGAGGAAGTGGCCCAAATGCCCAGGGCCCCTACTCTTGCTACATGGCTTGTTCTCTCGCAGCCCACAAACTTTCGACCTCATGAGGAATTCCCTTACGTCCAGCTGAATGAGGAAGAGGAAAACTCGCGTCTGTTTTACAGCTGGAGAAGCATTGCACCTTCTTTCTGGAACATCCCCGAAGGACAGTAGGGAAGGGAAATCCTCCCAATGGGCAGAACGTTGAGCGTTGCACCCGGTTGGTTGTTCATTTTGCTTGGGAAAAGAAATGGGTCCCCAAGTTCTCAGACATCGTATTTCTAGACAGCCTCTGGGTTCAGGCCCACAGATCTCAGCCTGTGCACATCAAATTTGCTAGCTGATTTCAAAAGGAACATCTTAGTTCCCCGATTCCCAGCCTGAGGGATAGGGAGGCAAAGGACTCTCACTTTTACTTCTGTGTAACATGCAGCTTACATTTCCCACTTCTAGCAGAAAGAGGAAAGGGTGCCTGGTCAATTTTCATTTCCACTTGACCAAGGTCCAAACACACGTGACCACTCTAGCCTCCAAGATTTTTTTTTTGGTTTAGGTATGTGTAAGTCAGTGTTCTACTACAGAAACAGAACCAGTAGGATGGAGATGTGTATATATCTATATCTATATCTCTCTCTCTATATATATATGGTAATTAGATATATTTATAAATTATGTATTTATATAATATAAAACCATATATTTATATAATATACATATATATTTAGAGATACATTTATAACATATGGTATATACACACATTTACAATAACAAAGCCATACTTCTACCTAACATGATACAACTAGGAGGACCTTGGGTACAACAGAAAATAGGCTGCCCCTTTCAGATAGGTTGGATGGTATTCATTCTTTTCCTGGACACTCAGTAACTTAGATTCGTAATGCAAAGTGAATGATTATCAATACATCTTATGTTACATGATAAGAAAGGGGAGAAAAAATTATTTGCTTAACACATATGCAAACAAAACAAGGAAGAGATACTCATAACTGTTATAGTCTTCATTTCTGCATCTGGTCACACGGTCATAACTGGTATTTATAGCTCCCCTCTTCCACGACTCATTCCATATTCCCGTTGCCGTCAGTAAGTACCTTAGCTGGTCATGGTCCTTTGACTGATGGGTCATCCAAGTCTTCATTCCGAAAACCTGGACTATTAGGATTTCTACGTGTAGTAGTAAGAGACAGCCTAAGGAATCTCCTGTATTCCAGACATATTCTTTCTTATTTCTGCTGTGTCGTGGAATGTCAATTTCCCTTGGGTAGTCAGGATCAATCCCTCTAGCCACTATAGTAACTCCTTTCTTTGCCTGTTGATTCAGAGGCAAGAGAAGCCCAAGAGGGCAGGTGACAATCTAATCTTCCAGTTGGAAACATTGTGCCTCTTGGTGGAAGCATTCCTCCCTTTGGAACCAAGACCTCTAGACTAGCAGAGCATAAGATTATAGGAATAGGAAGTAAAATTCTTGCTAATGAATCATCAGGTGTAGTAGTGACTGGTGCTACTCTCGTTCTACCCTTTGATTCCTGGAACTGCGAATCCTGGCCATGAGAGAAATAGCACCTCTCTGATGGAACTTCCAGCCTGTCTTCTAATGGTGGAAACAACTAGAGCTAGTGTTTAGTCTGGGCAGAGGTATGCTGGAGCTGGCTCAACCAGCCTGCGATGTATTTTTAGGAATTTTGCAAGCTGGTTGCTGTCACATTGGTAGCTTGAAATCAGCCGTGGTGGGAGTATTTACAACTCAAAATTTGGATGCTGATTTACAGCACATACAGTCTCCTGGAGGACATTGCCCCCGTTCGACAAGGTATTGCCACCTCGCTGGCATTGTAACTGAGACTTTAAAAGGCCTTTCCTCCGTTTCATCAAGCCAACTGCTTTAGGATGGCGGGGAGCACGGGAAGACCAGTGAATGCCATGACCGTGGGCCCATGGCTGCACTTCTTATGCTGTGGAGTGAGTTTCTTAATCAGAAGCAGTGCTGTATGGACTTCCATGACAGTGGATAAAGCATTCTATGAATCCATAGAGGATAGTTTTGGCAGAAACATATTGTGCAAGGAAAGCATATCTGCATTCAGAGTAAATGTCTGTTCCAGTAAGAACAAAACATGGCTCCCTCCAGGACAGAAGGAATCCAGTGTCGTCAGCCTACCACCAAATCTACCACCAAATAAGCCACTGATCACTTGGGGGAATTGCCCCTGAGGGACAATTCGATCCTTCTTCCTTCCCCTCTCCTTTCATGGGTATCAGAAGTGCATCATGGTCTAAGGGCTCTCCCTAATGACTCCCCTCTCTCTCCCTTTATCCTTTTAGGCATTTCCCTCAAAAACCTCACTTGGTGTCTGCTTTTGAAATTCCAAGAGAACAAGAGCTCAAAAGAGCCGTTTGAGGGTCTCAAGTCTGGTGTGAGGCCATTGCTTTTTCCAGGAGTAACAGGGCCTTGGGAAAGGAGCAGGATAGAGGGCGTCTGACAGCATCCAGAAGGCCCTCCCCCCTCTCTGATGGAACTTCCAGCCTGTCTTCTAATGGTGGAAACAACTAGAGCTAGTGTTTAGTCTGGGCAGAGGTATGCTGGAGCTGGCTCACACCAGCCTGCGATGTATTTTTAGGAATTTTGCAAGCTGGTTGCTGTCACATTGGTAGCTTGAAATCAGCTGTGGTGGGAGTACTTACAACTCAAAATTTGGCAAAGGCTGCAAATCAGGGCTTTTCCCTCTGGAGAGCCGGTTGTTAACATTTACCATCACACCACTGGATGGGAGGTTATCATTTCCTTAGAATCACTCCTGAGATAAAGTCCCAAATTCCTATCCTAGCTGGGACAGCACTATTATTGAGGATCCCAGTAGGAGACAGATGGCCCTCTCAAAAGGATGATTCAGGACAATTTATGGAAGGGACTTCTACAAAGTTGTGGGCAGGGTGTAGGGAATGTGAGGGACCATGGCGCAGTCTCCCCGGGCTAGCTATAGCAGCCAGCTGCTGTGAACCCCAGGCCTGTAGGCCCAGGAGCAACAGCCGCTGAAGAAGCTGGTGAGGCCTATGGACCTAGCAGAGGGCTGCTTAACACGGGACTGGCTTTGGGAAGAGAAACTAGTCACTTTCCCCCAGCCCAGCCGGGAGGGGGTCGGAGGAATAAATACTGCAACCTCCTTGTCCTTCTCACCCTCGTCCACCCAAGCTCCTGTTGGTACCTTCCACTGGCACCAGCAAGAGGGAAGGGAGGTGAGGGAGCCTGTTGATGCAGCCGTACAGGGGAGCACAGGGCAAGGTGGAGAAGGTGGACCTGGCGGGACGAACGTAAGACACCAGTGCAGAGCCTTGGGTGAGCCTTCCCTGTCCAGCCCCTTCAATGCACACTTCCCGTGCGCACTGCACACACCACACATGCTGTCTCCTCTGCATGAAAGCTCTCTGACTCCCCTCCCCCTAATTCATTATTCCTCCTCCTTGGCTTAAACTTCACCCTCCGGAACACGTCAGGTTCTGTGTTGACTGTGTTGTTTTGCAGCTGGTCATTCTTCAAAGCATTGCTCTGCTTACGGCAACATTTTTTATCCAATAATGATTTGTTTAACACTCGTAACACCAGCAGCCAACATTTACTAAGCACTTACCACATGCCAGGCTCTGTGTAACTATTTGTCAGGCTGTTGTCCAGACTATAGTCTCCATGGGGGCAGGGACCATTTTCTGTCTTATTTGTCATTCTCTCTATCCAGTGCCTGGCACATACCAGGAGCTCAACAAACATGGGTGGAGTAAACTCCCCACAATGAGCCTAGCAAGTGTTTCCTAGCTCTCTTGTAAGTGCGGGAGAATAAATATGGCTGTGAGTTGTTTACTGCTCCTTCTACTGAGAGGTGGAGTCTAATTCCTTGAATGTGGGCTGGTCATAATGACTTACTTGAGCAAAAGAATTCAGTGCAAATGACATTCTGGAACTTCTAGGTCATAAGAAGCCCAGCAGCCTTTAGCTGGACCCTTTGGGACATTCTCGTTGGGAGCCTGAAACAGCCACTTATGAAGTCCACCCACATGAGGCCGCCATGGTGGTGAGACCACATGTGGAGTGTCTGGTGGATCCCCTCTTCTGCTGAGGGCCAGACACGTGAACGAGGCTGCCTTGGAGCAGCCCTTTCACCAGCTCAGTGGCACCAAGTGACCTCCATTGATATCACATGAAAAAGAATTACCTCGCTGAGCCCTGCTCAAGTTCTTGAGTGACAAAATTATGGGATATAATACAATGCTTCTTATTTTAAGCCTCTATATTTGGGTGTGCTATTACACAGAAGTAGTCACATAAGCCAGGACACATAATATTGGTTAGGGGGAAATCCCCAGCCTATTTCCCAACCTGCCTTCACTCCTCCCACTCAGGCTAACTCTCCAGCAACTTCCCTTTGATGTGGCTTTAAGAGGGGTGCCTTTGCTACTTAGCTTCCATTTGCTGGGAAATCCCCCAAGTGCTAACCTGCCTGCTTTACAGGGAAGCCGCGACCGCTGAATTGTCCCCGGCCAAATCTTCATGTGGCACCCCTTCAACCCTAGGTGACAGCAAACTCAATGACTCCCGGGCACAGGCCCTTTCCTTAGAAGCCTGCTCTGCCCAGCCGACCACCCATGGATCTGGTTAGAGGGTTTTCACAAGACGGCTGGGGACACACAGGCGGCTGGTGGGGCTGCCCCTGGTGCCACCGCTGCCTTGCTCGCCAGGTTGCACGTGTCCCAGGCACAGCAAAGCACTCCTGGAATCACCAGGAGTTTCAGAGGGCAGCCATGGTGTGCAGTTAGAGGACTGAGTCCTGGTGAGTGTGCTCTGAAACCGGGGAGAGTTCTGGATGGAGACTTTTCGACATTTCTGGTAGTGCTAATGTTTAGTAACAGACATTTGAGAAGCTTGAGGCCTCTTGGCCTACTCCTGGCCTTCTGGAAAGGACCACTTGGGGATGTCCCTGGGGTGCAGAGCATTTGCCAGCTCATGCTGCATAGGCAGGTCCCCCTCTTCTCACTCCCTTCTTTGCTCCTCAAGCACCCTTGGGTGGGTGAGGGGTGGGGGGTGGTGATAGCATTCCTGGTGATTCAGTGAGACACGCACATCAGCGCTGGGCCTTGTAGAGCCTTGGACATGCCTTATGCTCTTGGGACACAGCCAATATTTCTTAGCGGGAAGTTGGTGTGGACACTGTACTATGTGAGGCTCATGATGAATGCAATTTCCCAGGCCCTACCCAGACCTACAGAAATAAGCTCTTCTGATGGGGCCCGAGCTTCTGCATTTGTAACAAGGGTCTAGGTGGTCCAGGAGAAGGAAGTCAGGCAGTGTAGAGGTTAATATCATGGGCTCTGGAATTAGGACGCAGGGGTTCAAAGTCGGACTCCAGGATCCAGTGCCCATGTAATTTTGGCACCCGAGTTTCCCTATATGAATTGCAGATAATTACAGCATCTACCTCTCTGACTATGTTATGTTGGGCCTGGCATTATGCCAGGTGCTGGGGGATCAAAAAGGAATAAATAAAAAAAATAAAAATAAAAAAAAAGGAATAAATCAAGTTCTCTGCCCTGAAGATGCCCGAGGCGCACAGATGTGGAAATGGGTGATTAGGATACAGTGTGGTAAGTAAGTGCAATGTGAGGGAGCAGCTCGGGGCACACCAGCCTTGGACAGGCAAGGAAGGCTTCCTAGAGGAGGTGATGTCAAAGGAAGTTCTGAAAAATGAGTAGGAGTTATCCAGGGAAAAGGGGTTGAGCACATATGCCGTAATGCACATTCTGGGCCACCAGTGATACAGATCAGGTGAGATGTGTGGTGTAAGAGGCAGGACTGTCAGGGTTTGAGGCTGGAAAACATGAGCAGCATCAGCTTGTGGGGTTGAGCTAGGTTTTCCGATGCCTTCAGTTCTGGCTAGCTCATTTCACACACTGCACATCCTTAACCACAAAGGTCACCTTGTGTGCCACTGAAACACACTCCTCTGGGATTAATTAGCACTCTGCTTTGGTGCTCAGAGTGCGAGAAGCCACAAAGGCCCAACTCCTACCCGAGGAAACACGTGATCACTCTCAATTGGAGGAGTGTTAAATAATTTGGAGTCCATATTTCAAAACCAACACACGGAGATTCAGGGAAAACGTCCAGGGGGGGCATGACATGGGGTAAGTCTTGAAAGGTGAGTAGGAGTGAACAGGAAGAGAAGAGGAGGAAAGATGTGGTACGAAGGGGACCAGCAAATGTAAAAATCAGGGCTGGTTTAAAGGACTCTAATTATGGCTCTAAAGATTGCGAGTGGTGAGAGATGAGGCAGAGAGAGATGCAAAGGTCCTTGGGTGCTCAGCTAAGGAGTTTGCAACTCATCCTGAATGGAGAACTGGTGAAGGGTTTGAAGCAATTATTTAACATTGCTCCAATTGAGAGTGATCACGTGTTTCCTTATAGTCACCTCCCACTGCTATAATGGCTTAAACAGTGGGAGGTTAATTTCCCTTAGGAAGGAAATGCTAGGACTGGTCCAGCAGCTCAGCAACATCATAAAGACCAAGGCCCTTTCAATCTCTTGTGTCAGCCTCAGCATCTCTGTAGTATTATTCCTCATGATTGCAAGATGGCTGCTATGGCTCCAAGCATCACGGCTTTTACAGCATCCGGAAGTAAGGAGACATATGTCTACACAAGTGACTCTCATTGGGAGCAATTTTGCAATGTCTGGTGGAATTTTTGGTTATTACAAGTGGGGGGAAGCTCATGACATCTAGCAGGTAGAGGCCGAGGATGTGGCCAAACGGGACAAACTCTCGTGACAGAAAATTACTGAAGTGGCAACAGTGCCAAGGTTGAGAAGCCCTGGTCTAAATTGATTGGGTGCCCTTTGCTTAAAAGGGGGAGGTGAAGTTGCCTCCTTCACTACATTTGGAGCTTGGAGCCCGAAGATTCCATATCATGGGTCAGCTGCTGAGAGACTCTAGAGGCTGTCAGATATGTAAATGTATTATAAAGCTACAACCATACGGTTTCAGTGTAAGAAATGGAACCATAACACCTGGAAAACAAATAGTCAGATAAACAGGGAAGGACTTTATAAACATACTTCTATGTTCGTATATATATTGCATATAAACATAAATACAATACGTCTCTGATCCTCAGCACATGCCATTCGAGAGGGCATTATTGCCTATCAGACATTGAATTGCTTTGCAGGACATACTTTTCTTTCTTTTTGATACATCTTTAGCTCCTGGAACATCCATTCCATTGTTGTATTAAATGTAGTGTCTTTTATTCTTTCAATTTTTCAAAGCAGAATTAGTTGGGTTGATCTTATTATGATGGGGGCACTGATGGTAAGAAGTAGGGAGAACGTTGACTTAGAGGCAAGTGTTGTTAACATACAAGAAGTACAGCTTGTCATGTCCTATCAACTCAGACTGAAACGTCTCTGATATTTCCGCTGGAGGTTTCTGGTTTGGCCTAATTCTTTTAGAGATGCAACGCAGACCAGATACTTTTTTTTTTTTTTTTTCCTTTTTCCTGTTTCTTGTTTACTGTGGTATCTGCCATCAGCCTTGTTTCTGAAAATGAGAGTTTGAGCTCTGCTGGTTAGTAGTGGGTATATCTATGCCATGGGTGTGCGTGCGTGTGTGTTTGTGTGTGCATGTGTGTGTGGTTTCATACATGTTTCCATGTCAGCAAAGTTGGCTTATGAGGCTCCAGGCTCCTTCAGATGTGGTTCTCCTTCCAGCACATCCTCACTATGAAATCAATAGCTGAAAAAATATACAAAGGGTGCCCAAAAAATGTCTACACATTTTAAGAAAGGAAAAAACTGTATTAAAATTACACTGATGGTAACCACTTTGAGCACCTCTTGTAATTGCAGAAGTCAAATGTGACTTGCATTCATCTTTTATTATCAATATATATTATTACAATTATAATACAGATTTTTCCTTTCTTAAAATGTGCTTACATTTTTTGGCACCCTCTGTATATAATAAAGTAGTAAACCAATTTATTATGCCTGACAATCTTCACCAAGTCTGTTATTGGAAAATAGATAGCATACATTTTTTTTTTTTAATTGGGGAAGGGGAACAGGAGTTTATTGGGGAACAGTGTGTACTTCCAGGACTTTTTTCCAAGTCAAGTTGTCCTTTCAGTCTTAGTTGTGGAGAGTGCAGCTCAGCTCCAGGTCCAGTTGCCTTTGCTAGTTGCAGGGGGCACAGCGCACCATCCCTTGCAGGAGTCAAACAGGCAACCTTGTGGTTGAGAGGACGCGCTCCAACCAACAGAGACATCTGGGAGCTCAGCAGCAGCTCAGCCAAGGTGCCATGTTCAATCTTAGTTGCAGGGGGCGCTGCCCACCATCCCTTGCAGGAGTCGAGGAATCGAACTGGCAACCTTGTGGTTGAGAGCCCACTGGCCCACGTGGGAATCAAACAGGCAGCCTTTGAAGTTAGGAGCATGGAGCTCTAACTGCTCCGGCTGCTTACCGGGCCGGCCCGATAGCATGCTTTTTAAATAATCCAAGGATCAAAGAAGTCTCTAGGGGAGTAAAAATACATCGAATGGAATAAAAATGAAAATACAACACATCACACTTTGTGGGAAACAGTTAAAGCAGTGCTGAGAGGAAAATTTATAGCACTAAATGCTTACATTAGAAAAGAGAAAATGTCTCACATGAATCACATAAATATCTGAGCACGTATCTTAAGAACCTAGAAAAAAAAATGCAAAATAAACCCAAAGTAAGTAGAAGGAAGAAAAAAGAAAGATAAGAGCAGAAATAATAAAATTGAAAACAAAGGCAACAGAAAAACTAAAACAAAAAAGTTTGTTTTTTAAAAAGATCAATAAAAATGATGCACCGCTAGAAAGACCAACAAAAAAGACAAAGGTACAAATTACTAATATCAGGAATTAAATAAATATCACTACTGACCTGGCAGCCATCAAAGGATGATAATCAAATCCTATGAACAACTCAACAACTTAAACAAAGTAGACTAATTCCTCAAAACACGCAGACTATGAACACGCACCAAATATAAAATAAATGCCTTGAATATCCCTATAACTATTAAGGAAATAAGAGCCATAAGTTAAAAACTCCTGAGAAAGAAATTTCCAGGTCCAGATAATTTGACTAAAGAATTCTTCCAAATGTTTAATGAAGAATTAACACTCAGTCTACATAATCCCTTCCAGAAAATAGAAGAGAGAACACTTCCCAACTCATGTTGTGAGACCAGTATTGCCTGGACACCAAAACTAGACAAGACAGTACAAAACATAAATGCAACCACAGATCAATATCTCTCACAAATATATATGAAAAGTCCTTAACAAAATATTAGCAAATAGAATATGTTTTTTTCCAGACATGCAAAGCTGATTCAATATTTGAAGTCAATCATATAATAAAAGGCTAAAAAAGAAAACTCACATGATCATATCAACTGATACAGAAAAAGCACGTGACAAAATTCCACACCCATTCATGATAAAACTGTCAGAAACACTAGGAATGGGGGAACTTCCTCAACTTGATAAAGAATATCTATTAAACAACTTGTAGTTAACATGTTAATGGTGAAAGACTGAATGTTTCCCCATAAGAATGGGAACAAGGCAAGGATGTCTGCTCTCACCTCTCTTACTGGAAGTCCTAGACAGCACAATGAGGCAAGAAAAAATAAATAAATAACAGGCATACAGATTGGAAAGGAAGAAATAAAGCTGACCCTGTTTGCAGATGACATGATGGTCTACAAAAAATATACCCAAGAATATAAAAAACCAAAACCAAACTGAAACAATTCCTAGAATAACAAGTGAGTTTAGCAAAGCTGCAGGACACAAGATCAACATACAAAAATAAATTGTATTTCTATATACTAGTAATAAAAACATGGAAAGCAACATTACTGTACAATATCATTTACAATCTTTCTCTGAAAAAAGAAAGTACATAAATCACCAAAACATGTACAAAACATGCAGGCTATGCTGAAAACTACAAAATGTTGATGAAATAAATCAAAGAACATCTACATAGCTGGAGAGATATACCACATTCATGGGTTGGAAGGTTCATCATAGTAAAAATGTCAATTCTGCCCCAAATGATATATAGTTATAATGCAATCCATATCGAAATCCCCCAAGATTTTTTTTTTTTGTAGGTATAGAGAGGCTTATTCTAAAACTTATATAGAAAGACAAAGGGACTAGAATAGCTAAGACATTTTGAAAAAGAAGAAAGAAATGGGAGGAATCGCTCTATCCTATTCCAGGACTTACTGTGCAGATGTAGTAATCAGGCCTGGATGGCAATTAGAGATAGTGGAAATGTAACGTCTGTATGCGATGTCAGAGGGGTAATAGATGGGGGGAGGGGGTTATCACTGTGTGAGGGATATAAATGATAAATGTCTAACTATTACATTGTTTTGTACACCTGAAACTAAAAAAAAAAAAAAAAAAAAACAGACACAAAGATTCATGGCAGAGAATGGAAACCCAGAAATAGCCCTAAGCATATATGGCTGACTGATTTTTGACAAAGGTGCAAGACCAATTCAAGGGAAGAAGAACAGTCTGTTTAACAATTGGTGCAGGAGTATTTGGGTGGTTTTTCATTAGAAAAAAAATAATAACTCCAACCTAAATCTTGGACGTTACACAAAAATTATCTGAAAGTGCATCATAGATACAAATGTATATGTAAAATTTTTGAGAAGCAAATTTGGGGACCAAAAGTTTGGTGAGGAGTTCTTAAACATAACACTGGAAGCATAATACATAAAAGAAAAGACAGATAAATTGGACTTCATCAAACTGAAAAACTGTTGCTCTTTAAAAGACCCTGTTAAGATAAGCCACAGACTGGGATAAAATATATGTGCAAACCACATATCAGACAAAGGATCTGTATCTAGAATATATATATATATATGTATATATATATGTGTATATATATATATATATATATATATATATATATATATATAGTATAGTCCTCAAAATTCAACAGTAAAAAAAACACACAAACAATTCAGTTAAAAATGGGCAAAGGACTTGAGACACTTCATCAAAGAGGATATACAGATGGCAAATAAACACATGAAAAGATACCCAACATTACTAGCCATGAGGGAAATATCATCTAAGACTATGGTAGATATCACCACATACCTATGAGAATAGTGAAAATTCAAAATAGTGGCAAAACCAAATTCTGGGAAGGATGTGGAGAAATTAGATCGCTCATATGTAGCTGGGAATATAAAATGGCGCGTCCATTCTGGGAAAGAGTATGGCAGTCCCTTAGAAAACGGAACACGTACTTTATGGTCCAGCAATCATACTCATGGGCATTTATGACAAAGAAATAAAAACGTATGTTCTCACAAAAACCTACACGTGATGTTTATAGAAGATTTATTCTTAATAGCCCCAACATGAAAAAACCAAAATGTCCTTTAATGGGTGAATTGCATACCATAGGCTACTAATTAGGGGTTTTATGATTGTTAAAAAAAAAATGCTGTCTCAAAAGGTCACATGCTGCACAATTCCGTTTACATAGCATTCTCGAAATGACAAAATGATAGCAATGGAAAGAAGATCTGTGGTTTCCAGGGGTTAGGGATGGTGGTGGAGGGTGGGCGGTCTCTGTGACGGTGAGGGATAGCAGGAGAGAGATCTTTGCGGTGATGAAAGATTTCGTTATCTTGATTGACGAGGTAGTTACAGGAATCTACACCTGTGATACAATGATAGCACTATACACACCGCTCTACGCACACACGGTACTAACATCAAATTCCTGGTTCTGGGACTGTACTCTAGTGAATAAAAGATGTAACTGTTGGGAGAAATTGGGTCAAGGTCAGGCGGGATTTTTCTGTGCTAGTTTTACAACTTCCCATGAATCTACAATTATTTCAAAGTGAAACAAACAGCTATACTCCTGCCAGGGCTCAGCTCAAAAAGCCTCAACAATCTCCATCTTCCACAGCAGTGGTTTTACAACTTACGTTACTCAAGAATCACTTCTGCTGTATTAAACACGCTGATCCCCAGACCACTGCCCCAGAAGTTCTGAGGTGATAGAGGGCGGGCGAGGCAGAGGTCTGCACGTTTTAGGAGCTCAGCAGGTAATTAGGCTGCACGAGGGGTCTTCAGATCACACTTTGAGAAACTCAGACTCTGCCTGTGCTCTTGAAATCCCAGTTTATAGTTATAGCCTGTTCTATAATAAAAACATCTTTCCACCAGTTCCAGACCAGGGTAAGGCAAGCAGAGAGAGCAGGCTGTGCTATTGAAGGAGGACTCACGCGTAGGCCCGCAGAAGTGCAGAGTCAGCACTTTCCTGAACCTGAGAGCGAGTGCCTCCTTAAGTTTTGCACCTTGGGTGTGTCCACTTGACCCTGGCCCTGATCGCCATACAAAGACGTGCAGGTAACTGTTCATAATACCCCCAAACTGGAAATAACTGAAGTGTCTATCAACTAGTGAATGGATCAACAAATGGTGGTATGGTCAGTCGTAGGACGGAATGCTAGTCAGCAGTAAAAAGGAACACACTACTAATATTTGCAACAATATGGAAGAATCTCACAAACACCATGCTGAGTAACACAGAAGAGGACAGACGTTTTCTGCACGGCACTGGAAAATCTGGGAAAAACGAATCTAATCAATAGTAATAGAAACTCTGGAAAAGACCAATCTCATTCACACTGAAAAAAGCAAGTCCGTGGTTGTCTGGGTGGGTGGTTATCTGGGAAGGTGGGTTATTCCTAGGGAATTTTTAGGGAGTCAGGAATGTTTTGTATCTTTATTGGTGGTGGTTATACCAGTGAATACTCGGGGAAATGTGCTTTTCTATTGTAGGTGCATTATGCCTTAAAAAAGCCGACTAAAGAAACGAGACAGAAAAATAAAACCCTCAGCTCTCTCACAAACATCTGAACCCTGTGCTGGGGCAAAGGCCATCTCTTCTGGGGTACAACACAGTCCAGTAGGACCAGCCTCGATGAGGGCTCAGGCATCCCGGTTCTAGTCATAACTGGCTGGACAACCCATGGTTTAGTCCTCAAACCCTCTGCGTCTCCCTTTCCCCCTCTGCTGTGAATCCTTCCCAGGACTGTGCGGAGCAACAGATAAGCTGAAATACATGGAATCACATGCTAAAGAGCTATACCTCTGTCGGGAATTGTACTGGTTCTGGGATGGAAGTTTCCCTTTGCACAGCCCTTTGCATTCAAATCTGGAATGGCTCTATGAATATGAGGAGATTTCAACAGCAATCCACAAAATGCAAATTAAAGGTACCAGAAGGCATTTTGTTTTTCACCCATCTCTTTGGCAAAACTTAGAAAGTCAGATAATATCAAGGGCCGACAAGGGTATGGAAAGGGAGGACCCTTGAGGCATGGCTGTGGGAGTGCTAACTGGTGTAGCATCTGACCAGCTGCGAGAAGTTCAGGCTGCAAATGCCCTCTGATCTGGCAGGTCCACTCTTGGGTTCCTCATCCAGAGAAACTCTGCCCAGGTCAGAAGGAGACAGGTGAGAAGACGCTCAGGGCAGCGTTGTTTTTGATGGCAACGACTGGAGACAACCTAGGTATCTTTCACTAAGGAACACAGAATGTCGGTACCTGCACACGTAGTAAGACAAAACAGCAATCGGAAATACATTTACTACAGCTACACAGTTGTAGCTCAGAAACATCATGCTGACTAATAAAAAAGCGTTCCCAGTGATATGTATGGCACCGTGTCATTTATATAAATGAAGTGCACACACACTGGAGCAGGAATATAAATACGTATCCCACATGGAAAGTGGACCAGAATATACATTAATATACTAGAGGGGGAAGTGCCAAAGAGTGTGGAGGGGAATGTGTTGGGAATGAGTGATGAAGGAGAAAAATAACAAAATAAAACAGAGAGAAAGAAGATTTGGCCTGGACCAATGATGGCTGCGTGCCATGGTAAGGCAAACACCCAATTCAATTCTGTGCACCTATGGAGCTTGCAAGAATGTTCCAGGTGTGACACTGACGCTCGGCCAGGTTTGGGAACCAGACCAACATCTTCAGAGTGGGTGGTTTTCAATCTGAACACACAGCGAATTCACTTACAGTGTTTGAAAATTGATGTCTGGGTCCCCCAGCCTGAAGTTTCAGTTTAATTGACCTGGAGTGTGGCCTGGACTATCAGGATTAAAAAAAAAATATCGCTCCTCTCATCTCCTTCCCACGCAAATGATTCCAGGTCCAGCCAAGACGGGACCACTTCCCAGAGGCTCAGGTAACCCTGTAATTTAGGTGAATTTGAGTGACAGTTGAGCTTCACCTTCCTCAGCGGTAAAAGGGGGAAGGCACTTGCAGAGTTGAATGGATGAGATGGAATGTGGGCCAGTGAATGCAATGTAATGGTGGTTCAACAAACCATAGCTATCATTTTTTTGGGGAAAAAAAGATCATTGAATTCATCAGCATCCAAGTTAAAAGATAGAATTGTGAATCCTGATGAGTTCACATTTTTCCCTGGGAAAGGAGGAAGCTTATATATTGGAAAAACAAGGGGCTGAAACTCCACAGTCCTGAATGTCCCCAACCAGGTCAGGAAGCTGGTCTTCGGGGCAGTTTCAGTTTGATCATGCTACAGAAATATGCTGTCAGCCACTGCCCTCTATTGAGATAACATTGTCATTTCTGAGTATATTTACACTTGCCATATAATTACACTTGAACTGCAACTCACTTGTGAAAAGGCTGACCCCTGTGTGTGCACTCACAGAAAACATTGTCCCTCTGAAGAAATTCCTGGAATTATAATAGCCGATCTTACCTCTATTCTAAGCATTTGACATATGCTATTAGGACAAAAAAGAATCCATCGTCACCGCAAACACAACTAACTCATCACACTGCAAGCACAGGGGGCGGATACTATTAGTATTTTCATTATTTAGATGAGGGAACTAAAGCATAAGGAAGGAAGTAATAACTTGCCCAAAATCACACAGCCAGGAAGAGCAAAGCTGGCTCCAGAGTCTGTTCCTAACCAGCTCTGCTATTCTGCCTCTTGAATGCCTCTGGTTCCTTTGATCTGATCATGACAATTGTTCTGCTGCTTGCATTGTTGTCCAAATAGCTTTTCCCCATTTTAAACACCCTCCAGCCTGTGCTCCATCCCTCCTATGCCTTGAAAAAATAGTCCTCATTCATTCTCTTCCAAGCAGGGAATCTGTCATCAGTTTTTACTCTCAAATCCCTCAGGAGTTTGGCTTTGACCTGCTTCGCTGATTTGCATATGCTCTCCCCAAACGCCCTCACTGTATATATAATGCTGACATTACACAGGCTCATTGAATCAAGGAACTGGGACCTTGACTAGATGTCATGAAAACTCCATGGTGCTGGAAGAGACCAATTGAATTCATGAGCTTTGCTGTCATGCTCCTTCCCCTACCTTCACGCTCTGGCTGGACTGAGCCACCTGCACCCCCAAACACACCTTGCTTCTCGGTGCTTTCCGGTATTTTGCTCATTTTAATTTTTTGGTCTCCCATGTACTTCCCTATTTTGTCCACTAAGGGGTGGTCTTCTCCTTTTAAAGCCTTGATTTCTCCTTCCGTTTTACAGATCAGGTACACAACTCAACCGTGTTTCCCCGAAAATAGGACCTAGCGGGACCCTCAGCTCTAATGTGTCTTTTGGAGCAAAAATTAATATAATAAAATAAGACCGGGTCTTTAATATCATATATCATATCATATCATAGCATACCAGGTCTTATATTAATTTTTGCTCCAAAAGATGCATTAGAGCTGAAGGTCAGGCTAGGTCTTATTTTTGGGGAAACACAGTAGCTACTGAGCGCTGAAGTGTGGCTGGTCTGAACTGAGATGTCTTAAGTACAAATTATACACCAGATACTGAAGATTTGGTACAAAAAGTAGAATGTAAAAGATTAACAAATCAATTACATATTGAAATAATAATATTATAGGTAGATTAGAAATACAAGATACTACCCTATTAAAATGCTATTAAAATTTTACCTATTTATTTTTAGATTTGTAAAACAGCGGCTACTAAAAAATTTTAAATTGCATATGTGACTCTTTATATTTCTATTAGATAGCCCTGGCTTCGACACTCCCTCCCAATGGCAAACTCTAAGGTATGTCTGCACAACCCTCGGGCTCCTGGGAACCCTGTTTGAACACCATTCGCTTGACTTTACTCATGAAGAAACTGAGGCCCAGATTGGCCAACAACTTGTCCAAGGTTATCCAAGTGACGGAAACTTGAGTTTAGATTAGAGCTCAGGTGTCCTATACCCTATTTTTCCCCCTTTCCTACTGTGGAAGTCCTTGAATGCTGTGCAAAGTCATAGGCACAAGACCTTCTTTGGGGCTATTTCAGGTTCTTCATCAAGAACTGTCGCCACCCCAGGTCTCTGCCTTGTTCCTTTCCACAGGCCTGCACAGCCGAGGGGCTGCTCTCTGTTGCCTCCTGTGCCATGAGCATTTTTCTGCTTCCTGCTATGAGTCTCAGCCCCTGCTGTAGGCCTCTATCGGATGCTCCCTCCATGGCCCTGACAGCCTGACTAGAGACCCTGAAGACCAGCAGCGATGACGTAGCCCTCCTCACCCATTTGTCTTAAACTAGCCTCTTGATGTGACTGCTGAGCCCCAGTCCCACCCAGGGGGCCATAGTAGCTCTTGCTGGAATAAGTCCCATCCAGCAGGAAGGCAGAGGAAACAGCCAGTTGGACTTGCCACATGCTGACCACGTGACCACCCCATCTGTCACTACAGAGAGCTCACTTAGCCCACAGACCCTGCTTGTGGTGGAATGACCGGCAATCACATAGCCAGTGACTCACTTGGGAACTGAAAGCACCCCTTGGCCGAGTGACTTCTCTAAAGCGAAGGTGTGAATCAGCAGTGGGGATGCTGGGAGGCCAGGCCAGACCCCGAGTCGCGGTCGTGGGTCTTAAGCTCGAATGCCGGTATACACACCTCCTTCACCACAGCGTGGCAGAATCACAGGACTGTGGCTGAGAGCAGTTTCCTGTGTGGTGGGGGCTGAGGCCCAGAACATGTGTGTAAGCCTGTGCAAGTGTGCGTCCACCCAGGTGAGAAGTCCCTGATGGTGGCTCGTTTCTCCTCATCACCGAGGCCCCGTGCAAGTGGAACAAAAGGGTCTCTCTCAGCCACCCTCCCTAGCCCTGGACAGCTGGTTAAGGAGCCATGTTGGTCTAGGCGCTGAGTGTGGCCACAGGTGTTTGGGCAGTCACTGCACTGTGCCTGAAACCTCCTCTCTCCCTCTTCTGTGGCCAAATTACAGAACCACTGAATCATGGGGCTGTAAGTGAGCTTGTGCTGTGTGGGTCAGCAGTCACAGGATGCCAGCTCCCTTCCCAGTTCTGCCATGGCTCTACCGTGTTTCCCCGAAAATAAGACATAGCCGGACAATCAGCTCTAATGCATCTTTTGGAGCAAAAATTGATATAAGACCCAGTCTGATTTTACTACAAGACCAGGTAAAATAATATAATATAATATAATATATATAATATAATACCGGGTCTTATATTAATTTTTGCTCCAAAAGACTCATTAGAGCTGATTGCCCGGCTAGGTCTTATTTTTGGGGAAACATGGTAGCTGTGCAACTTTGGGCTAGTCACTGTATGTCTCTGGGGCTCAGCTTCTCACTTGTATAATGGATGGATGAATTGTCTATATCACTCTTTTAAAAATTCCTTCAAGAATTAGTAGCTTAAACAATAAGCATTTACTATCTCACATAGTTTCTGTGGGTCATAAATTTGGGGGCAACTCAGCTGGGTGGTTTTGCCTCATGGTCTTTCATGAGATGAGGTCAAGATGTCCCTTGGGGCTGTGGGCATCTGAAGACTTGACAGGGGCTGGACGATCTGTTTTCAAGACAGCTCCATCCCGTGGCGCCTGGGGAAAACTTGGCGGCTCTGAGGCCTCCAGCCCTCTTTGTTGTCCCCATATGAAGGTATAATGTGGAGACAGTTAGAAAATTGGCTGGCAATGTGCCCATGACATATGGGTGCACTGAAGGGAGGTTTAGCTCATCCATTAGTGTTCTCTGTAAGGAAAACAGGTGGGTCACAGGCTCAGGAATTCCAGGAGGGGAGCTGAACAAAAATGGAGGTTGAATTGTGCTCTAGTTGGTAGTTCTGACCTTCAAATGAGTTAGTTTGACTTCACAACTCCAAAGGGGTTGAGACGGTCCATCGTTATTACCCTTGGCAAGATTCCCCCAGGTCATTCCTCAAAGAATCTCTCCACCTCTTTCTTTAAGTAGCCACAAAGAGGAATTTAAATATTTTCAATATTTTGCAACTATCAGATGCCTAAGCTTCGTGAATGGCCAGTGTACCTGACCTGAACGTGGTTTCTGATCACTGGGATTTCCTCTCATGCTCTGTACCCGGTGTCTACCTGACGGGGGCTCAGTCCTTCCAGAACCTACTCGTATTACTCTTGTCATCCTCAGTTGCTGCTCAGGGCTGGAGTCCTCTCCTCTTCCAAAATTTCACTCCAGTGACTACCGCTCTCTCACCCACCGCCATCCCAGGTTTCATTCTACCTGTGACCATCTTCCTAAATTTGAGAGGCTTGCGGCTCCCAGAGTCCCCTTTGTTAAGTCTGAGTCCTGCCCCTCTCGGTGCATGGCTGGCTGGGCCCTAGTGCTGGGTGCTGCCCCAGTTTGTGTGCGTGGTTGTGCCGTGTGGATGCCAGACACCAAGTCCTGCCCACTGGACTGGACCTCCTTTTGGCCCTTACAGCTGGACAGATGCAGCCGGCCTCTCCCACAATTCCCTTTGTGTCTTCACGGAGGTGTCTCCTTGAAGATCTTCCCGCTGGACACCTTGGGTGAAAAAGCTTCCTTTGAGAGGTACAACATCCCAGACCTACACCTGCAATGTCTACACCTTCGCAGAACAAGGGACCATCCTCGTGTCACAGTGCGCAAGGCTCATTTGTATGCTGTTCACGTTTTCTCTTATATCTCCCTTGCTGCTTGGAGAGTGAAGTCGCATGGGGATTTTGAAAGCAAAACCAGTGGTGCCTCCAATAAATTTTTGAATGAAGTGATGGGTGTGTATAAATAGACAGAAAATCCATTTACAAGTATATCAGTTGTCGCTAAGTTATGCTCGCCTTTGCTCGAGGTCTCTGTTTTCATCTTCACCATCTCTTTGTGTCCCCACACGATCCCCTTGCACTTGAAAGTACTGCCTGCTTGCTAACAGATGTCGGTATTTGGGGCAGAATTCATTCTGAGACTTGCTCTTAAGGTGACCTGGAGTGAGGTTAAAAGGCTGTAGGTGACTTTCAACTCCTTTAACTAATGGCAGCTGTTGGTATTAACCGAAAGGCACTGTGTGGTTATATATGACTAAATGGGGAGCAAGAGGAACATTAATGGGCAGGGGGGGCATTTGCTAAAGATTTCAGCGGCAGGGGACCAGGGAAAGTCAACCTCACATGTACGCGTCCAGCAAGTCCCTGGAAAGCGTGCTCTGGGCTGTGGTAGCGTCTCTCCCCGTCTTCCCTGGCCTTTGCCCTCAGGACCCAGCCCTCCTCCTCCTCCTTCCTCCTTCACGTTCCAGAAAAGCCCCTTCTTTCTGCAGAAAACATGAGAGGTGCTCAAAGACTAGGCTGGAAACTCCCTTTTATCCCTTTGATGTGGCTTCTCAAAGACTCTTTCTCCTCAAAGAAATTCTCATGCCCACAGCTGCAAAGAGATTTCGCCCGAGTCTTTGCAATCCCCTTTAAAATGCTGGCCAGCGCAGAGAAAGGGTGACAATTCAAGGCTGTTGACAGAGTGAGGCATCGTGAGTTCTAAGCTCTTCACATTGTCTTGTGGTGATTCTGAGGTGTCGCTGGAATGGGTGGAGGGCGGGCAGCCTCCGCCTGCTTTCAGTCTCTGAAGCCTCCTTTCTTCAAGTCCCCTCTGGCAGGTCTCTCAGGAGGATGCAGCCCAGACCCTGAGGCTCGCATCCATGGTGGCTCCATATCTGCTCTGGCTCCAAGCTCTGACTCCAGTTCTGGCTCCCGGGCCTTTGCCTCGTTTCTTGGGTGTCCTCCTCTCTCCCTCACGGACACCTGCTCATTGCCCACTCTCACTCTAATTGGGCCCTGCCTTGTACCCAACACCCTTCCCCGCATCTTTGGGGCCTGGGTTCCTGCTCCAGCTGGGACCCCGAGACCTGATGGATGACAGATCTTTCTGAGGAACCTCTGGGTTTGCAAAGGCACCTCCTACTTTCCAATTTGGTCATGTACCACCAGGAGGTTGCTTTTGGTTGATATCAGCAGCCACCATTAGTTATAGGAGCCAAGGGCCTCGCAGCCTTTCTCTAAGTTACCATAAAAGCAAGTCTCGCACTGAATTCTTCCCCCAAACAGACAGTTATTGGCAAGTAAGCGCAAACCAGTCACACCACCTCCTATAAACTCTATAAAGTCCAAACCCTCTATTGTTGAGAACACTCATGCATGAAAGTAAGTTTCACTTGAGACAAATGTGACAAGGCTCTAGTAGTGGGACCAGCACACCATCTAGACAGACTCGCGTTGGTCCACGTTCTCTGGAATCAGCACGTGGACACACAGGCCACGGGGTCCCTAAGATGGAAGGAAGAAAGCCTCACTACATTCCAATACCCTGTTCGCATACGAGTACGCTCTGGAGTTTCTCGATGCTTCACCATCGAAAACCCATCTCTCCACACGTTACGCTAATCAACGAGACCTCTGGTATGGATCAGAGATAGACAGCTGAAGCACTTGTGGGAGCCCCTCTGGGCTATGGCCTTCTGACTCACTGCTAATGACCACCGCTGGAGTGGCCCTGGTTAGGGCAACTGGCCTCCTCTATGGTGTGGATTAAAAAGACAGACTAACATTTAGTTCGCACTTTTGGTGCTGAAGTGTTTTAAAGTAAATTGCAGGTATCATCATACTAGGGTGCCCCAGCCTCTGTGTTAATAGCAACAAACAGCATTTTTGGGGGACTTAGAAGATGTTATTCCATGGTTTTCGTCCCCTTGCAAAGTAAGTCCCCTGAATTATTTCTGGGCAGCCTCAGACACCTCACAGGTTCACCAACAGGTCCACTACCTGAGTGCAGCACAGCTCATGCTTCATCCACCTCCAACGCCCTTAGCAATGGGCATTTGTTTTGGCAGGACTACACCCACACTCCCCATTTGGGGGCAAGCTCTTTCTTCCCCGCTCCAACCACCAGTGTGGCCGCACTGATGAGCATGTGGCCTGCATGGACCAATCATAGTGGCCTCATCCTTTTGGCCAAAGCGATTGTCCAGGAATGAGCAGGTGTGCTGCAGACCCATCAGGAGACTTCCTGGAGATTTTTCCAACCCTGAGCTGGTGAGAACACTCTCTCTCCTCCCTGGGATTCAGGTCCAGAGCTGCCTACAGGTATGGCTTTGGCTTTGTGGGGAAAGCTGAATTGTGAGAATTAATTTAATGTGAGAGAGACTCAGTGACATAGATTGTTATGGACTGAATGTTTGTGTCCCCCCCGCCCCATCAAATTCATACGTTAAAGTCCTAACCCCCAATTTGACAATATTAGGAGGTAGCGTCTTTGGGAGGTAATTAGGCTCGGATGAGCTCATGAGGGTGGGACTCCCTCGTGGGATGAGCACACTTACAGGAAGAGGAAGAGAAACCAAGCTCACTCTCTCTCCTCGTGGGCACTTGCACAAATAAGAGACCATGTGTGGACAGAGCGAGAAGGTGGCCGTCTGCAAGGCAGGAAGCGGGCCCTCACCAAGAACTGAATGTGCCAGTGCCTTGGTCTTGGACTTCCCAGCCTCCAGAGTTGTGAGAAAGAAATGCCTGTTGTTTAAACCATCCAGTCCATGGTATTTTGTTATAGCAGCTTGAACTGGGGAGGAAGTCCTGACAATAGTCGAATCTCTAAATCTACTCGTCTCTGGGTCCAGCTGTACCACTGCACTCTGTGCGGTTTGGTTACACAGCCCACAGATTCCCTTTTTTGCTTACGCTGGTTTGAGTTAAGTTTCTGGTTAATCTGTCCACCATCAATAGCCAGTGGTTGCTTTACAGGACCAAACTTTCACTCCTTGCCGGAGCCCTGTGCTGCTGGGGTCCCCGGTGCTTGCCTCTATGGACCACTGTCACCCATTGTGCCCTGCTGGTGCTGCCCAGCGTGTCCAACTCCTAACCCAAGGACCATGGGCGCCAAAACGGAGAGCTCAGTATTCTAGTGCAGCTGACTTGTGGCCAGAGTGTCTGACAGATGACCACTCATGGGGTTGCAGCTTGGCCACACCACTGGGCTTGCCCACAACCAGCTCATTCATGTTACAGATCAGTGAATGCCTGAGAAGTAATTTGGGTTTCTTATTTTCAAAAGTCATATTGCCAGGCAAGGCATCACATGGGTCATCCTCTTCAGGGACCATTTCTGCCTTCCGGGAAGGACTTCCTCCTCCAGGACCTGGGACCTATCCTATCCCCTCAGCGCTAGCCAGGTCCCAGGTCCTGGCCCCACTCTCCTTTCTTACCCGTCCCCAGGCTCCACGGGGCACACTGTGGCTAGCTGGATTGTGATCTCCAAGAGAGGTCTCACATATCTGGGACCTCGGTGAGGCCTGTGTGTCTGGCGCTCTGAGCCCATTTAAACACCCCAGCCTCACAACTCATCTATTTATATGGCTGACTTACCCTGAGCTTGTGGCCTCAGCAAACAGGACCGTTTCGATCTCTATCTGTATTTTCTACACAGAGGAAGCCAGATAGCATCGTGTATTAATCGTTCGTTTCCATCTCATTGATCAAGAGGCTGAAAGCAAGAGAATCTCATTGCATCTTTTATTCTTTGACTGAGGACAGATGATGAAGCATTTAGATTTTAGTTTTCTCACCTGTAGAATGGAACCACTATTAAAACATTGCTCCCACCTCACCTCCAACAGGACTGAATATCCTGGAGGTGTAGCAATGACTTCTGAGTATCTCAGTCCCCTAAGAGAAGGAGATTTCTCTAGAGGACACCTCTCTGTGAGAGCAAGAGTAGGAGAGGTGTTTGGTCTCACAGACAGTTTGGGGCCTCTCCATGCTCTGACTTCTTTCATGGGCTCCATGGTTGTGATTCTTTCTGCATGTCACCCTTCATCGCCTCTTACTCTCAGAAAGACAATCATCTCTGGTTTCTCCAGCCCCCGATTCCAGAGGGAGCTGGTTTGACCAGCAGAGACTGGAAATGCCCCCTACTATCCATTCTCTCTCAAGATAATAGAACTCTGGATTTTCAGCTAAGCACATAGCTGCCCAGAATAGGACTAACATTTCCCAGCCTTCCTTGCACCTGGGTGTGGCCATGTGATCACATTTTGGCCAATGGGATACGAGTGTAAGTTACCCATGCAACTTCTAGGTTGTGCTTTAAAAGGGAAGGGGAATGTCCTCCAGGGTCCTTTTTCCTTTCCACTTACTGGAATGTGGATATGCTGTGAGCCACCTCGGACCGTGCAGGTGAGGATGACACTATAAAGTTGGCAGAGCAATAAGATATGAAGAGCCTGGGTCCCTGACACCTTTGCAGAATAGAGCTGCCATGCTAGCTTAGACTTCCACAAGAGAAAAAAGTAAACATATATTTGTTTTAAGCATGTTATTGGGGTTTGACCATGACAACTGAACCACTGTTACATTTAAGAAATCATTGCCTTCAAGCCACTGGAAAGCCAATGGTTGGGCTCCCTCGGTCGACGCTCACCCTTGACCTAGTCAGTGACCACCTTTGCACAGAGACTAGTTTATCACTGCTTCCCTGGGCAGAGGGCTGTGGGAGGGGCAGTTTCTGCCAGGAAGGGATATACAGTACGGCAGGGCAGGCATCAAAACAAGAAACTTGCATGGCATTGTTTACACATCACGAGATGTCACAGTCATTTTCACAAGATGAATAGAAAAGGATGTCAGCTGTGTTTGAAAATGTGAGGAGTTCCTAGGTGACAAACAGGATGACACATCACCAGTTTGGATATTTGGAAATGCAGGCCCGCCAGGGGTGCTGGGAGCTGGGGATATTAGCAGTAGGAATTTGTGGCATCCTTAATCTAACTCAGTGACCACCACGTGTCTGCCTCTTTCTGTCTTGTAACTTCATGATAAATTTCCTGGTGAGGAACTCTGATTGGCTTGGTTAATGCTGTCACCTTGGTTTTGCCAGTTCCATTTACATCAGGTCATGTCATAAGCCATTAAGAATTGATGGTAGGGTTTCCACTGCTGTCCCCTCAGTGGTCACCTCTGCCCAAAAGTCATACCAAAACTCCTTTCCTTAGGTGGGTGTGTGGGTGGGTTGGAGGCCGTAGGCCAGGCAGTTTCAGCCAAAAGGACACTGGGCATAGAAGAAAAGCATCAAGGAATTGGCAGCAGCCACTTCTGGTGATTCTGACAGGTGTTCACTTTGGGGAGGTTCTATTCAAAGCAAGAAGGAATGGGTGAGATGAGGTAGCAGTGGCATGAGCCAAAAGCGAGGCCCCAGTCTTCTGCTGGAGTGTGCAAGGCAGCACCCCATCTCCGAGTAGGGAGGGAGGATGGGAAGAGGCCAGCTAGAATGTGGGAGAGAGGACTTCTGTTCCAGGGGAACCAAAAGAGGCTGTCAGGCCCAGGGGAAAAGGCCCGTCCCTTAGGGTACAATGCAGATCTTCAGTCTCAGAAGCAAGACCAAAGCCAGTTTTCAAAAGTTGAGCACAAGGTCTGTGTATGAGCTTTCCATTTCTCTGCCTTGTTCTAGCAGAAGATTCCAGAGCACTCTGCTGAATTCATCATCCAGCTCTGGCCCTGCTGTCAGCATTTTTTCATTTATTCTCATGCTAGCTCCTAACCATGGCTCGCTGGTCATGGAGACAATGCATAGTAAAGCCCAGCATCTTCCTCCTCAGAGTAATTTCTAGAAAAGCTGGGCTAACAGCATCGTGGTCCTCTACCTGAAGTTTTCAAAATGATGACGAGCAGGAAGGAGAGTCGAGCAGACATCCTAATTGCCCACCAGCCACCCATTCTCTCCTTCTGTCTTAGGTAAAGAAACCCAATGTTTAGCCTCTCTGCAGCTTAGGAATGGCCAAGGGACAAAACAGAAGGTATGGGCCTGCGAGAAAAATCTTTCAGAGCAGTTGGCTTCGCTGGTAGAAACACTATTTTTCTCTCTTGCTGCTGGCTTGGAGCACGAATGGAGGGGTTGGATCTCCAGGATCCTTTTGGATCTCAAGGTGATCTAGAGGATGGAAGCCACATGCCGAAGATGGAGGAGCAGGAGTCAGAGACAGAGCCTCTTGTGTTGCTATGGAAGCCATAGAGCCTGGAGGGTCGGCCGCCAGGTGTTCTGCACCTAAGTGAGGAGTAAACCTCTGTCTTGTTGAAGCCCTTGCTACTCAGTGTGCTTTGCGGACCAGCAACAATGGCAACGCAGGAGCTAATTACAAATGCTGAGCCTCCAGGCCCACCCCAGACCATCTGAATCAGGATCTTTAACGAGACCCACAGGTAAGTCATGTGCACATGACGGTTTGAGCAGCATTGGGTTAAGCTATCATTATTATTGTTATTATTATTATTTTATTTCTTGTGTTGTTTGCAGCTGAATCTAATTCTTGCAGATAGAGAAGATGAATCCTATTTGGGGTCACCAAGAAAGTGAGACTGAAGAATAGACCACGGAGAAGCTCACTATTGGGTCCTCCCACTTCTCCCTTCCCTGCATCCAGGAAAAGCATGGCTGACTTTCTAGAAAACCCTCATTTCCCCAAGGCATACCATGAGGGATTGCGGGAGTAGTGACCAGGGTTGTCCTGGGGCCGAGGTTCTTGACAGCAAGGTTCCTGACAACTGCAAGTGCCTCCATGCCTAGCCCCCTCTGCCTTCAGACCTAAGAGTGTCAGAGGGCAGATGATTTAGCTCAGAGGAGGTAGGTGAGGGGGCCCCATAGTCATTTTGAAACCTTAAGGTATAAAATAGATCATCCTTCCCGGAAGCCTTGGTCTTCTGTTTTTAAACACAGGCGTTTCTAAGCTTTGTCTCTGGGGCTCAGTGCCTCTGTGACTCAGACTCGATTGCCTAGAAGGGTCACACTCTCTGGTACAAAACTACAGGAAGGGTCTGTCCCAGCAGGTCTACGTCCACCCAGATGGTCGGGTGAGGGGTGAGAAAGAAGCTCCTAAGGATGGTTTCTAGAAAATGGTTCTTGATGTGCTACCAACTGGGTTTACTAGTTCAAACGGATCCCTTGAAAACATTCAACTCAAGTGAGGCAACTGAAAGCTATGGATAAGAACATGAGTCTGGGATTCAAAGAGATCTTATTTCAAACCCCAGTTCTGCCCTTTACTACCTTTCGATCTTGGACAAGTTTCTAAGCCTTCTCTCCCAGCGCCTTTTAATCAAGTCCAGTCATGCTGGGTCCCCTCACTTGCCCGTAGGAACAACAACCACCACCTCTTCCTTGGAGGGTTGTTGTGGGCTCAGGTACTTGACCTTGTGCATAGTGGAGTCCTCAATTTTTGATGTCGGTAGGCATGCGGACTTCACAGGCTTGTATACCAGCGCCTCTTAAACTTTATTGCTCAAATGTGTCACCTCGAGATTTTGGGAAAAGGCGGTCTGACTTGGCAGGTCTGGCTTGGGGCCTAAGCTTCTGTACGAGTATATACCTGCCGCTGCTTGTGGGACCACACTTCCTATGGCAAGATGGTGGACTCTCTACTAATGACTTGTGGATATCCCTTAGTTACTGCCCCTTAGTGTTCAAAACTTGACCCCACAATTTTAGACACTATGTTACAAAAAGCAAATGAATTGCCACTTGTGATCTCCCCACAAGGTTTCTATACTCTGTCTCAGATTTGGCGTTTTTGTTAATAACCTAATAGACGTAGAACTTCATTTTGGATAAAACTTCCATATCCTGGCCAAGACATAAAGAGATGTTTAACCTGCAGGCAGTGGGATTTGGTTCCATCTGGATTCCTGGTGGTGTGTGATTTCCCCATGTTTAGATAATACCGCCCAGTTTGATGTGGCTGTTTTTGTTGTGGTTATGGCTTTCAGCATACTTCCTGTTTTTCTTGCAAAACAGGGACTGCTCACCCCTCTGTTGGAGGCCACAGCTCAAATGATTACAGTTTTCTTCAAGGGCTTGAGCAGGGCCTGGGGTACATCCTTGGTCCTCAATATTTGAGGCCTTTGGCCTTTTTCTCTGGGGATACTCTGTTGGAGCAAACTATTATAATTCTGTTAGAGGAATATAAAGTTTGCAGCACCTCACAGCTTCAGATTTCAAGTGGAAATCTTGTTTAGCTCATCAACAACAGAAAAGAGAACCCAGCCACTAAGTAGTCAAGAGCCCCTCGGTCACATGCTCTTAGTGGCAATGCGTATAATCACTAAACATTTAGAAATTCATAAATTCTTGGAACTGAACAGGGCCTGAGAGTTTCTGAAGTCAACTCCTCTATGTTTCAGAGGTGGAGCCTGAAGTCCAGAGGGGTTAAGTGATTTACCCAAGGTCACACAGCTAGCCTGGACCGCATGATCATTATAGAATTATCCCACAAATATTTTAGATGATTTCCTTGCCTAGTCATTCCCATTTCCTACAACTTCTAACCACGGTGTGATAAAAATAATGCATTAATTATTTCTCTCTTTTCTTTATGATTTTTCCCCATTATATATAACAAAAACCACATTACATACAATGTAATTAGAAAATAGAGCGAAGAAAATTACCCAATTCTCTCTCTTTTTTATCTAATGCCTATCTAACTATTACTTTAAAATCCTTGGGTATTTTTCTGATTTTGCTTTTTAATTATTAAAATATAGTTGCCTGGAAATAAAAATCCAAACAATATAGAAAGCCATAAAAAATAAGTCTTCTTCCCCACTCCTTTCCTAGTTTTCCTCCTAATAGGAATCTTCATTTGATTGTTTCTGTTGCTATTTCTTCTGATAGTTACCTTGATTGATTTGCTAAACAGCATGTTACACTTATGTCTTCATTTATCAGCTTTAAGCACTATTGATAGACTTTTAGCTGTGACAGGTAAGTAACTTATTTACTTATCGAACCCTTCTCCCACCTCTAAATCATGGATAGCTGTGTATTTTTATTTCTTCTGATGGTTGTTAACCTTATGATTTTACATAATATTCAATATCTGCGTATTGACCCATTAACTGTAGGCAGTAATTCTTGATTCCCCTCTATGTAAGATAGAAAATTAATACCCCTTTACTTCCCTCCACTTCTTTTCTCTCTTGTATTCTTCATCCTGTCTCAGAGACACTACCTTTTTAATGTTGCCAAGGATTATAGCATATGCTTCCTGTTTAGTAAATTTGTCCTCCATGGTTGCAAGTACGTTGATTCTGATCATTGGAAGCCAACGAACAATCTGTATTAAAAGTACACAGATGATGTTAATATGATTCTCTACAGAAGCAGGTATTTATATTGAGATCTGTGGAGGGGAAGGTTCCAATGTCAAGGTCAAGTGGGTCTTTTCTTAGACTCCATCAACTATTAAAAGTCATGATACTTTTAGGTTGGTTTTGTATTTGGGCCATGAGATATACACTCACAATTTGCTGTTTTCTGGAAATTTTAGTTGATTGACAAAGAAGCGTATGCCTTCTTTATAAAATGTCAAACACCTCCCAGCTCTTTCATTATGTCACGTATTGAGCGCTCCAAAGTATACGTGTTTTGGCTAGGCCTACTGCACAACACTGTAGATGCTTTTAATTGCATCTCTAGGCTTGTTTAATAGTTTTTAGTTTGCATATCTTTTTCTTGCTTGGGTAGCAGTACATCATCAAGTAATTTTACTTCCAGAAAATGTATGGGAGTCTGAGTTCCTGCATGTCTGGACAAGCCTTTATTTCTCCTTTACACTAGATCAAGAGTTTGACAAGATATCAGATTCTAGGTGCAAAATTATTTCTTAGGACTTGGACGGTAATTGCTTCATTGTCTTTTAAGCATGTATGTTGCTGATGAGAAGAATGCTGCCAATCTCCTTGTCCTTTTGTTGGTTATCTGTTTCTTGTCTCTCTGAGTATATTTAGGATCCCCTTTTATTGTCACTGCTCTGAAATTCCATGCGTTTGTTTCTGTGGATCATTCTTTGTTCATTGTTATTGTGCTGGACACTGGGGATCTTTCAAGCTAGAACTTTTGTTTCTCTTCAACTCTAGGAGATTTTCCTCAATTATTTCTTTGATAATTTCCTCCTCTCCATTTTCATTCTTTGCCTTTCCTGAAACCCCTCTTATATCAGTGTTGGCCCCTCTGAATTGACCCTTTATGTATTTTTTCTCAAATTACCCACTTTTTGTTATTTTACTCTATTCTGCAAGAGCTTTTTGACTTTTTAGTGTAGTCTTTCTATTGTTTGAATTTTGTTTCATTATTGTGTGCCTTATATTTATTATAATAATTAAAAAGTAAATACATTTCAAAAAGGGATTGAAAACTCTTTCTTAGCTTCCAACTGCTTCTTTTTAATACGAGACTTTTTGTTTTAATGGGTTAGAGTTTAGGGTTTTTAATGTAGTTTTTAGCTTTTTATTTTATTTTCCCTTTACTTAGCTCTACCTCTTCCAAGTTCATTTGTTCTGTGTACCTACCTTGGTCTTTCTCTTTTATTTTCCTGTGTGAATGGTGAGTTTTGGCAGCCCGTTCCTATTTATGCGTACCAGGCTAGGGGGTTAAATTGAGGTAACTGGGGAGAGTTTCCTCTGCTCTGGGTGAGAAGACTGAGTATATGTTCTCTGTGGAAAGGGAATGGTTGACTGGTAGGTTTCACATTAAGCCGTGAGACTGGGGAGAAGGTAAGCAGGCTCCATCCCTCTCCACCCTGGGAGGTAGCGCCATGCTGTAGGCCCTAGACCTTTTTTTAAAAAAAATAAAAATAAAAATAAGTGGCAGCTTTTAACCCCAAAGGTGAATTTGGAGATTCACTTTTGGGGTTAAAAGCTGCCACTTCCTACCCACGGGATTGGGGATTCATGGTGGTGGGGAGGCCAGTTCCCATAGCAGTTAAAGTGCAGTCACCCCACCAATCACCTCCTTTTAGGCCCAGTCTGACCTTTGTACTTGCCCTACTGCCTGATCAGTAACTCCCTCTTCTCCTAAAGCCACCAAAGTGCTCTGAGCAGGTGCCTCCAAAATTCAGACTCCACAGACAGTATTCCATCCACTTTCCATCTTTCCAAAATTCATTATCATCTTGGGTCTGCTGCCCTCTCCCCTACACACAGTGCTTTTATGAATGTATTCATCTTTGTAAGTCTTTATTGTTATTTCAACCAGTTTTCTATAGGGAGGGTTGGTGAACGTGGTCGGTTGTCATCTTGAACTGTAAGTTAACTATTATTTTAAATACAATGATTTTCTTCTAAATGAAGTTTACTTTCTTGTTATAAATAAAGTATTATATATTTATTTTGGAAATAATTTAATAATCCAAATATCCTCAAGCTTTCTAAGTTTGTGGGTAAAATCATATTCTAATAACATATATAATACAATATATTTTACATTTTACCATCCTATTAACCTCTACCATGTTTCCCCCAAAATAAGACCTAGCCAGACCAGCAGCTCTAATGCATCTTTTGGAGCAAAAATCAATATAAGACCCGGTCTTGTTTTAATATAATATAATATATATAAGACCGGGTCTTGTATTGATTTTTGCTCCAAAAGACACATTATAGCTGATGGTCCGGCTAGGTCTTATTTTCAGGTAAACATGGTATTTTCATAACAATATGAGTGTTTTTTCTTTTTCAAAATCTGCCCCAATTATTTCTGGGCGTTAACAAGCAAAGACCAAGAGAGAAGAATATCTCTGGAAAACACAGATAGGACACACAGTGGTTTATTGATGTATTATTTATAATATTGAAAAGTTGGAGAAATATCTAGCAATAAGGAAATAAGTAAATTATGCTATCATCTACAAATACTATACAGTTATTACAAGTGACGTTTGTGGACAATTTTTAATGATGTGGGATAATTTTTATGATGGAATATTCACTAAAAAAAGATATTAAATTGTATGCATCACATGATTTTGATGATGTAAAACGTATATATTCATAGTAGTGTTATCAGTGAGGGAAAAGACTGTAAGCAATGCTTATTTTCATCTTTGCACTTGCCGTGAGTTTGGTTTTATACTTGATATGTTGGTAGGAAGGGTTTCTACTTAGAAACTGCCCCTCCCCAACTACTTCCTTAATATTGGGGATGTAAGTCATACTTATCAGCATCTGTCCACTCAGCTTCCAGTCCACTTCTTCCTTCCCCCCACCCCATTTCCATCATACACTTCTGGGCGGAGCCACTCAATGATGTCTGGAATGTTCTAGTTCTTCTTTTGACAGCACTTTGCAAAGCAGTGCATATTGTGACGTTTGTTCCTTTGTTGGTTTGAGAGTTGCTGGAATATTTTTGCCTGTTTTTTCTTAATAAAGCAAAACAGACAAAAAACAAACAAACAAAAAAACCCTTTAGTGTTTATTAGATTTGTGGGGAGTGAGAATAGGAGATCTGTTTCAACTTTCACCTCTTTTCCTGCCACTTCATCTAACTACTATTGAAAAGCACAGAAAAAAACCTATTGATTTCCCACATTCAATGAAAGAAAAAACATGTTGTTTGTTTTCATTTTATTTTGTTTGGTTCTGTTTTTAATAGCTCTTTACACAAATGTATTAGCTTGCATCTTGGTTTGTTAAATACCAGCTAGAGTAGTAATAGGTGGGTGAGCGGGACACGAACTAACTTTCTCTTGACTGTGGTATGACCTAATAGGTTTGCCTAGAGAGTCTTCATGTGCCTCAGGATGGCCCATCATTCTGTGTTGACAGGCACATCACACACACAGATACACACACACACACACACACACACACGGGGGGCGGGGGGGAGAGGTGATTTTTAAACTGGTTCCGTATTGATAGAAAGCCATTTGGCATACATATAAAAACCTTAAAATGTGCAAATACTATAACCCAGAAATTCCAGTTATCCTAAAAAACAAACAAACAAACAAACAAAATACCGCCTCATAGATGGTCACTGCAGTGATGTTTAGAGTAGTAACCTTGACCCTTAAATGCTCAACTCTAGAGGCTTGTGAACAAATCAAGAACAATCGTGGATGCTTATATAGTGCTTACATGTGCCAGGCACTGTTTAAATTGTTTTAAATATATTTATATTGACAACAACTCACTGAGGAGTATTCCCATTTTACAGATAAGGAAACTGAGGCTCAGTGAAGTTAAGCGATTTGCTCAAGGTCACCAAGCCAGGATTTCAACTCAGGTGGTCCAATTCCAGAGCTCATACTTTTAATCACTGTGCTCTACTGCCTCAAATAAACCAGGGTCCATAAGCACCAAAAGCACGTTCTAGAAGAATGCAGGAAAATGTACATACTAAGAGTAAAGGGACAAAGTGGCATACAAAGCAATACGTTCATTGTGGTGAATGCATTTTTCACCTTTACACATTTACAGAGGTGAGCCTCTGTAAAGCTGCCCTGGAATTTACAACTAATCGAACAACAATAACTCCACAAAGGACTCCCTGCACAGCAGACAGGCAAGACGAAGAGGCCCGCTACTGAATTCAACCTGGTTCTTTCCTTCTTTCTCTCTCTCTCTCTTTCCTTTTCTCTCTCTCTTTCTTTCTCTTTTTTAAAAAAGTATATACAAAATGCACAGGACAAAGAATTGGAAAATGTCCATCAAGATGGGGGAGAGCATTTGTAATTTTAATTTTCTTCTTTGTTTTTATGGATGTTCTATAATGATCATTTCTTGCTTTTGAAGTCAGAAAAATTTTAAAGTATCGTAATCATTCAGTTCTTCAGTTGATATGTGGGTGACGCAGGGGAAGGAAACCCAGGCTCTGGGCTGGGGAATGGTGGACCTGGGCAAGAGCAGAGGCAGCTGGGGACGGGCAGAAAGCTGGAAGACTTCATGAAAGGGACGTTTGAACTGGGCCTTGAAACGGTACAAAATTAACAAGGAAAAAAACCGAGGACATAAGGATGATTTTCCGTTGCTTTGAACACATCTCCTTTTGTAGAGTCTTAGAGTCATGTTCTCCTCTTGGAATCTTTGAGTGTCTGTGCTGCCCAGTCTGCCTCATTTCTCTCGGGGAGGGGGCTTCCGGGATGCAATAGAGTGATTTCCACAGTCACCTTGCGGGCTCCTCTGGTGTTAGAGAGAGAATGTTTCCTCCTGCTTGAATCAGAGCTGTCTCTGTGACAACACATGATTTGAGGGGGGAGGATGGGGTACTGTGACAACATCTGTGGTTTGCACAAGCAACTTGAGAAACATCTGCAATTTCCTATTTCTGGAAATGACTGCACTCCACACAGAAGTGGGATGGCTTAGGTGTCAAAAAGTGGCCCGACCAACGGGAGTCTGAGCCCACAGAAAGAGACCCTTCAGGGGCCGGCCCATGCAGTGGCCCTCCCAAGGCTAGACCTGTAACAAGAGTCGGTTTCACACCTGGTCAGGCACTTCTTGTACACTGAGTCCCCATAAGAGCACCTCAGCCACTCTGGACCCCATAGAGAACTTTAGACATTGTTCACAGAGAAGACACCAAACTGTACCCGGCAAGTTCCTTGATAAAACATCACCTCTAAGCGAACCAGAGGCATCTGCCCATCCAGCAGGAAAGCCACAGCCATCTCCCGGGTCTTGAAGAAATTCCCCTTGTGTCAGCCATTGGTCATCACGAGCTCCCTAGTCATTTCTTTATGGAAATTTGTAAGGTAGCTGGCTGTGGGATCTCCCACAGAATTGGGGGCAGGACGCCCTGCCTCTCTCATGTCTTAGTGCCTTGCCATCACCTGTGTCAGGGTAAATTAAAACATTGAACTTTCCTGGTGGCAAAAGGAAAGAGACCCTTCTCCTTCCCTTTGCAGAGCTTTTCTGTGAGAAATCCAGTGTTTGTGAATCCTTCCTCTGTCCCTTCCATGTGTAGATAAATATTTGCCAAGGCTAAGTACACCATTTGCCAGCTTTAAAACCCAGGAGTGTTTGGAAGGGTTTAAGGTTCTGTATATCTCTTTGAAATGGAAATAAACATCAAGCAGGATAGCACCCCTATCTGCCTGTCACCATGGGAGGTTAGCCTGAGCACTGTGCTCCAAGCTAAAACCACCTACACAGGATTAGAGGCACAGGCCATTCAGATGGAGGCGATTCGCTAGCACAGCTGGCTCCCCCAGTTGGCAGATGAACTTGGGTGAACTCTGAGAGAATGCATAACAAATGGTGTTGCCAGGTCTTCCTGTGGGAGGACAAGGTACCCTTAGTCTCCACTCATCTTCTTAATGGATGGTGACTACTTGGTGGTACAAAAATTGGGAGTATGCTTCATGCTTTTGTAATCTCATCAGCGGGCTAACTGTGATGCATGTTGCAATTTGCATTAGTGCTTCTTCATAATAAAAGGTTTCTTTCTTTTCTACCTACTGTGGAGAAGATTGTCTCAGTTGGCAGGATGTTTAACTTTCCCCAACACCTGTGGCACCAGCTTTGTTGCTGGGTACCAAGGCTGTCCATGACCAGGAACTAGTAATACCACCTTGTGGGCAGTTCCCCAGCACGCCATGGATCAGGCTTCTGAACACCTGAATTCCTCTCCCCACAGTTTCCTTTCCCTGTCTGCTCTCCCTGCGTCAGTCCTGCATCCCACTTCCTGGCCCCATGTGAACAGGAACGTGGGGCCCCTGCTGTGCAGTCCCTCCTCCAGAGGCTGGGAGTAGCTAACTGTGTCTGGTTTAGTAACCAGGCTGCCCTTTGTTTTCCAGGCCTTCTACACTGTGCCTCCAGGCCTCTCCCACTGGGCCAGCTGTCCTAGGGCCATGATGCCGCCATATTTGTTACCAAACAATGCGAAGCGGTTCCCATACACAATCCCTGAGTATACAAAGGAGGCACCGTCCTGCCCACCGCCCTCAGAGAGCTGGGCCAGCAGGTAGCAAGGGGGTGTGATTTGTGTTATCCCCACTTTGGCAGGACTGCTGTGCATGACTGACCAACCAGATAAATAGACCAGAGTAGCAGTCAGCTGTCACCTTTGCTGGCTCTTCAAAGGGAGAGGTGACTCACTACCCCATATGTTCTACTACCCCATATGTTCTACCCCATATGTCTCTTTCCGCTGGCTGGTGCAGTGGGTAAATACAAAGGGAGGACTGATGAAACAGGCATCTGGAAGATTCTGAGCCTTTCCTCTCACTCTCTCTGTTATTCCCTTTCTTTTTTCTTCTGTGAGTATCAGGGCTGCTTTTCTCAGCCCAAAGTTTGTCTTCTAATCATTTTGATGCACCCAGCAGGACTGTTGCTGCCCACAGAGGAGCATTTGTGACAATGTCCTTGAGAAAGCCCTCTCTTCACATTGTAGAGGACCATGAGCCACTAAGGTAACTCATTACAGGGCCTGACCCCAAATTGTTCATGTTTGGCCTTGGAGTGGGCCAAAAAAACTTAGAGCAATACAACAAAAATAAAAACGAAACTTCACCAATAATACCACAACTCAGCAATAACCACTTATAACATTTTGAGATGTTTTTTCTGGTCTATTTTTTTGGGAGGGGGGTGAAATTGAGGTCAAGCTTTTCCATTGTTTTTCACTTAGCACTGCATTGTATTTTCCTATATCATTTCAATTCTCTAAACTAATTTTTAATGGTCACATATAGCTCGTCATATGGTATACCATAATTTATTTACCCAGGAACTTTTAGGCACTTAAGCTGTTTCTTACTTTTCAACATGAATGCTAGTATAACATGAAATATTCCTAGCCAAATATCTCTGATTATTCTTTAGGATCATATCTGGAAATGAAGTTCCTGGGTCAAAGACATGAACACTTAAGATCTAAAATACAGTTATAGATAGATACCCTCTAAAGAGGGGGCGCTGGTGTTCACCCCCCTCCACCAAGAATGAACAAGCAGGTCCATTCATCCACACGCTCCAACCTAATATTTTTGCTGAAATAAATGAGTAATCCAATCTCAGCTGATTCATTTAGTCATAGCAAGGTCACACGCTGATGAGAACTCAAAATGTGGAAGAAGCACGTCAAGTACAAAAATATGTAATAATTTATAACATAGTAGCTTCAGTTCCTCCTCTTAAATGTATTTGACATTAAAAAAAAAATTGCTTCAGTTCACAGAGGCCATTCCTGCCCTGGCTGGTACCCTGTTATACACAGCCTGAACCAAGATTCAGGTATGGGTGGTTGGGATACAGGAAGGATTCTGACTGAGCTGATTCTCAGAGCAGAAGAGGACCATGCCTGGACATCTGCCTCTCTGCCCAGGGAGGCCAGATAACCAGATGGTCATTCGTTCAAATGTACCAGTGTCTGTTACTAGCCACTCACTGCACCAGAGGTTGGGAACACAAAAGGATCAGTCTAGAAAGAAAATTCCAACTTATAAAGATAAGACTCTTATGGGACCCAGCTGCAGGGCTCTGTGAAAGCACAGGGAAGAGTGGCCCATGTAGCCTGGGGTGTCAGGGACAGCTTCCCAGAAGAGTGGATGTCCAGGCCGATCTCTGAGGAGTAGGGAGGGCTTGGCCAGGTAGAGAGAGAAACAGGTGTTCTAAGTAATAACAGGGCAGCCAGGATAAAAGGAGAGCATGTTGGAAAGGGCCTGGGGGAGCGGTTTGAAGGCCAGAGAAGGAAGAATGGGCTGCATCATGGGAAGCTCCCCATGGCTTGCCATGGACTTGATGCTGTTTACAAGATCCTACCTGATCTGGTTCCACCACTAATTTGTTTTCCATCTCTGTTATTTCTTTTCATTTTGAGAATGTTATACAAATGGAATCATAGAGTATATAATGTTTTGAGGTTTTTTCACTCAGCATAATCCCCTGAGATCCATACAAGCTGTTGTGTATATCAATAGTTCATTCCTATTAATTGCTACGTAGTATTCTTTTTTCTTTTCATAGAAACTCCCCCTCATTAATGCCTGATTTCTTGTACCATTCTGTCAAGTCTCCACAGATGATTCAAACAACACTTCAACAATAGAATCTGATAAAACAAATTACATAGATGAGCTTCCTTAAATTACTCAATAGAAAACCTGGTTTCCCTTGATCAAAAGCGGGACTGACCAAAACGGCCTTAGCGTTCTCCTCAGCTTGACTAAACTTCAGACAGGTTTCCTCCTGACACCAGCCCCTGATCACCTTTTTCTTAGAGTATTTACTTTATAAAACTTGTACAGTCTACCCTTGAACAACATGGGGGTTAGAGGTCCCAACTGCCTGTGCAGTCAAAAATCCTAGTATAACTTAAGTCAGCCCTCCACATACAAGGATTCCCACCTGTGATGGAAAATATAGTCGACTCTTGAACAACATGGGTTTGAACTAGACGGATCCACTTATATATGGACTTTAAAATATTCTATATCTGCCCTTCTGAAATACAGATAAATCTTCCAACCTCTTGCAAGTTTTACAACCAAGGAATGTCTTTTCCAAGGACTTGGGAGTCATTCCTTTGAAATGTAATCATCAAGAAAGATGATTTTTTAGTCTGTTTTTTAGTCTCTGTGGGAGGCTAAGAACCTAACTTTATAAGCAAAAATTAGCAAACATAGATTGACCAAACTCCCTGCTTGCATCCTCCAGTAATTTTTCACTAGCTTACCCCAGCACCTTAAAACTTTCCTACCTTTTGTTTCAGTCAATCTCTCTATTGCAATAGTCTTAACCCATACTGGAAGAGTCTTGAATAAAATCCTCCTTACCTCTTTCTGTTGGTTTGGTATAATTTTTATTTGATATACTCCAGTATGCTGCTTAGCTCATCTTCTGAGTTATTTTTTTTAATTGGTTATTGTAGTTTTCAGTTTTAAAATGTATTTGCTGAGACTTTTTATTTTTCTTCTTTTCCAAGGTACTTGTAATTGTTTGTTGAAGCATTTTTATGATAGCTCTTAAACTCATTGTCAGATAATTCTTATCTCTCCTAGTGTGGCATTTATTAATTCTAATTTTTAAAATTCATTTTGAGATCTTCCTGGTCCTTGGTAGGATGAGTGATTTCTGATTAAAATCTGACTGTAAATGCTCACATTAAAAGAGGTGAAAGATCTCAATACACAACCTATCTTTATGCCTTAAGGAACTAAAAAAAAAAAAAAAAAAAAGAGCAAACTAAACCAAAATCTATCAGAGGGAAGGAAATAATAAAGATTGCAGTGAGATAAATAAATAAAAATAAGATAGAGAACAGAAAAACAACAGAGAAAATCAAGAAAAACAAGAGTTAGGTTTTCAAAAAGATCAACAAAATCGACAAACCTTTAGCTAGAGTGGTTTGAAAAAAGACAGAACATTCAAATAACTAAAATCAGAAATGAAAGTAGGAACGGTATTACTGATTTTAAGAAATAAAAGGATTATAAAAGAGTACTATAAACAACCGTACACCAACAAATTGGATAACCTTGAAGAAATGGAAAAATTCCTAAAAACACACAACCGACCAAGACTGAACCATTAAGAATTAAAACAATCTGAATAGACCTGTAACTACCTGTAGTAAAGAGATTGGATCAGTAATCAAAAACCTCTCAACAAAGAAAAGCTCTGGGTCAGAAAAAGTTTAACTTGTGATTTCTACCAAACATCTAAAGAAGAATTAACATCAATCCTTCTTAAACTCTTCCAAAAAATTGAAGAGGAAGGAACAGTTCCTAACTCATATCTATGGAATACCAAAGCCAGATGAAGAGACAAGAAAAGAAAACTACAGGCCAATATCTCTTAGGAATATTGATGCAAAAATCCTCAACAAAACACTAGCAAACTGAGTTTAGCAGCATATTAAAAGGATTATATCTTGTATACCATGACCGTATAGGATTTATTTCTGGAATGCAATGATGGTTCAACATATGAAACTCAACCAATATAATATAGTACATTAACAGAATGAAGGAAAAAACTCATATGATTATCTCAATGCAGAAAATCATTTGACAAAATTTAGCACCCTTTCATGATAAAAACACTCAACAGAATAAGAATAGAATGAAAGTACCTCAATATAATAAAGGCAATATACTAAAACCCACAGCTAACATCATATTCGATGGCGATAAATTTAAAGTTTTTCCTCTAAGATCAGGAACAAGTCAAGGATTCCCACTTTTGCCACTTTTATTTAATGTAGTGTTGGAAGTTCTGGCCAGGCAAAAATAAAATAAAAAGAAATAAAGGCCATCCAAGTTGGAAAGAAAAATTAAATTATCTCTGTTCACAGCTGACATGATCTTAAGTGTAGAAAACACTAACGATCACCCCCCCAACACACAAAAAAAATCCTGTTAGAACTAACAAATGAATTCAGCAAAGTTGCAGGCTATAAAATCAACACTTGAAAATGAGGAGTACGTCTATACATTTAACAATGAACAACCAGAAAAGGAAATTAAGAACACAATTGCATTCTGAGAGCATCAAAGAGAAAAGCATACTTAGGAATTAACTTAACCAAGGAGGTGAAAGACTTGTACACTGGAAATTACAAACGTTGCTGTAATAAATTAAAGAAGTCAAATAAATGGAAAAATACCCCCATTCATGGATTGGAAGAATTAATATTATTAAGATGTCAAAACTATCCAAGTGATCTACAGATTCAATGTAATCCCTATCAAAATCCCAATGACATTTTCTGCAAAAATAGAAAAGTCCACCCTAAAATTAATATGGAATCTCAAGGCCCTTTGGGCCCTGAATAGCCAAAAAAGAAAAAAAAAAAAAAAAAAAAGAAAAAAGTTGGAAGTCTCATACTTTCTGATTTCAAAACTTACTACAAACCTAGAATAATCTAAACAGTATAGTAATGGCATAAAGAGAGACATATGGATGAATTGAATAGAACAGAGAACCTGGAATTAAACTTTTAGAAATGATTTTCAGCCAGAGTGCAAAGGCCATTTGGGGTCATGGATTGAACTGTGTCTCCTCCACATTCTTTTGTTGAAGTTCCAACCCACAGTACTTCAGGATATAACCGTATTTGGAGAATAGGTTTTTAAAGGGATGATTAATACAAAATGAGGCCTTTAGAGTTGGGTCTTAATCCTATATGATTGGTGTTCTTATAAGAGGAAGACATGGGGAGCGAGGGGTGGGGAACATGAGCACAGAGGGATGGATGACAGACCAGGTGAAGAGATAGCAAGAGGGTGGCCATCCACAAACCCAGAGGAGAGACCTCAGAGAAAACTTTGTCCTTGAACTTCCAGCCTCCAGAACTGTGAGGAAATACATTTCTGTTTAAGCCACCCTACCTGTGGTATTTTGTTATGGCAGCCCAAGCAAACGAATACAATAGTCAATGGAGGATAGAACTGTCTTTTCAACAAACTGTTTGGAAAACCGGATATTCACATGCAAAAGAATGAAATTGAACACTTACCTTATACCATATACAAAATTAACTCAAAATGAATCAAATACCTAAATGTAAAAGCTAAGACTATAAAACTCTTAGAAGAACACATAAGGAAAAAGCTCCATGACAATGGATTTGGCAGTGATTTCTTGAATATGATAAATTGGATTTCATAAAAATTAAAAGCTTTTATTCACCAAAGAGCATTCTCAACAGAGTAAAAAGGCAACAAAGAGAATGGGAAAAAGTTTTTGCAAATCACATATCTGATAAAGGGACTGATAGCCTAAAATTCAACAACAATAAGAACAACAACAACAAACTGATTAAAAATGGACAAAGGACTTGCAATAGACATTTCTCCAAAGAAGATACACAAATGGCCAATACACACATGAAAAGATGCCGAACTTCATTAATTATCGGGGAAATGCAAATTAAACCCACACTGAATGCAACCGCACACCTGTTAGTATAGCTATTATCCAAAAACCAGAAGATAATAACAAGTGTTGTAGAGGATGTGGAGAAATTGGAACCCTTGTGCATTGCTGGTGGGAATGTAAATTGATGCAGCTGCTATGGAAACCAGTATGGCAGTTCCTCAAAAAAAAAGGAAATAATTTTCATATGACTCAACAATTTCACTTCTGGGTATATATTCAAAAGAATTGACAGCAGGAACTCAAACAGATATTTGTAGAGCAACGTTCATAGCAGTATATTCACAATAGCCAAAAGGTAGAAACAACCCGAATGTCCATCAATGGATACATGGATAAACAAAATGTGGTATATACATACCATGGAATGTTATTCAATATTAAAGAAGGAAATTCTGACACATGCTACAACAAGCATGAACCTTGAAGACATAATGTTGAGTAGAATAAGCCAGACCAAAGGGTAACACTGTATGATTCCACTTATGTGGGCCGCCTAGAATAGTCAAATTCATAGAAAGTAGACTAGTGATTATCAGGGGACTAGGACTGGGGACTTTTAAATGTTTTATTCATTAGCGCCCATTAGAGTGTAGAGTTTCAGTATGGAAGATGAAAAAGTTCCAGAGATGGATGTTGGTGATGGTTGCACAAAAATGTGTACTGAATGCCAATGAACTGTATGCTCAACAATGGTTAAATGGTAAGTTCTATGTATAGTTTATCACAATTTTAAAAACCTGGAAATTGAGGTCATTATGAGACTTTAGAACTTATTTAAACCTGTTTGAGCTGATTTTGGCAGGGAGAGGGAGGACACCACCTGGTTTCCACCAGGTGAGCGGAGAAGTCCTGGTTCCCCACTAGGCCTCTGTTGACACCAGAGAGGAGCAGACTCCTTACTGCTGGGCAGAGGTGACAGCCCTAGCCAAGTGGGTAGAAGTGCCTCATTAGTTTTCCCCATGTGGCCTCACACTGACAACATGGGGGGGGGGAGGTGGCAGCCTCCTTACCCCTGGGCAATGGTGAAAGTCCTGACCCTCTAGGAGGCCTCCTTTGTCCGGCTGGTGGGAAGTGGGTGGGGGGGCCACCTGGCTCTGGTCAGATGGGGTAGGAATCCAGGCTCCCCATAGGGTCTCTACTGACACCTAAGGGAGCGTGTGTGGGTATCTCGTTACAGCCTAGCGGGGATGAAAGTCTCTGCTTGGCTTCCATGAACGTCACCCCAGTAGGGGAGTTAGGAAGAGTGGACTTAGGCCAGGGCTTTTTCCTCCTTGCCTGTTGGTGTTTCCTGCTTGCTGGCATATTCAGCTACAATTTTGAGGCAAAAAGAAAACCCAGCAAACTCACCACTCTGTCGTTCCTCTAGTCCTGAGATCCCGTCAGTCTGCCTTCTTCCCTCCACCTACTTCTTGTTTGTCTTATCATAGAATCTCCTGGGTTTTTAGTTGTACTTAGAGAAGGGAATGGGGATACTGACTTCATCTGGAAATCTCTTAAGGTGTCTGCTTTCTTGTTAGCAGACTTGTGCCTGCTCTAAATTCCCAAAGGAAAGGGCCATTGGAGGGGTCGAAGGCACAAGACAGTGAGGGAGGTGCTGCTGGAAGCCAACGCCAGGGGAAATGGGCAGCTAGGAGCTGAAGGCCAGGGGGAGGGATTAGCCTGGAGCAGGGGCAGGGTAAATCCTAACAGTGGAGGTAAGAACAGGCAGAATAGAGACACATGCTAAGGAGACGGAATGCAGAGGCCTGCTCTAGTGGCTTCTGTCTTCTCCAGGAAGGAGGCAGTGAGTGGTAAGTGATTATGGAAGTGGTGGGGCAAGGGCCTGGAGAGGAATCAGGAACGCTTGGAACAGCTATGAGCAGTTTCAGAAAAACATCTACTTGCTCCCGTGTAGAAGGTTGGCCAACACAGTGATTACAATTGCTAAGGAAGTGTGCTGTGTGCCAGGCTCCAACACTGGAGAGAGGCACACGCTTTGGAGATTCCCATTCAGTGGTGAGGAAACCCAGCCTTGCACAGATGAGGTAACAAACATTTCATGGCCTGAAGTGGCAAAGCCAGGACTTGACCACCTGGTTTCTAATTACAGATCCAGCTCCCTTGGGTGCTGAGGGCCCAGCTGACATTGGAGACCACGACTTTGTGGGGTCCTCACACCTGAGTGAATAGCGCCAGAGGCTGGGCATAAAAACAGTAGTGGAATTGCTGAGCAGAGCCCGGGTGGGGTTCTTTGAGGCAGGAATCTCAGAAGGACCATGTGTAGAGTATATGGCAAGAGATGGACGGAGGTAGTGACCATGTTTCCTGGCTGGATAAAGAATTAAGTCAAGACAACGTGGGGCTGATCAATTTTTTTTTTTCCCCAAATGGTGAATTCAAGCTGCCCGTGATCTTCATGGGGGTGAAAAACAGGTGGGAGGGATGCTACTGAGGGTAAGAGATAACGGGAATGATAGAAAGTGGTGGTTAGAGAGGCGGTATTAAGTTAGATTTCTTGGTAAGGCAGAGCCTGGAGGCGACAAGGTTTACAGTGTGGGTGGCTGAAGGGTGATGGGGACGATGAAGGATCTGAGGTCAAGAAACTCAAGGTTGGAAGGGTAAAGTCCCTTCTTACATAGCTAGTCACCAGGAGAGATGGAACTTATAGGGAGGGAGCAAACAATTCGGTGACCTGTGAAAGCACCATAGGGCAGATTTTATTCAAGGGGAGGCTGTCGAAATCGGGGCAATGATATTTTGCAAGGGGGCAGAGAGATTGGGCTCAACTCTGAATACGTCTGGGCAAGTGGGAATTTATAACCAAGGAACAGAGTGGTGGGGTGGGGTGGGGTCAGCGAATGGAAAATTACTAAGCGAAAATGTCAGGGATAAAGAAAGTGCTGGCTAAAGCAACGGAAACCGGATACTTGCTGAGGCGGGCCGGGTGCTCAGACAGCATGTGGGGGTAGTGGGGACTGAGCGACCCAGTCAGGTGTTGAGGGTGATCAGATAACCAGGTGGAAATTCTTACTAAAATCACTTAGCAGGGTTCTTGCTAAAATTGGGTTTTACAAAGAAGGCAGAAGGGAAAAGATTCAGGAGCCTGACTGAAGTTTGGTCAAACAAAGACTCTTTGTCAGATTAAATCAGACTTGGAATCCAGAAAGGAGCTGTCAAAACAGGGGGTGAAGACTGGTGGGAATGATGAGGGACAGAAGTTGGCACAGGCAGATGTCATGATTCTCAAAAGACAGGAGTGTTTTTACAAGCGTGGCTTAGAAATGAAATCAGGGTAAAAGAATACCAATACTGAACCTTACATCTGCCTTATTCACTCCCAGTCTTTCGGGGGTATCTCTATGTGCTGTGCCTGGTGCTGGGGACATTGGAACCCAGAGGAAATCGCAGTCTGGTGGTTGGGGGTGGTGGTACATGAGCATATCTACAAAATAGAGTGAGAACCGCTGTTTGGAACCAGCAGTGAATGACTGGTCTGGCCTGGTCTGGGGGAGGGGCTGGCGTGGTGAGATCAGGAGGTGATGCCTAGGCACCTTGAAGGATGTTTACCAGGTGGGCATTATGGATTAGCGACAGCAGTGGGAGGGACAGGACGCAGCTGAGAAAGAGCCTGGTGGCTGGTGTGGGGAGTACAGGAGCCCCGTGTTGAGGCATGAGGGCAGGCAGCGGTTTCTCAAGCTGTGCTAGGTCACGTCTGCACCTTAGCCTGCATGTCCTACGTGGAGGACAGTGACAGGGCACAATCTGCAGTTTAGAAAATGTGAAAAAGCAGCTGAAAAAAAAGAGCACAATGATTTCAGGTACATAAAATGCATTGCTAGACCAGCACGTGCAAAAATACGTAGGTTCATAGAGAAGGATTATGTTCTCTTTCCTTGTCAGGAAACTCCCCTTATCATGACCAGCATGTTGTTTTTACAACAAAATGTGGTTAAACTTAAAAGGGAACATGGGAATATCGAAATCACATTTTCCTGGCTGGAAAGAAGTCACAAGGAAACAATACAGACCTAGTACTTCATGACCTCTGTCTTTTCTTTCAGCCCCAAGATAAGGTTGCTCAGTGGGGCTTCCTGATGTACAGAAAGAAGGGCCACACTCCAGGATTAGGGGCCCAAGGGCAGAGAGACCCTAACTGGGGCTGGCAGCAGGTGTGACAGGAAGGTGAAGGGCGCTCAGCAGCCCCAGCCCTCACACAGAAATCCACCTGCCTAAAGAGAAGGTGTGATCTAAGAAAGGCTGAGGGCACTTCCAGGTGAAAATTGGCTGAAAAGAGAGACAGGGCAACTTGAGGGAAAGCAGGATCCCAGGGAGGGTCTGGATTGTAGGGACTGTTTCAGGGCGATCGGCAAAGTGTGAAATGGACTAGGGGAAGAATGTTACATTTCCTGATTTCCATCATTGTTCTGTGGCTACCTAAGAAAATGTACTTGTTCTTAGAAAATACACACGGAAGTATTTCGGAAGTATTCGGGAACATGATGCCTGCAATTTACGCTCCAATGGTCGGGAAAATAATCCGTATATTAAACATGGATGGGAGGAGACTGATAACACAAAAGGGGGCAACATAATAGCAATTGGTGAATCTGGGTAAAATGTTCTTTTCACCGTGAGTTCTTTGAACTCTTTTTTTTTTTTTTTTTCCATATTTTTCATTTTTTAAAAAAATTTATTGGGGTGACAATTGTTAGTAAAATTACATAGATTTCAGGTGTACAATTCTGTATTACATCATCTATAAATCCCATTGTGTGTTCACCACCCAGAGTCACCATATATTTGATACCCCTTACCCTCATCTCCCACCCCCCACCCCCTTTACCCTCTGGTAACCACTAAACTATTATCTGTGTCTATGAGTTTCTGTTTCTCATTTGTTTGTCTTGTTCTTTTGTTGTTTTTGGTTTATATAAACCAAAAACAACAAAAGAATCTTTGAACTCTTCTTGAAATGTTTGTGTAAATTTGAAATTTCATCAAATTTAAAACTTAAAGGCAAGGCTCAGGGTTGGATTCTGTTTATGGGTGGAACTTAAACTCAGGGTGAGAATAAACTAAACTTATGGGAGCAACAGAACCAACACTGGGTTTTGTTTTGTTTTGTTTTTAAATCATCCCCTGTGGAAGGCTGATTTAAATGCAACCTGCAAATGTTATAATTACGGACTGGTAACGTACTTTTGCTTATGCTATCATTTTAACAGTTTACTTTATATATTCATTTTTGACCAGAGGCTTCCAGAATGAAGACCACCTGGAAAGAATTTGTTTTTGAGTGTCTCTGTTATGTGCAAATTTATGGCAGCAAGGGGAATCACATTGCTTCTAGAGAGGGTGACTTGGTGCATATGCTTCCTGTGGTCTGATGAAAGCAGCCCCTCCTGGGACTTGGTACATGAGCTTTAGGGAGGGGAAACCCCTGTCACAGGGGAGCCAAAAGCCCTTGGGAGGAGAAGAACTGAAGATATTCAGAGTTGAGAAAATCTGGCCGAGTGGCAGGAAAAAACAAGGGCTCCCAGAACAAGGCAGACTCAGCAGGGGAAGGAGGTCTGAGCTTAAAGGAAAAGCCTAAGGCTTTGGTGGGTATGTAGGGCGTGGTGATCCTGGAGTACCTTGCAGCTCAGACCGGCAGGCCTCCTGGCCAGCTATGGCTTGGTGTCATGCCTTGGGAACCATGTCTGAGCATGTGTGAGCTGAAGGAGCTACGTTCTGGGAGGCCAGTGTGTGACACCTCTACAGTGGTCTGGAGGGAGCCAGAGCAGTGAGGGCATCGCCTCATGAGCAGGCCAGGGTCCCTGGGGCTGAGCCAGTCCAGGCTTCAACAGTGTGGTGTCTCTAGAACAGTGCTGTGGTGGCCAGCATGGCCCCTTCAGTTCTCTCCCAGCCTCTGTTTGGAAGAAGGACTAAGGCCTTTTAAGCCCTCAGAGTTCTTACATAATTCCAGGGGGAGGCCTCGGAAAGGATACACTGTGTCTGAGTCTTCCTAAACTATTACTTGGTGAAATAAAAGAGGATATTTTACGTCAGGTGGTGGGTAATCTCCAAAGTGGTACCCTCAGATCCTCTTTTTCTGCACGCATTAAGGGACGGAGTGTATGTCCCCTCCCCTGTGAGCTGGCTCTGTGACTGCTTTGACCAGATGTGGTGGAACTTATGAGACCAGGTTATCTTGAGATCTGGCAGCTTCTGTTTTCTTCCTCCTGGAACATTCATTCTGTTGGTTGCTGCCTCTTGAAATGTGGTGGCCTGCCCTGAGAAGCCCACAGGGTCACACAGAGAGGTCATGTGGAGGGGAACTGAGCTCCTGGACGGCAGCTGGCCCCAATTTGAAACTTCCAGCCACCCCAGCCAATGCCACACAAACTAGAAGAACCCCTCAGCCACCCACAGAATCATGACAGATAATAGTTTTGTTTTTTTAAGGCACCAAGTCTTAGGATTTTTTTTTTTTTTCTCCAATGTGGCAAAGGACTATCAACACATAGCATAAGGTGGTCAGGGAGTGTAAGGAAGTCAAATTGATTAGGTTATGTAATCGCTGCTTAAGGCTTGGCTGACTAAGCCTGAACCCCGCAAGGACTCAGGACGTCCCCAATCACTGGTCTGCTCTCCACAGCTTCCTCAGAGATAACCAGTGCTGGGTCAATGGCAACCTGTTGTAAATGGAGAAACTGAGGCCCAGGGAGGGAAAAATGACCTGCTCAGGTCACACAGCTGATGTTAAAGCTGGACTGCGGACCAGGGCTTCCCAAATCCCCCTTTCTTTTCTCCACTGTCTTAATTAGACACATGAGCTTTCATTGTTTTCCAGGTGCCACGTACTCCATATGCAGTAGCTCTTTGAACCCTCCCTGAGGCTCTGCACCCCCTGTCGTCAGTGGTCAATACCCACCTCCCAGACGAGGAAACCAAGGCGGAGAGAAGGTGAAGTGTTGCCCAGGGTCACATAGCTAAGAAAAGTGGGGCCGGAATCTGAACTCAGGGTTCATGAAAGGGGCACAAGTGTCAAGGGCACCCTCCCCTGTCTTTTTTCTATGTCAGATGGTGTAGGGAGCCGGAGCATTAAGGGTTAAGAAAATGTAACTTCAAGCAGAGTTTGGGAGGATTACTAAGGGGAACTCCGATAAGCATGAAGAACAAACAGACACCTGCTACCCTGGGAATGGGAAAATATCAAAAGGTCTAAGAACAGTCAGGGCCAAACTTTGAGAAAACATAACTAATCTGTACTTGCTGCCTTAGCTGCTTTATGTAACCTTCTTGTTTTTGTGTGTATAAAAGAAAGCTGAAAAATAAAGTAGGCGCTGCAGTCTAATTAGAACTGCTCGCCCTCCCGATCCCATCTTTGTCTCTTGTCTATTTTTTTCTCAATCCTCACTCCCCACTTCAGGAACCGTTCGTCTCGTAGGCAGGCTCCGACAAGATGGGTTCAGAATTCTGGTTTTAGTTTGACTTTCACAGCACACCTTTGGAAAAGGGAGGCTTATCCACAGCCTCACCTTCCTGGCTGTGGCATTTACAAATTATGTGAACTTGGGTCCCTGCCCCGTGACAGGACAACACTCCTCGCTCTGCCTTTCCTGCCTGGCCCTGTGGGGAGATGCCCTGGGAGAGCAGGCTGTGACATAATCGCGTGCTTATCAGTGAACATGACCACACAGTAACACGATGAGGTACCTCCCGGATGCCACCTCATAACTTGCGTTTAATTGCATTGGTTTTAAGGCAAGATTTTAGCAAAGGGCTCCTTCTGTTTTTCTCGTCTTCTGCTTTTTAAATTGTGAACACAGCACGTTTCGAAGAGCATGTGTCCTCTGCTGTGCTGAAAATCCTAGTGGAGAGTGTGGTTTGAAAATGCGTGTGTTTGCCGGGCACTCTGATGCCCAGCCTCTCAGCAGTGTCCCTGAGAGGAGGGAGGGGAAGATGGTTCCACCATCCTGACTGACTGGCTCCTGTCCACTGTGCACCGGCTGCTCCCTGGGCTGCTCAGACAACCTCAGGCAGCCTAGAAGAGGAGCAGTCCCCACACACCGTGGCTTCCAGGCTGGTGGGCTTCTCAGACCACCCAGCAATACTTGGGAGTTTCCCCATTCTGTGCCACGTGTATTTCAAACCTTCTCACGCTAGAATTCTCTGACCAACCCCCCCCACCCCTCCGCTATCAGCAGATGACTTCATCACTGTTTCACCAAGAAAACAGGTCATCAGGATAAGACACCCTTAACTTCTTGCTAGAAATCCTCCCAAGTCACCTGCACTTTCTCCTTCCTAGCCCCCTTCTCAGCACCCATTCCTGATCCCTTCTGCAAAGGCGGGGCTCCATCAGCTTCACCCCCCATCCTCCATCTCTCCTTCTCTGTAGCTCAAGCCTTCCCCGTTTGATAAACTCTTTCCCTGATCGCTCCAGCTGAGGCCCATCTCTGCCTTCCTCTTCACAGTGAAACTTAAAGCCATCTGCTCCTCAACCCCCTCCCATCTGCCACCTGCCTTCCCTGCTCCTCTAAAGCTCATCCCCCCAGTCACTTGTCAAACCCTCTGGGGGCTCAAAAGGCTGCCCTTGTCCATCTAAGCTGCTCAGCTCACAGGGCACCTTGACTACCATTTGTTTCCTGAAATATTCTATGTTCTCACTTTCTAGAAAACAATCCTCTCTTCGTTTTCCTCCTCTCTGACTACTGGTTTCAGTCTTTCCTTTGCCTGTTTTGCTTTGGTGTCTGGCCCTTTTGTCTTTGTACTTGTCACACTTTCTTGGAACGGGCTGGGTGGGAGTCATAGGAAGCAGTGGGGACTGGAGTAGCCTGGGAGCATGTGTCCCATGGACAGGTGGCAGCGGACTCAGGACTAGCGGATGACCGCCAAGAGTGGGGTCAGCCAGAGGGCAAATATCAGAGGCGTTGTGATCACGGCACCCCCCAAGTTCAAGACTCATGTGCTAACTGGGAAAGGTCCAAACCTTGGGGCTTACAAGGCTTCTGGTGGTCTCCCACCCCTCCTGTCTCCCCCCCACACCCCCCTGACTTGCCAGTCTCCTTCCTTTCCTTTCTCAGCCCACCCACTCTATGCTCCTGTCTTTCTGGGCAACTTTCAGTTCCTAAAACGAGCCAAGCTCCCTCTCACTTCCAAGTCTTTGCATCTGCTGACCCGGCACAGCCTTCCCTCCACCCCACCGACTGCCACATTCTTCTAAAACACCTCACTTAGAGATCACTCTTTTAAAACTCCTTCCCAGATGTGCCCAACTCCAGCTGGCTGGTGCCCCATCCTGCTTCCTCGCTCTCTTTTTAATGGAACAACTTCATTAATCTTTCATTCACATGCCATGTAATTCACCCACATGGAGTGTAAAATCAGTGCTTTCACAGAGTTATGTATTCACGGTACATTCAGTGCCTCCATCACTACAATCAATTTTAGAATGCTCTCATCATCCCAAAGAGAAGTCCTGAGTCTATTAGTAGTCACTGCCCATTTCCCACCAACAACCTTCATCCCCACCCCAGCCTGGTGACACCACTAATCAACTTTCTGTTTCTATAGGCTGAATTATTCTGGACATTTAGTATAAATGGGGTTATACCCATGTAATAAGTGGTTTTTGTGACTCACTTCTTTCATTTAGTACAGTAGTTTTAAGGTTCCTCCATGTATCAGTACTTCATTTTTTATTGCCAAATAATGTTTCATTGTATGGATATACCACCTTTTATTTATCCATTCATCATCTGATGGTTATTTAAGTTGGGTTGCTTCTGCATTTTAGCTATTTGAATAACGCTGCTATAAACATTCATGTGGACATACGTTTTCATTTATCTTGGGTATATACCCAGGAGTGGAATTGTTAGGTCACGTAACTCTGTGTTTAAACTTTTGAGAAATTACCACATCGTTTTCCAAAGTGGCTACACCATTTTACATTCCCAACAGAAGGGTATGAGGGTTCCATTTTTTCCATATGCTTGTCAACACTCGTGATTGTCTTTAATTATAGCCATCCTAGGTGGTGTGAAGTCATATCTCATTATGGTCTTGATTTGTATTTCCCTTGTCGTTTATATATCTCCTTTGGAGAAGTATCTGTTTAGGTCCTTTGTTCATTTTTAACTTGGCTTATTTATTTTTTATTATGAGTTGTGAGATTTCTTTATGTATTCTAGATACGAGACTCTTATCAGGTATGTGATTTGCAAATATGGTCTCCCTTGCTCTGGATTTTCTTTTTACTTTCTTAATATTATCCTTTGAAGCAAGAACATTTTTAATTTTGCTAAAGTCCAATTGATCTATTTTGGATTTTTTGCAGGTTGGACTTACAGTGTCCTAGTTTAGAAGGCTCAGCTGTGCCAAGGTTGACACACGCTGACCATGTTCAAGGTTGAGCAAGGACACTGGTGTGTGGCTGGGACAGTGTGTGAAGGGAGAGTGGGAAGTCCTCAGCTCCCAGAAGAAGGGTTAGGACCGCGTTCTCTACCCTGATGAGATGGGGCACCGCTGAAGGCGAGTGATTTGGGCTGACTTCTGTTTTTTCTGGATCCTCTGGCTGCCATTCTGTGGGGGACAGACTTCAGGGAGAGAAGAAGCAGCACAGGAAGACTGGCTGTGTTTCTGAAGGGAGGGCGGGGTACTCAGATGAGGGCTGAAGCCATGAAGGTGGTGAGAAGTGGTTGATTTTCTTTTGAAACAAAAGCCTTAAAGAAGGTACGTCCATGCCTGAAGCTTCCACACGCAGACCCTTGCCCAGGGCATAAAGTGCCTCAGAACCTTGCACCTAGTTCAACAAGACAAACTTTGGACGAGTGAGATGTGGACAAGCTGGAAAAGGAGTCAAAATGCAAGGGACCCAGTCCCAGGTCAGCCACTTTGCATGACCTTAGGCAAGTCACAGCCTTTCTGGATTGTACTTTCAATCCCTTCTTAAAATCAAAGATGGAACAATATCTGTCCTGTTGATGCAGGTTATTATGAGGGTCAGATAGGATTATGACTTTCAGAGCCCTCTTCCATTCATTAAGCACCTTGCTTGGTGGGTACCATCAGGATCAACCTGTGGGGAGGACGGAGAACATCTGGACCACTGGACAGAACCACCTGCACTTCACTAGGGCTGCCTCCCTTATGCTGCCATGGAGACTGAGCCTCTGGGAACCTCTCCCACGGGCTGACCCCAGTGCCGCTACCTCCTGGGCTAGCTCTCTGCTTGTTGGTAGAGGGGGCACTAGAGGCCTCCTCCTCAGATGGCTGCTGTGTCTGCCCCTTGCCATGGCTTTAACATATGGGTTACCAAGCACTTGCCAGATACCGTGATACACACAGATGGGGAGGACATGTGGTCCCTGTAAGCACAGCGCTTAGTGGAGGATGCACACACACAAACATGAACTTATACGCACTCACACACATGTGCACACAAAGATTCACACAAATGAACACTCACTCATCATAAAAGCATGCATATATCCATATATTTATACACATATATATACCAATACGCATATATACTCACACACGAATACACACTTACACACAAATACTCATACACTCACACAGCCTACATTTACTCATACAATCACGAAAACTGACACAAGTACAGCTACGCACATACATACATTCACATCCATATATAGACTCGCACACCTTACAACAAGGTCAATAAGAACCAATCATATGATATTTGTTGGAAAGTTGATTGCAAAGATCTGATTATCTCTAGGAGCTTAGAAAACAAATGGATTCTACACGTCCTTCCTCCCTCTTCCAACACTGGGAAGAATCAAAGGAATTCTATGAATTTCCCCTGAGTTAAATTAACAACCAGTTTGGGGACACATACAACTATTATCATACATATAAGCCAACAGCCCTTTCATAGAAAATAGCTGGTCAACTCCTCTAGATATGGGTAGTTAGAAATAAGGTCTCAGTTCTTTTTCCAGATACCCCTCTTTTCTCAACATCTGTTATCTAGTTCACAGATCTCAGGCTAGAGATTGGCTGACCCAGGACAAGGGCACACTCTTTCTGTGAATTTATAGAAAAAAAGCAGGTTCCCAGATACTAGAAGAATGCAAAGGGGGCTGGATGACCTTCTGTTACCCTATTGCAGGGGCACTTCCACACTGGAAATGACCTTCCGAAGAGTCTTTCAACGTTCAAAAGGGTCAAATGTGGAACTGAAAGTCATGAGTGAGTTTTGACCCCAGTTTTGCAACATCTAGCTCAATGATTATCAAGAAATTATTGAAATAAATTTTCAAATATTGAAACAATAGATGCCATAAGGACATCTTGAGATCAAGTGTCTGGATGGGAAAGCAGTAAAGCGATGGATGGTGATTGGATAACCAGCTTCAGGAAAGATGGCAACGGTGACCATGGTGGCTATATTAGTTCCCGGTCACTGATGTATCAAATTAGCACAAATTTAGTGGTTTGGGACAACACTAATTTATTCCCTTGCAGTTATGGAGGACAGAGGCTAAAATCAAGGTGCTGGCAGACCTGGTTTCTCCTGGAGGCTCCAGAGGACAATCTGTTCTTTATCTCTTTCAATATCTCTTGGCTGATGTACTCCTTGGCTTGTGACCCCATCACTCCAATCTCTGCTTTTGTTGTCACATTGCCTTTCCTTCTTCAGTAGGCAAATCTCCCTCTGTCTCCTTCTTATATACTTGTGACTACCTTTAGGGCCCACCAGGAAAATCTCCCTAGGTCAAGATCCTTAATTTAATCACACATGTCAAGTCCTTTTGGCTATATAAACTCACAGGTTCCAGGGATTAGGGCCTGGATATCTTTGGGGACCGTTATTCAGCTACCACAGTATCTTTATCAGAGCTCGCTTTCATTTATTTTATTTCCCCCATCTCATCTCTGCTTTCCCTGCCAGCTTTATTGAGAAATTATTGACATGTAGCGTTAAGTTTAACGTGTACAACTGATGATTTGATGAGTATATATTGTGAAATGATGACCACAATAAGGTTAGTTGACACATCCATCACCTCACATGACCATTTTTGTGTGTGTGGTGATAACACTTAAGATTTACTCTCTTAACAACCTTCATATATATAATACAGTACTGTTATCATAGTCATAGTTACAATGGTGTACATTTGATCCCCAGAACTTACTCATCTTATAGCTAGAAACCTGTACCTTTGACAAACATGTCTCTATTTCTCCCAACCCCAGGTCCCTGGTTCTCTCTCTCTCTCTCTCTCTCTCTCTCTCTCTCTCCCTTTCTCCCTTTCTCTCTTCCCCTCCCACCCTCTCTATCTATCTCTATCTATATTTATATCTGTATCTATCACATTTTCTTTATCCATTCACATCAAAAGACACTTCAGGGTTTCCATGTCTTGGCTATTATGAATAATACTGCAATAAACATGGGGGTGTAAATATCTTTTAAGACAGTGATTTCATTTTCTCTAGATGTATATCCAGAAGTGGGATTGCTCAATCATATGGTAGTTCTATTTTTAATTTTTTGAGAAAACTCCATCCTGTTTTCCACAGTAGGTGCACCAATTTACAATCCAGCCAATAATGCACAAGGGTTCCCTTTTCTCTGCAGCCTCACCAACACTTGTCTCGTCTTTTTGATTATGGCCATGCTAACAGGTGTGAGGTGATATCTCATCGTGGTTTTGACCTGTATTTCCTTGATGTTTAGTGATGTCAAGCATCTTTTCATGCACATGTTGGCCATTTGTATGTCTTCTTTGGAAAAATGTCTATACAAATCCTTTGCCTATTTTTTAATTAAAGTACAGTTGGTACACAATATTATATTAGTTTCAGGTATACAATATAATGATTTTACATTAATACACCTTATAATGTGATCACTACATTAAATCTAGTAATTATCTGTCACCATGCAAAGTTATCACAATATTATTAACTATATTTTAATAGGATTTTAAAAATTATTTTATTTTGTTATTTAATTGCATGAGTTCCTTATATAGTTTCGGTATTAACCCTTAATTGGATAGATGGTTTGCAAGTATTTTTTCCCATTCAGTAGACTGCCTTTTCAATTTGCTGATTGGTTTTTTGCTTGCAGAAGCTTTTTAGTTAGATGTAGTTCCACTCATTGATTTGTGCTTTTGTTGCTCTTGCGCTTCTTGTGTCATATCCAAAAAACTGTTACCAAGACCAATGTCAAGGAGCTTTTTCTCTATGTTTTCTTCAAGTAGTTTAAGAGTTTCAGGTCTTACATTTAAGTCTTTAATCCACTTTGAGTTAATTTTTGTGAATTGTGTAAGGTAGAAGTCCAATTCTATTCTTTTGCACGTGACTATCCAGTTTTTTCCAACACTATTGAAGAGACTATCCTTTCTCCATTGAGTATTCTTGGATCCCTTGTAAAATATTAGTTGACTATGTATGTGTGGGTTTATTTCTAGTGTCACAATTCTGTTCCATTGGCCTATGTTTTTGAATTTATGCCAATACCATACTGTTTTAATTACTATAGCTCTGTAATTAAGTTTGAAATCAGGAATTCTTTCTCAGGATTGCTTTGGCTATTCAGAGTCTTTTTTGTTTCCATACAAGTTTTAGGATTTTTTTTTCTGTTTCTGTGAACAATGCCATTGAAATTTTGATAGGGATTGCCTTGAATCTATAGGTGGTTTTGGGTAAGGTGCACATGTTGACAATATTAATTATTTGGATCCATGCACACAGGATATCTTTCCATTTATTTGTGTCATCAATTTCTCTCATCAATGTCTTATAATTTCCAATGTATAGCTCTTTCATCTCTTTGGTTAAATTTATTCCTAAGTATTTTATTCTTTTTGATGCTATTGTAAATGAGATTGTTTACTTCGTTTTTAGATTTTTCTTTGTTAATGTATAGAAATTGCATGAGTTAATTTTTGTAGTTGATTTTGTATCCTGCAACTTTACTAAATTTGTTTATTAGTTTTAATGTTTTTTTTAAAGGCATCTTTATGATTTTCTATATATAAGATCATATCATCTGCAGAGACAATTTTACTTCTTCCTGTATGATTTGGATGCTTTTTATTTATTTTTTTCTTGCTTAATTCCTCTGGCTAGAATTTTTAGTACTATATTGAATAGGAGTGGTCAGAGTGGTGACTTTATCTTGTTCCTGATCTTAGAGGGATAGCTTTCCACCTTTCACCTCTGAATATGATGTTAATTATGGGTTTGTCACATATGGCCTTTATTATGTTGAGGTATTTTCCTTCTATACTCAATGTGTTGAGAGTTTTTATCATGAAAGCATGTTGAATTTTGTCAAATGCTTTTTATGTATTTATTGAGATGATCATATGATTTTTATCTTTTATTCTATTAAAGAGGAGACATTTATTGATTTTCATATATTGAACCATTCTTGCATCCCAGGGATAAATCTCACTTGGTCATGGTATATGATACTTTTAATGTGCTGTTTCTAGTATTTTGTTACAAATTTTTGCATCAATATTCATTCGGGATATTGGTCTATAGTTTTCTTTTCTTGTAGTGTCCCTGTATGGCTTTGGTATCCAGGTAATGCTTACCTCATAAAATGAGTTTGAAAGTGTTCCTCTTCAGTTTTTGGGAAGACTTTGAGAATGATTTGTGTTAACTCTTTAAATCTTTGGTAGAATTCACCAGGGAAACCATTTGATCCTGGACTTTTCTTTGTTGGGAGGATTTTGATTACTGACTGATTCAATATCCTTACGTAATATTGGTCTGTTCAAGTTTTCCATCTAATTCTATCCTCTGTCGTCTCTATTATTGAGCCCAGTCAGCAAAGTTTATGTTTCAATTATTGTATTTTTCAGTTCTATAATTTCTATTTGGTTCTTTTAAAAAATAACTTCTATTTCTTTAATGAGATTTTAAAATTTCAAGAGAATTAATAATTTCTTGTTAAAACCTTTTAATGATGGATGCTTTAAAAATATTTATCAGATAATTCCAACATCTGACTCATCTCAGTGTTGGTGTATATTGTCTTTTCTCATTCAAGTTGTGATTTCTCTGTTTCTTGCTATCACAAATGATTTTTAAAAATTGTACTGTGAACATTTTGGATATTATTTTATTTAATCTCCTTCTCCTTCTTCTTTTTCTTAGCAAGCAGTCTCTGGGTTGAGGTATAGTGCAAGTGGCAGGTGGGTGTTTATGTTCACCTCAGGCCAGGCCTTGCCAATACCACCTTGCCCAAAGTCGAGCGCTGACTCACACTGCCTCTTTGCAGGGTTGTGGGTAGAAATTCAACTCCCTGCTGGGTCTTCCTGACACCTTGGGTCTTGGTGATACCTTCTGAGCAGAAGTGCGTTGTCATAAATAGTCTCTGCCTCCCTTGAGCAGAGGTGTGAGCTCTGCTCCTTGCTGGGTCCCCCTGCCACTGGGAGAGGCTGGATGTTAAGTGGCTAACCCTACCTCACACCCTCTCATTCTGTCTCATTGAGGCCAATGTGGGTGGAGTCTCAGTTCCCAATTGGGACCCCACTGATACCAAGAGGTGGGGAAACCAGAGTGCCTACTAGCTCCGCTTCATGCCATCTTGGTCAGGCTCTTTACTGCAGGGGGATTGAGGAAGTTGAGCTCCCCACTGGGCCCCGCTGACGTCAGGCGTGGGGGGAAAAAGGAGCACTTACTAGCCCTGATTTGCATTTCTTTGTTCAGTGTCAGTGCTGGGTAGGGATGGAGGCTCAGCCCTCCGCTGGGCCCTGTTGACCCTGGCAGGGGATTGGAGCACCACTTGCTTCCTCCAAGCAGGGTGTGGTAGCTCAGGACCCTGCTCAGCCCCCCTCAAGCACACGCAGTGGGGAAACGGAGCAGAGTCTGCTGCTGGGAGGGGGATAGAGGATTAGAATTTTCTAGGGGCACTGTCATCCTTGGGCAGGGGACTTGGAGGAGCACCGCTACCCACTTCCAGGGGTGTGGGGCTGGGTGGGGTGGAAGGCAGCTCCCTCGTTGGCCCCACTGAAACTACGTGTGTGTGTGGGGGGGGGAGGCAGGGAGAAGTGGGGTGATTTTTCTGTTGGTTTTGATAGGCATTGCCACAAAGACCATCTGTGGTTAGGCCACCCTTTTCTTAGGCTTTTGGCTAGGATGAATGGTTATTGTTGGAGAATTTTTTTTTTTTAATAGCTGTGCCTATTGGCAGTTGGGTTGGAGGATTCTCTAGCACCATGTCCAGGGTACATGGACGGTAGTAAGGACACCCAGGATTTCACTGCCATGTCATTCCTCAGGTCCCAAGGCTCCTGGGCAGTCTACCTTCCCCCAAACTTGCCGAATCTTCCTACGTTTTGTTGTGTTCTGAAAAGGATTTTATTTGTTATAAAAGGGAGGACCTCGGAGAAATGGGGCTACTCCACCTTGGCTGCAACCGGAAGTCATAATTCATAACATTTAATACTTAAAGGGACATTGGAGATCACCTATGGAATTTACAAACTTTACATGTCATCTAGTACAACTCAAGATAAGAAACATGTGGACTAGAGAGAAAGGGCTTCTCTGAGCTCGCACAGCCGTCTTCCAAAGTTGCTCACTAGCGGGGAACATTTGGCACGGGTGGCACCTGAAGGAATTCTGGAGGCAACATCTACAAGCCTTCTTATCCCTTTTCCTGCACCCAAGGACATCAAGTGCTCTGATGCCTGTTTGCCAGGCCGTGCCGACTCCTTCCGGGAGCCCTGAAGCTCCCTGCCCCTTTACCTCCTCATTAAACACAGAATCCTCCCTGTCTGCCAGGGCACCCTGAGAATAATCAGAGGCCATCCATTCTGGCCTGCTCATATTCCGGATACCTCAGTCACCCCTTCAGATGGGAGCTGTTTCCTTGCCTCAGTGGTCTTTTTCAGGTTAACTAAATCTTTTTGGCCTGGGCATGCCTGGGAGTCATGTCTCCCTGGTGAAACCATAAACGATGACTGACCGGTGTGGAAGCCCAGCCCCCTTGCCCACAGGATCAGGCTGGAGTTGGGTCTTTGTCTGAGTTTACTCCTCTCCCTGTCCAGCTTCCCTGCATCTCTTTCCAATTTCTCCTAGGAATGCTTCCTTAATAAACCACATGTGCAAGAAGAACAACCAAGCAAGCCCATCAGGTAATCCATCTTCCCGGTCCCCAGGCTGTTCAGTGTTTTCTCTCCCTGTGAACCTCCTAGGGACACCCCTCTTCTCAGTCCCTCCAGGTGCATTCCACAATGGATGATCCATGACAAACAAAGTCATCCACACTGGTCTCTAGTCCTAGCTGCACAGAATCCCCAGGGGGACTTTTTAAAAAGGCAGGTGCCCAGGCTCCTACTGCCCCGAGATGCCCAGTTGGGTCAGACAGAGCCTGGACAACCATGCTTTCTACATGTTCTCCAAGGTGATTCTCATGTGCAGCCAGGGTCCAGACCACTCCATGCTTTGAAGCATACTGGGAATACCAGGGGATGGTTAAAAATACTCTGGATGTACTGGTAAGCAAAAAAAAAAAAAAAGCGCAATAGAACAATCACATATACAATATAATTATTACAAACAATTGGAACAATGGGCACCAAAAGAAATAAGATCCTTTCTTCTGTCAGTTCTTTTCTATATATTTCAAAATTTCTTCAGTGAGAAGGCACACACACACATGCACACGTATACATAAACAACTTTACTGAAGTTTGTTTTACATATCATAAAGTTCACCCATTTCACGTGTACAAGTTTTTAATAAGTTTACTCAGGGGTGTCATAAAAAAGCACCCAGCCCTGATTTGTAGCATTGCCAAGTACCCTGGTGTAAGTAATCCAACCATGTCCCATTTCCAAGTACCACTGTTACATGATTTATCATGGAGTTGGGAAGAGATCACACAAAGGGGTCTTGTGAAGCTATGAGCTGGCTGCAGCTCATCTATTTAAGTAATGCCCTGGGGCTTTTTGTTGTTTGTTTGCTTCTTGTTTGTCCCCCTTTACCTTCAATATACAAAAGGTGTCCCCAACAGGGGGAAGGTGCGGTCTATTTTATTCACTTCTATAAATGAGCGCCAGCCCTACAGGGAGTGCCTAGTGGCCTCATACTGAGCACAGCTGTGAGCAACGTCCTTGCAGCCTGTCTGTGGTCACATTTAGTAATGCCATGTTTGCTTTCAGGACATCTCCCACCCTGACTTCCTGGTGAAAATAAAGAAAATCAAGTGTTGACAAAAACGGAAGTACAAAGCTGCTTGAACTTCTGCAATTTTGCAGACACGTATTCAAAATTTAAGTTATGGGGTAACTTCTTTTTTCTTTTCTCCTTCTTAGGAACCAAATACTAAATTGAGCAAATGCTTGCAGTGCTAAACCGTTGTCCTGACAGACACCAGGTGATGTCAAGTGTGAATGGCCACAATGAGTCAGCTTCCTGAAGGTGTCTTGGGCATCAAAGTAACGCAATGAAATCACTAAGGTGTGACACTGTTTCAAAGAAAAGGCACCAAACCTTCCTTTTCAGGAAAACTTTGTAAGAAGTATAAATAAAACAAGAGGGCCTGCTGTAAGACAGAGGCTTTGCATAGATAGTTTTTAACTCCCCATTTGCAGCTATGGAAATCCACACAGTTTTAGCCATGTTGTTACAAGGCGCAAAGAGGCAGCGGCCTGGACTACTGGGGAGATTAAGCAGTAAGAGAGTGGGCCCTGAGCAGTGAGGCGACGAGAGGGTTCTGAGCAATTACCACAACCGGCAAGGCCTTTATCCCAAGTCTTTATAACTACCATTATTTTAACTCTGCTTTTCTAGATATAGAAAAAGTGAAGCTCAGGGGTATGTTACCCAGGGTCTCCTGGCATATAAACACCTGTTTTACAAAGCCTGAGCTCAAAATGTACACCGTGAGCCACTCACTTTGAGTTTGTGGTGCTTCCTGCTCCAGCCCACGTCCCAGCTCATCACCCCCATTCCCCCGTCTCCCCTGCACACTACGGAAAGCCTACCAAACATTCTGTGGTTCCCAGAGGGTGTCGTGCTTCTGGGTCTTCATTCACACCACACTCTCATCCTGGAATGCTCATCCCAATTTGCTCCTTTAAGAAACAACTGCTCTTGCGGGGTGGGAGATGAAGGTAAGGGGGATCAAATATATGGTAATGGAAGGAGAACTGACTCTGGGTGATGAACACACAATGGGATTTATAGATGATGTGATACAGAATTGTACACCTGAAATCTATGTAATTTTACTAACAATTGTCACCCCAATAAATTTAATAAAATTAAAAAAGATTTTTAAAAAAGAAACAACTGCTCATCTTTTTCCTTTTGTTCCTCTCTCTCTTTCTTCAACTTTCCCTCCTCTCTTCCCTATCCTTCTTCATTTCTTTCTTTTCACTAAGAATAGTTTTTCTTATGATGTGCTCCTTTAAGACGCACTGAAAGAGTGTACAGAAGAGAATAAGCATCACCTTGTGGGGTGGCTTTGTCCAGTGTCAGTCTTGTGAACCTGGACTGACATTTCCCAGAATCCTTTGCCTGTAGGGATCCAGGTGAGTGTCCTCCAGGAGAGATGATTAGCATGTGATTTGCAAGAGTGAAGCAACAGCTATGGTGCTGTGCCCTGAAGGTGGAAGCAGGAGCCAGGCCCTGTGGGGGCTTCCACACGCTGCTGTCCACCTGCTGGCTCCCACAGCGATTGCAGCTTCCGCTGCTCCCAAATCCTGTTCCAGGTGCCCAAGTGCAGCTTCTGCAGGTCTCTCTCCACATGCTCGGTGCTCATGAGGCTAATTGTCCATGTGGGTTGCCGTTTGTACTAACAGGTTACATTTGTCCTTGCTGTTGTCCACATCTAGCTTTCTTCCCTGACTGTCCGGGCGGCTGACATAGAGAGACGGTCCGCTCAGCATTAGATGCTAGGTGACAGCCTGCACGGACTCACCCACCAGCACCCACAATTGCATACAATCCAGTTCCTAAGCAAATCCATACTCTAGAGGTGCCCAAACTTTCTCAGTGCCTGGCGCCCTTAACGTCTCCTTACTTTTTCCCTGAAGCCAATAGAAATGCCAAACGGTTCCACTTAGTAAGTGGTTAGAGCCAAACAACGTAAGTATTTTTGTTTATGGCTGTTATAAACAAAACATACAGCTGAAAGCACATGTAAATTGAAAGAAAAGTCACATTTGATTTTATTTTTAAATCATCAGTACCAATGGGGTATGTACACCTGTTGGGCACGGCCCCATTCTCCAGGCTTGGGATACATTGGACCCTGTCACCCTCAGTTACGGTTCCCCACTGCTTTGATCTCAACCCACTGAAAAACCCGGCTTTGCAAAGATATGACAACCTTGAAAGGAATGTCCTACAATCTAATATTGAAACTGTGAACTATCTTAAGCTTGCAGTTCTCAGGATGTCCAAGAAACTAAGGTATCAATGTACAGCCCTTGAAAACTAGAAATATTCCACGGCACCCCTGTGCATTTATTGTGGCCCCAGGGGTGCCTCAGCACACAGTTGGGGAACCCTCGCCTTCTCTCATGCCATTTCTCTGATCAAACCCTGACTGATACACACATAGTCCCATAGGAATTTGGGGTATATTCTGTTCCCATCTTTGGGTTCTGCCTATGTATGTATTATAAAGTATGAACCAGAGGAGTTCTATCTTTTTCTTTTTTTAAAATTTAACATTAACTATACAAGAGGTGATCACGCTAAGCAAAGTAAGTCAGACAGAAAAAGTTGAGAACCATATGACTTCACTCATATGTGGGACATAAAACTGAAAGCAACAAACGGACAAGACAAACAAAGAAAAACTCATCGACGTAGACAATAATTTAGTGGTTACCAAAGGGTAAAGGGGGGAGGGGGGAAGGTAGATGAGAGTAAAGGGGTCAAATATATGGCGACAGAAGGAGATCTGACTTTGGGTGGTGAATACACAATGCAATATGCAGACGTGTATTACAGAATTGTACACTTGAAACCTATATAATTTTATTAACCAAGGTCAACCCAATAAATTAAAAAATATATAATCAATGGTCAAAAAGATAATACAAGCATATTCGCATGTCAATAAAATTCTTTTTAAAATCATGGATATCTGTATCAGTTATTGAACTGATTCCCCAGTTATTGAACTTTCTAGTTGTATTCCATGTGCTATTCTGGCAACTTCTCCATAAGGATGAAATGGAGAAAACAGTAAGAACGACAGTCACAAGGAGCTGGGGTGTGAGCCCATCCATACAGGAGCAGGGCAGGGAGGTGACTGGAGGAAGGTAGTTGGGAAGGGCTGGGGTGTCCTGAGCATGTGCAGGAGGAATCAGGTCTCGTATCTGACAGTTTGGGAGAAAGATCACTCCACTTTCCTTGCTTTATTTCATTGAATCCCGCAAACAGCCTCATGGTGGTAGATACTAGTCTTATCCTCGCTTTATAAAGAAGTTGTAGGCTCAGAGAATCATTCATCCAACCAGCATTTACTGAATACTTCCTATGTGTCAATGTTTACTGAGGTTACATAAAACATGTAAAGCGCCATTGAACGTGTGCATGCGCATTTAGAAAACAATGCTGGAAGGACATGCCCTGAAATATTAATATGCTAAGAGAGGCTGCATCTGAGTAGGTGCATATGCTTCTATTTTCTTCTTCGCGCTTTTTACATGTTTCCAGTTTTCTACAATGAACATGTATTGCCTTTGTAGCAAGAGAATAAAAGTATTATTTCAAAAATGGAACTGGAAGGTATGATGAAACATTGCTCATTACGATATTGTTGTGGATCAAATTTTGTTTTTTGATGCCGTTTTATTTTACCAAAGTAGTGGACGAATGTTTCTTAATTCCATGTAACCTCTTTCTCTCCACTCTGTAGAGAGGGCTGGCAAGTTTACAACTGGAGAGCTGACATTCACCTTCACTGGCAAGGCCTACATTTGTCCACATTTTGCATGTGGAGGTATAAGCCCAATGCAGTGTGATGTCCTCTTCCCCAGATGAGTTTTCTAAACCTTCTTTGCACAAAGACAACTTGCAAACGTAGCCAGTCTCTGCCTAAAGGGGAGGGTGGCTTGATAAAAGCACATCTCTAGTGTCCAAAAAGAGAAAGGCCAGCCCAATGGTCAGTCACTGTGTTGTGAGGTGGGACACCCATCCCCTTAGGGTGCTTTCTGACTGATGCATTCCTTCTTCCCCTGGGCTGCCCTGGCACTACGGGCGCCATGGCAGCCCCACCCATCCCGCCCTGGCTCTGGTGGCATCCCCGTGTCTGTCCACCCCACTGAGCAGAGGTTTCTTTGAGAACAGAACTCCCTCTGGCACCTCTGTCTCCCAGGGCTTGCTTTGGATGGAGCAGGTCCTCAGTCACCATGCTGGATTGAACTGATTTGTGCAAGCAATAATGGGGAAATGGGTGGAGTAAACTAGAGTGTGTCCCAGCCAAGGAAATCAGTACCGACACCCAAAACGATGCTTTAAATGATTTATTGACCTGGAAATGTGATCAAAACATACTATGACTTACAAACGACGACAGTAGAAGAGTGAGTAGAGGTCCATCTTTATTCTAATCATAAATACACACAAGAGAGAAAATAACTAAAAGAAAATACATAAAAAATATACAGTGGTTGTCTTTGGGTAGTAAATGGGTAATGTTGATGTCTGGTTTTTTTCCCTTTTGTGTTTTTAAGCTTTTTTAGAAATAATTTTTGTTATTGGAGAAATGATTTTCAAGGAAATATAAGTCTGAGGAAAAAGGGAATAAAGACATGATAAATAGGTCTTTGGCGAGAGATAAAGTGTTAGAGACATTTTGGGTAAATAAGTTTCTTTGAGTTAAGGGCTCTCTCAACCTCCTACATCAAGGACAGTCCCCACCCCACCCTGCCGGGTAGACATTGTCCTGTCTCCTAGGCTCAAATACTATCAGCTTTCACATCAGGTCATTTTCCTGCTGCTGGGTCCAAGGTGGTAGCCAGCACTCTGATCCATAAAAACAGAAGGTTTGGATGGAGAACCAGAGGGAGAAATCAACCGTCTCCTTTGGCCCGTTCGTAATTTCTGCAATAAAGCTGTCAGAATTTACTACCATATCACTCAACTGACAGAGAAGGGACATTCTGAAAATATTCGGGAAGAAAGGAATGGTAATGGAAATAATGACTCCTTCCCCTCTATGGCTATTTCAAGAAGTTCAACGCATTATACACATGGTCAGTGTCTAGCCTACTGTTTGAATTGTTTGACTTCGGTGACTATAAAAATTCTCTCTAAGGGAAGTTCCACTGCCAACAGCAGTTTCCCAATCCTACTTCCCAAGAGGTTTCCAGTTCTTCCATCATGAGTTCTATGTCCCTCAGGGTTTCCAAGAGCCTAAAACCCACAGTGGGGCTGCGGTGGGTGGGTGGAGGCAGCTGCCGGCTCCTGATTGGCTCTGGGCTGGAAGTGAAGACAACCGTGGAAACCACTATTTCCAACTTCGTTGGTGGTGGGGGTAGAGATGGGAGATGCTCAGTGACTTTGTTTGCACATGTTAATGTTCACAAATCTGAAACCCTGTTTGGGCCAAGGCCCTTCATTGGCCCCCTTTGCCCCTGTTCACTCATTCATCTCCAGGGAAAAGTTCATAGAGTAGACTCAAGCCCCCGAGGTGATCTAGTCTGGACCACTTTTAAGCTCCCTCAGCCCTGTGCGGCGTCATTCCATGCTGTGTCAGTGGTCAGAATCTGGCCGGCAGAGCCAAGCTGCCTCGTCTCCAGCCGGCGTCTGGATCCTAGATCAAAATCCAGATCCAGAGGCCTGTGTCAGAACCCATTAGAGAGCTCATGCTCCCCCGTGGAGGGGGACACGGAGCTGGTCCTCTCCACCCTCTCTGTGGGGAGGAAAGGGAGCCATGCAACAAGGCGCAACTGGCACAAGTACTTGCGGAACCTCTCGCCGACAAAGACGTAGATGATGGGGTTCACGCAGCAGTGCGTGTAAGCGATCACCTCCGTCACTTGTATGGCCAGGTCCAGCTGCTTGCTCTGCTCACAGCCATGGGTCAAAATGACATCTTGGAAAGCAGACACAAACATAGTCAGGTTGTACGGGGTCCAAAAGAGAAAGAAGATGATCATGATGACAAAAATCAGACGGACGGCTTTGGCCTTCTTCTCGTTCGGCCGTCTGAGCAAAATCTGTATAATTCCTGTGTAGCAGACGATCATGACCGCCAGAGGTAAAATCAGCCCCAAGATGTTCAGTTTCAGAGCCTGGAACTGTTTCCACTGTCGGAGGCTTGTGTGAGGGAAATGAAGACTGCAGGTGAATTGAGTGAGCTCCCACTGGGTCTTGGAAAAGTAAAAGCCTGGGACGGCAGCCAAAATGGCCAGGACCCAGGTGATGGCGCTGGTGATGATCCCGAAGGTGACAGTCCGGGCCCTCAGGGCAAACACAGCATGGACGATGGCCAGGTACCTGTCGATGGTCAGCAGGATCATGAAAAAGATCTCGCTGAACAAGCCGATGTAGTAAAGCCCCGACAGCAGCTTGCACATGCCGTTCCCGAAAGACCAGTTGTCTTTCAGATTGTAGTCAATCCAGAAGGGCAGCGTGAAGAGGAAGAGCAGGTCGGAGATGGCCAGGTTGAGGAGGTAGATGCTGGTCATGCTCTTGAGCCTCTTGTGTTGCATGAGGACCAGGACCACCAGGGTATTGCCGACCAGGCCAACGATAAATACCAGGGAGTACAAGGGGGGCAACAGCTGAGCCCCGAAAGCCCTCAACTCGGTTTTCGTGCATGGGGTTGTGTCCTCCCCATAGTCATATTCTGTGGTCTCCACATAGGCCTGGCGGGTGGTTGAACTTTCCATCCTGGCTTCTCCCACCGCCAAGGAAAATGGTTTCCGGATTTACTTTGCTGTTAAAGGCAGTGTGCTCTGGACAACAAAGACAAGGCAGTGATTATATGTCTTCAAGCACTTGATAACTGTCTACTGAGCGCCTACTGTGTACCATGCCCTGGGACTCAATGTTGAGCAAGGAGGACCCAGGTTCTCTCTGCCCTCGTGGAAACCGTAGTCTTACAGGGGGTGTGGGCCATAAGCAAAGGGGTGCACAAATCATGAATTCAGTTACTTTGGCAATGAGAGCTGTGAAGGAAAAGTCCAGTGGATGGAGAGCCCAGACACAGGGACCTCACCACACTCTCCATAACCAATGCTTCCTTCCCTCATGCTTCCTGTGGACTTGGCTTTGGACTTGATGTTAAACAACCCTTTAGGGGTACCACTATTTCTCCCCATTTTAGAGGTGATGACACAGATGTTTGGAGTGGTTAGGACACATATCCGGTGAGAATGAGAGCTGGAGCTCAAGTCTGGGTGGGTATCACTCATGCCCATTCCTGAAACCACTCGGCTTTCCTGCCTCCAATCACAGAGCAGTAACTTTGCACTTTGGAGACACAGAAGGATGTGGGAAAGAAGACAGTCCTGGCCGAGAGTCAAAAACTAACCAGCGGATCTTCATGGCTTCTGGGGCTAAAAAGGTTCTCCGCCAGGGATAACATAGGGCACGGGGGCACATGAAAATGTGTGGGCATTTTTTCTTTGTTGATTGTCACAAAGACAGAGGATGCTACTGTCATTTGGTAGGCAGAGCCAAGCAGGTCGTACAGTGCAAAAATTATCCCGCCCAAATACCAGTAGTGCTGCCACAGTGAAATTCTAGGAGGCCAACCCCATCCCTTAGTAGAGGGCACTGAGGAGACCAGAGTGCACTCAGCCTGGCCCACATCACACGGCCCTGGAGTGGCACAGGTAGGTCTGTCTACTGGTAACTGTGCAGGCCTCCTGTGAGCCGTGAGAATTCAGAGGAAAACACAGGCTGGGCAGAGTGGGTGACCTGGTGAGAGAAGATGGAGGTCTGAGGAGGAAGAGCTCAAAACAGCCCCAAGCCATGAGGTATTTATTGCACAGCGACCAGGTAGAAGCCAGAATTCTGCTGAAATAACCACTTAAATATTTTTACCCAAGGTTGCCTTCACACAAACAAAAACAAATACAAACAAAAAATACTAGCTAGCTTGCCTTTGCAGGACTTCCCCTAGCCTCTGTTTTTTAGCAATCCTTTTCAATCCTTTCTGATAGCTTATTGAAGATGCGTCCCCAAAGGGAGCTTGGCTTTGGTGTAACCTACCAGCTGTGTGACCTTGCAGAAGTTAATCTACCTCTCTGAGCCTTGGTTTCTCATCTGTAATATGGGAAAGTAACACTTACCTTGCAGGGCTACTGTAAGGTAATGTATGAGAAAAACCACTCTGGCACTTACTGGGTCCTCGGTAAATATTAGGGGACCTCCTTCCCTGTAGTAACCCTTCCCTGAAGCCTGTCACCACCAAGAATGTCTCAAGCTCCAATCCTATTCTGACTAATGTACCCTGCCCCTATGCCCCCCCCATCAGGCCTCTCTGTAGTTAATCTAGAAAGTTAATTCTGCCTGACAATGATGGAAAAGACAGTCCCTCCCATGTGAACTGCACTTTCCAATTTTCAATATGTTGCCACCAATCTGAATTGATTTGACCTCAGCACCAATCAACAAAGTAGGTGGTGCCTTTATCATAATTCCCATCTTCAATCTGGAGTCTCTAGTGCTTTTTCTTCTACACTGCTTAATGAATGTTTCCTGCGTAGAAATTCACATTTCTGTAAAGGCCGTTGGAAATTAAGGCACCTGGGGTGGGGGGGTTATGGGGCACCCTGGCTAGAGACTGTTATTTCCTGCCAAGTCCATCCCCGGGGCTTACTCCTCCATCTCTGGACTTGCTTCTACCAGATCCACCCTGTATCTGAAGAAACCCAGGCTGGCAGTCACTAAGGAGGCCGTGGCAGCTTCTGATTTCTACTGCGGTGGTCAGTGCTGGCAACTCAGCTGGGCCGTCAGCACGTTGACAAGGGAAGGCAGGATTACAGTGAGAGCAACAAGCAGCTTGGAAGCATGAGCAGCACCTGTGCAAAGACTGAGCCAATAAGCCCAGTGGCGGGGGTGGGGGAGATTTTGGCAAAGGTGAAGGCACATCAGGTCATCCTATCAGGTGCCATTTGAACAGAGAGTCACCTCCATACCCCTGACCTCTAACTCCATTCACTGTTTTCCCCACTTGTTGGGCACCATGCAATAACTCTAGGGCACGCTGCTCCCAAAGGGAGATGGGCTGGGGTGGGACCTTGGAGGAGAAACCAAAGGATTATGTTGCCAGTCAACCTGCCAGCCCTGCTGTAGTCTGCTGCAAAAGTCTTCCCCAAGGTCACTGCACAGTGGCCAGCTCTGGCCCTGGAGCCTGGAATCTTCCAGTGCCAGCACCCTCTAGCCTGGGAGTTGGTGAAGTCTCTGAGCAGAGAGAAAGGGCTGTCTGTGATGGTAAAGACACCCAGGGATGGTGGTATACAGGAGCTGGCTTATGCTGGTTCATATGAACCAATCGTGTGCTTCTCTTCCCAACTCTGCATTCAGCATGTTGGTAGTTTGAAATCAACCATAGTGGGAACATTTACACACAGAAATTGGCAAAGATTAGATTAGGGCTCTTTTTTCAGGAAAGCCCGTTATGAAACATTTACCAGCCCATCAATGTCCCCTGGTCTGAATAGCCTAAGAGCTGCACTGCTGACCAGAGTGGGGACTAAAGCATCACTGAGTTCCACACAGGCTAGTGGCAAGCTATGTAAACTTCTGGGAGTTTCTAACTCTGAAAAACTGAGACCCTCTCGATTTTATGGAAAAACAGTTAAAATAGATACCTCCACGTCGCCCCCATGCCCCTCTATCTTCAGAACAAAATTCTATTGCCTCTTTGCTAGTAGAACAGAATGGATGCACCCAAAGAGGTCATCGGGAAGCTCCCTGCCTTCAGAGGGGTGGAATTCTACCTCCTCCAAACTCAGCCTGCAGTCTGATTTTGAAATCTAGTCTTCTTAAGAAATTGGTTTAGTATTAAATCATCCTCACATCTGCACAGGTTTTTCTAATTCGTATTTGCCTCTTGCCACAATGACTTCATATACCATGTGTGGTTTTCATTTACATGGGGAACATTTGGCAAGTAATATCCTCTTGAGTAGCTTTCCACAGACAAGGTCTCTTGTCCCTCAGTACTGGGCTGACTTTCTTAACCAGTCACCAACAACGGGTCATTCAAGAAAGCTTCCTTTTTTAAAGCAAAAATAAAAACCTATTTTACATTTGAGCACCCAGTCTTATAAATCCACCCATTCTCAGTATTGCCACACAGTTCGTTGCCTTATAGATGTATCAAAGGGCTATTTAGATATCCGCCCAGCCCTCGAAGAGCCCCCCACCTTTGAGGAGATAGACAGATAAAAATCATTAAGCCCCTGCAATGTGAAAAAAAAAAAAAAAAACTACACTCCTGCCTAACTGCATGCATACATTCAAATAAGAGTACCTTCCACAGAAAGCAACAAGACAGAAAAGACAAGTGCCACTTACTGTGGTGTCAAGGGACTGTGTCCACGAAGTATTTGTTTCAAGAGCTCTTAGAGTCTTTATGAATTCAAGGTTCAAGGTCCTGATAGAGTAGGAAGAACTCAGTTTCCTGTGTGATGATGGAGATAGGACTCCGGGGTTCTCAGTCATTCAGAATGACACAAAGGGGACACAGTCCTTCTTTTTGAATGGTTAGGTGTCCATGAATGGCCTCAACACCCACCAGTGGTCAGTTCCTGGAAGCTGAGTTTACTCTAAGGATTTTCTCTGGTCACTCCACTGCACTTCTCCTTGGCCAGCTCTGTCTTAAGGGGGTTGGGCAGGGTGGGGTTGGTGGAGTTGATGGAGTAGGGTGGGTTACAAAGAAGTGTTCCGAGAGCTTTCGGAGCAACTGAAGGCTTGGAATGTGGTGTAAGGGTGGGGACAGGGGGTGGAGTTCTTGTGGTCAGTAAGTAGCTTTTTTCTTTCTTTCTTTCTTTTTTTTAAAGATTGCAAGTGGAAGGAATTAAACCGGAAACCTGGGTCCTCTGTTCCTCAAAATGATCTGGCTGGCAAGCCAGAGAGAAGGGGAAGCTGCTCTTTGGCGCCCCCTACGTCCTCCACTTCTGACTGCCTGGGCTACTGTTTTCTGCAATGGTCCAACCCCGGCCAAGTTCACGTCCCAGTTCTCCACGTAAGACATGGGCAGATCATTATGACTGTCTAAGTCTTGGTTCCCCCTCCGTCAAAGGAGAACACTGAACGCTTAGGCTCACAGGAGGATGCGTGAGGTCAGCTTGGATGTGAAAAATATCAAAAGCGCCTGGCACAAGGAACAGTGTCTGACAAATGATGCTGATTCTGATTCTCCCCACAACTACCCACACCTGCTCTGCGCTTGGGTCCCTGTCTGTTCACATCTTTTCTGTGACATGGGGACTCCGCTAAACCTTCCTCACAGGTTTGCAGCAATGCACCATGTCAGAAATCATAAATGTGAATGTGCTGTGCAAAATGTCACGTGCCCCTTCAAGAAGGCTCAGTTTCCTCATCTGTAAAATGAAGACTTTGGACAAGGTGCCTCAGTGTCCTCTTCATTGGAACAGCCCATGAGCCTTCTGGGTTGGGTCTCCCCTTTTTGGAAGCCTGTCCACAGAGAGATAGATGTTGGAAGAAGGAGGCAAAAGGTACCCGACTGACAAGCACGGCTATAGGCCTAGCGACTTGGCGCTTTTGTACAGAGAGAGAAGGGCAGGAGGGCATCGTCAGTGATGAGCCTCTCAAATCAGACAGTCCTGCACTTAAATCTTAGCTCTACTTTTACTGACTTCGGGCATGTTATTTTAAGCCCTCGAGTGCCTCTTTCCTCTTCAGTAAAACCAGGTTAATACTGGTGACTACAGAGAGGAATACACACACACACACACACACACACACACACACACACACACAGGCTTTTTTTTTTTTTTTAACACAGATGGGCCATAAGGTACACGTTGTTTTCCATCTGGCTTTTATCACTGCACATCAACCCAGGAGATTTTCTCCACCAGCATGCAGGGTGGGACATTTAGACATGCTGTCACCCGTGCCTATCTGTGACGGGAATAGATAGAAGTGTCAGTAAGGTACACACAATAGTCTAACCTTGACTCTGTCTAGGATGCTCATATCTTAATTTGACACCCCTCCAGTGTCAGCTGCATGACCTGGCCTACTGAACCCCCCTCCTTTTTTTAAATCCCACACACTTGCTTTTTTCGTCTCACCTGTGACCTCTAATCCTGACCCAGCCGTGTTTCAGCTTCTCCTTTCCTGTCCCAACCTCAGCATCCCAGAAACCTTATGTTCTATACAACCAAGACAGGGCAGGGCTGTGCTCCTCGATGGCATACAACCTGCTTGTCACTGAGGCACACCTTTCAGGTTCAACTACGACACTAGTAAGTGAATTTCCAAGAGAGGGGATGGTGGTGTCATGACCATGGATATCTCTCTGTTGCCTAATTCTGGGACACACTGTCTGGTTACATGGCCGAAGAAGTTGATTCTGGTCCCAGGCCACTTTTAGGACAAGAAAGCCCCATTGGTGAGTGTCCCACAGCTGGACAAGAGGGGTTTGAGAGATACAGGTGGCCCTTAGGCAGTAGCGCACCCCTGCCCCCTCCACACCACCCTATTTTATCCCCACCTTACCCTCCCCCCAATCCTTCCACCTTGCGTAATTTCCTTTCCCTGTCTCTGTCCTCCACCCCTCCTCAGTCCATATTCCTTCTAGCCAGGTGGTCATTTGTCTTCCTTTATCTCTGCCTCTCCTTGCCTGCCTCGCCTCTCCCAGGCGCTCTCTCACCCCCCAGCACTCTACAAACCCCAACCTGAAAACCAAAGGAGGGACGGTTCCAATAGTCCTTTGTCCCTCTCTCAGGCCTTCTCAGCTACCCTGCTATACTAGGTCAGGTCCCAAAGTCAAAGAGGGTATCGGACACATCCGTGTCAGATCGCTCTTCTCCTGCCTGAATCATCCAAGAGGCCACCTCCTCCCGGATGCCCTCCCCACCCTCCACAGCAGGAAGACATCCATGAGAGGCAGATGCTCTCTGGGGGTTTAAGCTTTTTGGGGGTGGCAGAGATCACTTTTTTTCATCCCTAATTGTATAGGTTGGACACGTTTTATAATAAATTACAAGGCAATTCACTCAAAATAGCTCAAATAAAAGAAGAATAGAAACTTATTTTCTCACAAACCTAGATGTTAGCTTTGCTTTGGTATTACTCTCTAACTTTCTCTTGCAATAATTCTTGATAATATCACTATCCACATATGTCTCTGTTTCTCTTTGCAGTTTAATAAACAACCTCAACACTTAGGTTCTTAAAATCACAATGACATGATTTTGTGAGTCTGTGGATTAGGTGGCTGGTCCCAGGTGGCTTCCCTCCCAAGTGTGACCGTTGGTGCTAGTTATGGATGGGGGTGCCTCAATTCTGTGATCACTCATCCTCCAGCTGGCCAGGCTGGCTTCATTGCATGACAGTCTCAAATATACACAGAAACTGCAAAGCATCACGGGCCATCACACAGTTCCTTCCTTACATAATCCTCAACTCCTTTACTCTTTCCTGAGCTTGTCACGTCCACCTGCTAAAATCCTAGTCCTGGTTAGAGCCTGCTTCCCACCTGTACCCATGAAGCGGAAGGAGGCTAAAGAAAATCCCACAAGCGTACCGACTGGGATCGTTCTAAATTAAAGGCAGCCATATTTAAAGGGTCCTTACTGTCCATCAACTGCATTTTCCTTTCAGACATCATTTCACACCTTCTACCTTTTCCTTGAATCGCCAACACCATCTCTGTCAACCTCATTCTCAGCTGATGACCTTGTTTTCTATGTCATTGAGAAAATAGAAACCATCAGAAGAGACTTTTTACGAGTCCCACCTCCCCTCTTCCCATCCACCCTTTCCCAGACCCTTCCTACCTTCCCTCTTGTTACATGGATGGATTCTCCACGCTCCCATCTAAGTCCATCCCTTCCACTTTGCATGGGGTCCCATCCTCTCTCACCTGCTCAAGGACATTGGTCATTTTCTCCTGTATGATCAGCTTTTCCTGCTTTGTTGGATTATTCCCGTCAGCATACACACACACTTACTTTCCGATCTTAAACAAACAAACAAACACACAAACAAACAAAGCAAACAAATCTCCCTTAATTACACTTCCACCTGTAATTATTGACTCATTTCTTCACTCTACAATAAAATTACTCAGAGTTGTCTTTACTTGTATCCAATTCCACTTCACCCACACTTTCCGAAACCCAGGCTCTTGCCCCCATCACTCCATTGCTCTTGTCAAGGTCACCAGTGACCTGCCTGAGGCTAAATCCAATGGCCAATTCTCGGACCTTATTGGACTTGATGGCTCAGCACATTTGTCACCATTATCGCTCCTTCTTGATAGTCTTTCTTCACATGTGTAGGACACCACATGCTCCTGTTTTTTCTCTTATTTCACTGGCAGCTCCTTCTCAGTTCCCATTGCTGGTTTCTACTCCATGTTCCAACTTCTTAAACTTGGCATGCTCCAGGGCATGGTCCTTGAGCTGCTTTTCTTTCCTATCTACACTCACGCCTTTGGTGGCACCATTCTCTCTCATGGCTCCAAATGTCATATTTGTTCTGAAGACGCCCAAATGTCCACCTCCAGCCCACCCACCTCCCTCAAATCCAGGCTCATATCCAACACTCTGCTCAATGTTTCCACTTGGGTTTCTAACAGATCGCAAATCAAACTCCTGATCTTTCTTCAAAACTCTTTGCTACCACTGTCATCCTCATCTAGAAGTAAATGGCAGCTCTATCCTTTCCATTGGCCCTGCCAAAACCTTGGAGTTACACTTGACTCAGCCCTTTCAAACCTGGCATGCAATGTTTTTGCAAAACCTGTTAGCGCTACCTTCAAAACATATAAGGAATCCAATCCCTCCTCACTACCTCCACTGCCCCACTTTTGACCAAACCACCCAACACTACAGTGTCTTTCCAACATAGTGGCCAGAGTAATTCTTCAAGAATTATTTCAAGTCAGGCTTTCCTCTTCCAAGTCCTTACATTAGCCTGCAATGTGGTACACCACCTGGCCCTCATTCCTTTTCTGGCCTCCTCTGCTAAAATGTCCTTGAACTCACCAGGTGCATTTCTACCTCAGGACCTTGCACTTGCTCTTTCCCTCAACCTGGATGCACTTCCCCAGATACCTGCATAACCTGCTCCCTCATCCCCTTCATATCTATACATATGTGTTACTTCCTGTGAGGCATTCTCTAACCACCTGATTTAAAATTCTCTCACTCTCTCTCTCTCTCTCTCTCTCTCTCTCTCTCTCTCTTAGTCATTGTCTGTTTTCCTCCAATGCAGTGCCAGCTGCCTGAGAGCTATGATGTTCCCTCTTCTGTTCACTGCTGTATCCCCATGTGATAGGTGTTCAGTAAGCATTTTTGAATAGATAAATCACAAGAGGTGGGATGGCTACAGAGTTTGTTGGTGTAGTGGCTCCACAGCTTCATCCAAGACCCAGGGTTCTTCCCATCTTTCTGACATACTCAGACCAGCTCTGCTAATGGCCACAAGATGGCTACTGGTGTCACACCAGGCATGATGATATCTAACAGAAAAAAAGGCTGCCTCTTCCTTTTGTCAATTTATAGGCGCCAGGAAGCTCTGACGAGTCCTGTGAGAAAACAGCTACTTGAGAGGGGGGTTCTCCGCAGTGAGACCAGGAGACAGCCCCTCTATGTGGTCTTCCCGGGCAGAGCCTGGATGACAGTGACATGGGGAAAAGCTCCTCTTTGCAGTTCTTCTGCCACAGGGAGATGCATGGCAGGAAGCAGGCACTGGGGGGCAGGATATGAGAACCTATGAATGAAGAAGGAGCACATTATCTCCTCCCAGCCTGCTTCCTCTGCCCCTCCTACTCACCCAAATACACTGGTCTCTGGGGATGGTTCCTGTTGGCAGAGAGCCCAGAGCATGGCCACTGAGCCTGTAAAAGCTGGGGCCAAGGGCTGCTAACCAGACCATGGCAGGTCTGTGACCTGAGTAGTGGCTCACTGTGGGTTGCGCCTGGTAGAAAGGCAGGTGGGAATGAAGAAGTTGATAAAGATCCTCTGTATCTCAGATCTAAGTTGCAGAAAGTGATGTGTGTGTCCCTGTCACCTCTTCTATCTAGTCTGAAAGCTCTAAATCACGCGGTTGGCTCATGCTGGTATTTGTCCCCTTCCACCTCATTCGTCACACATCTATAAGTGCCCTCTCTCTGTCAAGCACTGGGCAGTTCAAGAGCCTCGAAGATGAGTTAGGCAAGGCCTAGAACTAGTGTTAACACCAGGTGAGGTCTGTGGGCCGGTAGCATCAGCATCACCTGGGAGCTTGTTGGAAATAAAGATTCTCAGGCTCTGGCCCCGACCTGCTGAATCAGAATCTCCAGGAGCGGATGTGGGACCCAGGAGGCTGGGTTTGAACAAGCCCTCCAGGGCCATCGTATTTGTGTTGGAGTTTGAGACTTATTGCTAGACCCCTGCTGTTTAATGTGTGATGGCCAGACCTGAGTGCTTCTCAGAAATGCAGATGCTCAGGCCACACCACAGAATCTGCGCTCTCCCTAGATCCCCGGGGATTTGTCTGCACATCAAAGTGAGACACCCCAGTCTAGAAGGTCATGGTCTAGTGGGGTACGAATCTGTGTAGGGCTCAAGACATGCACAGAGGAAGGTGGGGGAGGTCAAAAGCACGTTGCAGAGATGTTTATGGACTAGCCACTTAATATAGACTAGTGAGAGGAGCTGGAGTCTGTCAGGGCACCAGGGAAGGAGGCGTGTGAGGCTGCGGAACAAATAGCCCCACACCCAGCACCTTTCAGGATGTCAGGAAACATCACATGACTGGTTATTAGACACAGGGGCACACGTGTTGGGCTGCCCAGATGGATGGTGGCTTCTGAGATCCCCCCCTGAGGCTTAGTGGGGACACCCAGGTCCTGGAGTTAGACCCCCAACTTCACATCTGGTTCCCATGCTGAGTAGGTGAGGCTGTGGAGAAAAAGTCATGTGTGCCCATTGCTGGAGGGAGTGGAAATCGAGCCACGGTCATAGAGGGCTGTTCGGCCATGTTTATCAGAATTGAAATGTGTGCATATCTTTTCTTCTAATCCTACTTCTAAGAATTTATCTTACAAATATTTATACATGTAGCAGAAGATACAGGTTACAGGATGATCCCTGTACTGTGAGGACTGGTGAAGGCCCGTGCAGTGCTATGCAAACTTTCGAGTTGGTACAAAGTGCCTACAGGCTGGAGTGAACAAGCAAGGGCGCGATGCTGTGGGCAGGATGCTGTGGGCAGGCCAGCTGGGAGGCGCTGGTTGTGAAGGCACCAGGTCTCTGGAAGGCGGCGCAATGGACTGCTCATGTGTGGTCTCCCATGAGGGAGCAAGGCGGCTGTCGGAGACACAAAGACTTCGTTTTCACTGTATGTTATTTTGTGCCATTTGATGTTTGTACCAAGTGCAACTCTTATCTGTAAAGCAGTTCTTAAAATGTGGTCCAAGGACCCCTGGGTCCCCCAAACCCATCCAAGGGGTATCCAATGTCTTCTTTTTTCCAACTATGTATCTGTGCAAGGCTGGTTTTCCTTCACAGACTTCAACCAAAGCAACCCATCACAACAGACTGGATGCAAATGCAGCCATGGGGATCCAGCTGACTATTTACGCCAGGCATTAGAGGTTTGTAAAAATGGGAAAATAATACTGCTCTTCCCACTAAACTTTTTTCATTTTGGAAAATAGAATTATTTTCATGAAAGTGTTATTTATGTTAACATGGAACCATTTTATTATTGTTCTTTTAAGTAAATTACTGAATTTTTAATAGTTCTCCATTTTAATTCTACTACAGTAAATATTAGTAACGCACATAAACAAAAGCTCCTTGGTGTCTTCACGTTGTCGTTAGAGTGTAAAACTTCCTGAGACTGAAGAGCTTGAGAGTCACTGATCTAGGTCAGACCAATATATTTATTTTAAACTCCTGGTTCCACCAATTAGTAGCTAATGGCCCAGAGTAAATTAACTAATTTTCTGAGCCTCACTTTTCTCATAGAAACATGATGCATGTAAAGCATCTAGCACATCGGATACCGTATATCCAATGCACTGCGTTATTGTACTTATTTAAACCCTGCAGTAGACTCAGACTACCGAGCTCCACCTTCAATGACCTTAAATTGGCAGCTGGAACTTGGTCACAGGGAGAGTCTTCACACCAGGGAAATTGGAAACTCTACAGGTCAGTGCCTTTGTTTTTTCTTTTTACCTCCTGAACAGCGGATGTTAAACAGAATCCCACTGCAGAGTAGCTATAGGCCAGCAGTGTACAGAGAATATGTTTGCATCTCTTTATTCTTAAATCTGCGAGAGAAAAGGGTCTGATAACAGAACAAATTTCATATCTGAGTTTGTGCAGAAGCTAACTTTTACTTGAATACCTGCCTTTTGCACAACTAGCTGGGGCCCAATTCCCTAACTGCAGGGGAATTCCCTTACATTCCAGATGCCCCGCTCATAGGACCGCCCCTGCCCAGTTCTGCCACGGAGGGAAGCTGGGGTCTTGCCCGACTGCCAGGGGCTCTGTTTCATGTCTCACAAACAGAAGTTCAACCATGGGTTTATGCCTTCAGTTGAGGCATCTTGTACCCAGTTTCTACTTCCTTTTTTGGACTTTTAGTCTCATTACTGTCTTCCTTTTCCCTCTGTGGGTTTTTGTGGGGGGAGTGAGGAGGGGGTGGTGGTATTTTGTTCTGTTTTCTGGCCTTCGTTTTTGGTGTTTACTCTCCCCCCGAGAACCTCTTGGCAATTTTCCTGTTATTGAAACATGCGTTCAAATTTCTCATGTGATAATCTGGTGTTCCTTTAGTCCTTGCAGACCCGACCCACACCACTGAAGACAGTGAAGGAGGGGGTCCACGAAGGGGTGCATCTTCCAGGGTGTAACTGGCCTCCTTTGCCCTGTACAGACTTCTGCCAGCTTTTCCTCTTCCTGAGTGCCTGCCCCACAGGACCCCTCTCCCTGCATGTCCTCTCCCGCCCACCCTCCCATCCTCCCTCTCCCTCCCCTTTCACTGCTGTCAAGACAGTGCTTTTTTCTCATTTTTAATTCCTACTTTATCCTTTTTGATGCTTTCAAGCATGCCTGTTTCATGATGTCTCTGTAAAGGGGACCCGGAGGCCCTACAAAGGCCTTTACAAAGACAGCTGTTCAGGGGCCTGTGCAGGTTAATCATTTGGGAAATGCAAATGAAAATCACAACGAGATAGCAGCCCATCCCCCTAGAATGGCTTAACAACAGACAATATCAAGCGTTGATGAGAATGTGGATTAACTGAAACTGTCACACACTGCTTGTGGAAGCATAAGTTGGTACAACCACTTGGAAAACTGTTTAGTAGGAAAAGTGAAACATATGCCTTCTCTAGACCCAGAAATTCTATTTCTAGGTATATACACAAGCTAAAGAAGTATACATGAATCCAAAAGATATCTTCGTAATAGTCCCAAATGGCAAAGCCCAAATTCCTATCACCAGTAAAATATTATGCAGCAATATGGAAGAACCAACTACCACTACCAGGTACTGTATGATTCCATTTATATTGAAAACAGTCAAAATTCATCCATAGCGATAGAAATAAAACAGCAATGACCTCGGAGGGTACCATCTGGGAAGAAGCATAGGGAACGTTCTGGGGTTCTGGCAATGTCCTGACTGGTGGTTACATGGGGGTACACATACGCAAAATCTTAAGGTAAGTGTACTTTAGACATTTTATTATATGCATGCTACATTTCAATTTTAAAATCTTTTTTTTTTTTTTTTGTCTTAATTTTGAGATAAATTGCCCAAGAATGTGATTGCTGGGTTGTATTGTAAGCACATGTCTTAGATTTGTAAGAAACTGCCAAACTCTTTGCTCGAGTGGCAATGTTATTTTACATTCCCAACAGCCATGTACGAGTGGTCCAGTTTCTGCCCATTGGGTTTGTCACTATTTTTTATTTCAGTCATTCTGATAGTTGTGTAGTAATATCGCATAGTAGTTTTAGTTGGTATTTTCCTAATGGCTAAAGATATTGAACATCTCTCCATGTGCTTATTCCATCTGTATGTCCTCTTCATTGAAATGTCTCTTCATGTCTTTGCCCATTTTCAAATTGGATTAACTTTTGAGTTTTGAGAGTGTTTTCTATTTTAGGTACAAATATTGTGTTGACTATGTGGTTTGCAAATATTTTCTCTGAGCCTGTAGCTTGTATTCCCATCTGTTTAACAGAGTCTTTCATAGACAAAAGTGTGTAATTTGATGAAGCCTAATTTATTCCTTTTTCTATTTTTGAATGGTGCTTTGGGTACCAAGTCTAAGACCTCTTCACCTAGTCCTAGATCCTGAAGATTTCTCCTTTGTTATCTTCTAAAGTTTTATAGTTTTACACGTTACAATGAAGTCTGTGACACATTTTGAGTTAATCATTGTATAAGATGTGAGGTTTAGGCTGAGGTGTATTATTTTTCAGCCTGTGGATGTCTAATTACTCCAGCACCATTTGTTGAAAAGGCTGTCAGTCTTCTGTTGAATGGCACTGTGCCTTTGTCGAAAAGCAGGCAGGCACATCTGTGAGTCTAGTTCTGCACTCTGTTTGGCTCCATTGATCTGTACGTCTACCCCTCTGCCAAAACCACACTGTCTGGATTTCTGTAATAAGTCCTGAATTCAGATAAAGTGACTTCTCCTGCTTTTTACCCTTCTTTTTAAAATTATTTTACTAGTTATTCTAAATCCTGTGAATTTCCGTGTAAGAATAATAAGCTTGTCTATGTCTACAAAAATCCTTGATGGGATTTTGATATACATTGCTTATACCTACAGAGATCCATTTGGAAAAAAACTGACATCTTTACTATGTTGACTCTTCCAACCCAAGAATATAGTATGTCTCTGTGTATTTAAGTCTTCTTTGATTTACTTCATAACCATTTGGCAGTTTTCAGCATACAAGTCCTGCCATGTTTTGTTAGGTTGATGTCTAAGGGTAATTTAAAAGCTTTTAGGAGCAATTGTAAACGGTATTGTGTTTTTTAATTTTAGTGGTTAAGTGTTCATTAATATTTAAAATGTGATTGATTTTTGTTTGTTGGTTTTTTTCTGCAAACTAGCTGACTCACTTATTAGTTCTAAGAGTTTTCTGGTAGATTCCTTGCGATTTTCTATGTAGACAACCCTGTCATCCTAAAATAAGGACAGCTCTGTATAATTTTTATTTCTTTTTCTTCTTTAGTGCACTGGCTAGGACTCATTGTTGGATAGGAGTGGTGAGAACGGACATCCCTGCCTTGTTCCTGATCTCAGAGGAAAGCGTACAGCCTTTCACCATAAAGCACGATGTTATCTCTAGGCTCTGTGTAGATGCTGTTTATCAAGTTGAGGAAGTTTTTCTCTCTTCATACATAGTTCACTGAGCTTTTTTCCCCCAAGATAGAATGGGTGAAATATTTTGTCAAACGTTTCCTCTGTGTTAATATTCATCAAATTGGTTCATATTTTCTAAATTGTTGCATTTAAGAACATAAAGTTATTTGTAGTATTCTCTTATTATCCCTTTTAAGGGCTGAAGACTCTGTAGTGATATCCTCTGCTAGAAGTTTATCATTTTCAATTATTTTTTTTGAAGAACTATTTTTTTGTTTCATTGATTTTGTCTATTGTTTTTGTTTTCAATTCTATTGACTTGTGTTCTTATCTCTGTGTTTTCCTGCTTTCTGCTTACTTTATGTTTATTTCGCCCTTTTTCTAGTTTCTTGAGGAAGAACCAGATTATTGATTTGAGACTTTTCTAATGTAAGCCTTTGGTGCTGCATATTTTCCTCTCAGAACTGCTTTAGCTGCGTCCCACATGTGTTGACATGTTATATTTTTGTTTTCATTTTGTTCTACACATTCTTTATTTCCTTTGAGACTTCCTCTTTGACCCATGTGTTCTTTAGAATTACATTTTTAAATTTTCAAGTGTCTATAAATTTTTCTGTTTTCTTTCATTTTTAGTTGATTTCACTGTGATATCCTGTATCATTTCAAAAAATTTTCAAATTTTTTCAAAATTAGAAGCCTTGGATATGGTTTATCTTTGTGAATGTTCCATGGGCACTTGAAAACATTTACTGCTTATAAAAGCATCAAAACCCTATATGAATTCCCTTCCGGACCAAAATACCTAGAGAGGCTTTTTTTCATGGCCAAGTCCTGACTGCGCGAGAAGGTGATGTCCCACACTACACAATAAAGCTTCCTGAAATCCCTTCTGAACTTTTTGTCTTCTTTTCCCAAACTTGTTCTCATCTGCTGCCAGCTGTCTTCCTTCCTCTTTTCCAGGCCCACACCTTTCCAATCGCCCCAGTGCCAGCCTCATCTGACTTTCCAGATTTCATGTCACTCCCACTCTCCATTCCACTCTCTCTATCCCTAGAGAATATTTTTTCTTTCTCAAATTAAAAAATTTGCCACTCCCCATCATCTCATTCAGAATTTTCACTGTGATCTGTCCTCCTTACACTTCATAGGGGATGGGAAATACCAAATAACTTTCTCCTTCTCCTGGAGCTGAGTTTGATCCCACCCTTAGTATCTGTGCATTGTCTTCTTGGTCAACTGAGCTGAGGTCTACATTGTGAGAAGCTTATTCTCTAATTCTTCAGAATCTTTGAATAACAACAGAATCTTGATATTCTTGAGGCCCTGGGTTATTTTGAAATCTGCTGCTGATATTTTATAGCTCTGATGGAAGTCGGAAAATGCTGTAATTGATTTGTTCTGTATGATGCTAACAGTAGAGGTTTAGGAGTCAAGAAAGACCTGGGCACAAATCAATTCTCTGCCATTTGATAGCTGTGCAACCATGTTGGGTCATATAATCTCGTATGGCTTTAGTCCTCATCTACTATAGAATTGTGAAGATAAATGTGATAAATCATGTTAAAGCACTTGGCATGAAACGGCTCAAAAGATGATAGTTATTCTTATCTTTCTTATTTTGTTGTTGTATTGTTGCTGTTAGTGAGGGTGGTGTATATCAGTATCTCTTTTTTTCTTCCTCTTTCTCGCTTTCCCTTTTCTGGTCAGATAGCTCATGCTTACCTGAGAGCACTAGTGATTTCAGGGCACACAGACTAGCTATATTTCTAGCCTCTCTTGCATTTATGTGTGCTCGTATCACTGAGTTCCAGTCAATGGAATGTGGACAGAAATGATGTGAGCAATTTCTAGGCCTGCTCATAAAACCCTTCCATGGGACGTTCTTCATACTCTTTCCCCTTCCTCTTGTTACTGTATGTAGTTGTATGCAACTGTACACATTTTGCTCTTGGATGCTGACTTTAGTAATATCAGACTCACAATATGTAAAGTGCTGAGGTTCCTGAGTTAGTGCCTGGAAGTTGACTACCAATGATTAGTAATCCTGATGAGCTGTACATAGTCAAGAAATACTTTCTTTCGTGTTGAAGCCAATTATACATTTTGGAGTTTGTTTGTTAGTAGCTAGCATTTTCTTAACTAATATAGAAATTGGTACCTTGAAGTGGTATCATAAAAAACAAACGGAAAATACAAAGCATTGGTTTAATGTTTAGGTAGTGGGCTGCAAAGAAACTGACCTTAAGAACTGGAAAGCTGTGGTTCCCTAGAGTTGAGAGCAGAGGGAGGGCTGAACTGAAAGAGGTACAAGGAATCTCTTGGAGGTGCCTGAAACGTTTCTTATCTTGACTAGAGGAGTTATTTCCCAGATGTATACAATTGTCAAAATTCATCAAATTGTAGACATTAAACGGATGCAGTTTATTGTCTAAAAATTATATCTTAATAAGTTGTTGGGAAAAATCCAGCTCCCATCTATGGAAAACTCCCTGTCTTATATCAGGTTTCCAGACCCTGAGGTGAGGATTCCTGTGTGAGTGATTTATTAAGTGAGTGCTCTTGGGAGAAACTAGCAGAGGAGTGAGAAAGCAGCTCAGGGAGGGAAGACACCAGCAGGAGTGTGATCTCAGCAAAGCCCCCAAAGGGTGGCCCCTGCCTGATCTGGAAGGGGATGTGTGGAGCACTAGCCTCAGAGTTTTTCCTGCCTCAAGACCAGGAAGTAGGAGAGATGCCTTCTGGATCTCTGCGCATGTGCATGGCGTCAAACTAGCTCCTGTAGCCTGAGGGCAGTTCTTCACAGAGGGTTATAGGTGCAGGTGGCTGGAAGCCAGGGGACACAGAAGCTGGGGAAGGAGTGCACAGAAGTGGTCAGAGGGACTCAAGGAGATCTAGCAGAGCACCGCCTATATCCACTACACACTCTTAGAAGGAGAACTCGGTCTTTGTTATAATGAAGAGTAATATGCACACTTTCTTCAGATCTTTTTAAAGAAATGTAGAATTAAAGCAGATGTGTTCTGACATAAAAATAAGCTGCTGAATCTTGGGCATAGGCCACTGGAGGGAAGGTCCAATGCCAACTGAAACACTTCACTAGCTCAACCCTTCTGCTGCCAAGCCAGCCATGACCCCTAGTGCCACATCCACAGGCCTCTAGAGAGGCAGCCGACACAGTGGTTAGGGTAGGGGGTTGGGATCAGATAGAAACGGGTCCCAGGACGAGCACCACTATTTTCTGGTTGTGTGATCTTGGGCTTGTTGCTAAACCGACTTGCCTCAGTTCCTCCTCTGAGAAACGGCAAAAACAAGATAAGGCCCATAAACCCCTTAGCAGAGTCTCTGGTATGACACAAGTGCTCAGGAAAAGCTGTTTTCATTATTAAACAATAATTTCTCTGCTCTCGTCCAATTCCCTGCCTTCCACAGCAGCCCCCACCCCGGTCACTGCTGGATGCTGTCTGAGTCTATTCATGCCATCTGGTATGCAGGACTGACATACCCCGTTTCCAACCCCACTCTGGCTCTTTTCTCTTCCAAAGCAGAGACTCTGACACATTTTTTAAAAATTCATTCAGGATTTGCATTGCTCAAAACAGAGGCTTGACACATTTAAAAAATACCCAGATTAATCTTGGGGGTGGGATGCAAAATAATGCTCCACATGAAAGCTAACCATCCACTCCTCTCCACCCTGGTGTTTCACTTGTAGGTGTCCTACCAGCCACTGTGGCTTATAGAAGCCTCCTGAGCACCATATGACTTAGTTGTAAACAAAGCAGAAATTAAAGTTTCCCACATGGTAAGAAGCATTTCTGGCTGCTAGTTGGAGAAAGAGGAGAGATTAACTTAAAGATCTATCTATTATCCATCCGCCTATCCCTTATCTCTCTTACTTCTCGTCTATTTTATCTATTCTCTCTCTCTCTCTCTCTCTCTCTCATTTCCAAGGCCCCATCTCACAGAGTGAGACACCATGGAAAACCTACGTTATGCAGGTTGGTCCCTATTTATACAGAGATGCATATGTTAGCACTTGGTTAACAGGCACTTCCCAAAGCTCAGGGAGAAAAGCATTTTCTGCATCATTTCTAAATCATTGTTCATTTTTTCTTCATCATATTTATTTATTAAGTTGGGGGGGGGGAGGTATAACAGAAAAAGGGTCCTGAGAAATGCAAGTGGAGTTGGACGAGGAATTTTCTAATTGAAACTCTCACATGTGGAGAAACTTTTCCTTATTCTGACATAGCATTTTCATTATAAGCATGATGGCCCTTCCTGCCTTCTTTCATTTGTTCAGTAAGTACCTAGAGCCAGTCGTGTGCAGGTGTGAGGGAGGCAGTGGCAAGCAGGGGAGACGTGGCCCCGGGCCCCAGGGAGCCGGCCTCACAGGGGTGAGTGCACCGCACGTGAAACGCCACACAGGCTGTGTCTTGCCAGCTCTGTCAGTGGGCTCCCAGGACAGCCCCCCTTCCAGGAGACGAGACTGCTTGTTCATGGGGCTAGAAATCTGCCTCCTGGTCACCTCTCCACCCTGGGCTGCCTCACAGAGCACATCGCAAAGGCCAACGCTATAATAACACACGACAGCTAAGAACTTCTGAGCTTCTCTTTTTCAGACCAGAGGCTTCCAGTTCCTCTGCCTCTTCTCTGACAGGGGCTCTGCTGACCCAGCTGAGCCTGAATGCTGATGGTTGAGCGCGCTCAAGTGGGGATCCCCAGGGTGCCCACGAGCCCCCCCACCCCAGCAAAGTGTTTGTCCTTTCTATCTTTTCTGTGTCATTTGAATCCTATGCTGCAATCCTACACACATAGTGGATGTTTAACAACACTTGGTAATTTCATTGACTTGTCACTTAGCTACTTTATCAAAAACCACACCATACCTGGTCAGAGCTCTTCCCACAAATACTGGTGAGCAGACCACCTTATAAAGACCCCTCTGCTCTGCACCCAGCACCGTGCTAGGTCCCTTGGACACATCGGCACACACAGCAGGCACTTGGCTCTGCCCTGTTAAGCTTACGTCACAGTGGTATGTTCCCCACACCTTATGTTTGCTCAGCCCTGCATGTTCTAGAGCCTTTTCACACATACTTAGTTGGTTCCACAGCAAGCCTATGATGTAGTTGTTATTCTTTCTACTTTCCAGATGAGAAAACTGAGGTCCAGCAAGATTAAATAATTAACCCAAGGTCAGGCAGCTGTAGGTGCTACAACTGCAACTCACACCTCAAGTCTTCTTGGATTGTGTAAATTTGTGCTACAACCTGCCTCACTGAAGTCTGCAGAGCGTTGGAGAATAATTAAGTTATTCCCTATTCGTTATTCTTCCTTTACAGGGCAATTTCAATATTGTGTTTTTACCCTGCCTCCTCATGGATCAAAGCAATGCTTATTCAAGAATTACGCCCTCCTTCCCCCAAAATGTGCAATGCCAAGTGAATGCAGACACCCTAAGGAAACTGCTCAATAAACATCAGCAATGTTCATCTCCAGGATTACTCAACCCAGTGTTTAGTATGCGATCTCAATCATAGAAAGAAAGAACTGCACCAAACTTGATGTCTTCCTGAAAACTTGCAAAACCTGAGATGCTAGCCTGTTCAAAAGAGGAAGACGGGTTTTTCCTACTTTACTAGTATCTCTGAACAGATGGTATCTCCCCTTCATCAGTGGCGAGACCTAAGGGATCCCTGGACGCACAAAGGACTTTGCTAAATCAGCAGGTACCACTTGTCTTTTTCTTATTCTCACCTGGGCGAGAAATTATTAGCAGCAACAGAAGTTGCTTATTTAGAAGAGACTTCCAGGTAGACTGTCCTGTTTCTAGGAAAAAGGAAATGGAGTGAGGGGTTTAGGCAGGTGGAAGCACTACCTCCCAGGAGTGCCCTTGGATCCAGGAGGCAGAGGGGAGGGGGGCCCACTGCAATCTCATAGGGATTATGGGGCCAAAGTGGGAGAGTGTGTTGAAATATGTCCATTGCTGTCTTGCCTTCTTCCCTTTTCCCTTCCTTTCTCGCACCCTTACCATGACACGCTTGCCTCTTACACTTACCCAAACTTGGCCTTTTATACCTCTTCAGTCACTATGCCTGTAGCTGTGCTTTCATACATTCTCAACTACTGAGAATATGACCACTCCAGAAGACTGACACTTAGTATTTTTGTATTTATTGATACTGACTTGTTAGAAAGTCAGTGGAAATATATTTTACATACAAGTGCGTGTGTACATACATTTACATATTACCATTTTGTGTATGTTTACACACACACACACACACACACTTCAAGTTTTCATTGAAAATCCACCCTCAGTCAGGCTATTAGATGAATCAGTTGATTCTTGATTTGGTGTCTTTTTGTCTGGACCTACAAGGTTGGCTGCTTTTCCTGGACCGTGTTAGAGGGTAGGGATAGAAAGCTTTCCTAATCTTCTAAGAAACCTTGGATTGGCTGCGATGTAAGTTAACTGTTGTTTGACAAGTGTTTTGAGGGAGGGCAGTGGGAATATGGCGTGTCTGGCACATGGAAATGGTGGGAGCTGGCATGTATCTGCCACTCTTGTCAGAAGGTGGTGATAATTGCCTTAAACCACGTGGGCTGAGTTATTTCTCCTGGGGAAAGAACTGTATGACTCAGTAAGAAAAAGCAGATATACTCAGTAGGATAAAATGGGCGAAGGGCACAAACAGATAATTCACAGAAAAGGAAACACGAATGACTAATAATTACAGTGTATAAAGAAAAACCTCGGGAATTAAGTAAATGTCAGTTACAACGATAATGACATCCCTTTGCCCATGTAATTGGCCAAAAAATTTTTTTCTGTTAGATCTTCTCTGTGTTGATGGATGCTTGCTGAGACTGGCACCATCATCTGCTACTGCCAAGAGTATATACATCATTTCACACTTTCTGGAAGCAATTGGCAAAATGAATCAAGAGCCTTAGAAACATGATTACAGGTAGAAATTGTGCTTTGGAAAATCCACTTTAAGGAATAATAATAAATGCAAAGATGTTTATTGTAGTTATTTATAAAAGTGCAAATTGGGAACATGATTGGGAATAAGACAAGGAATAAATAATAATGAATATCTATACAATATGTTGGAGTCATCATGTTTTCCAATAATTTTGAACCGCATGGAACGAGGTGCAGGGTATAAAATTGAAATTATCAGAATACAAAATGATATACACACGTGTTATCTATTATAACACGCATGGTATCTAGAAATGAGGCGATTGTTCCCTCCCATGGCATAGGTGGAGGTGGAAGTACCAGGGGCCAGGAAGCTGAACCCCCTGTTCATGCTGTACACCCTCCAACCACCTTACTTTGACTGCCTGGGCATACCTTCCCTGTAAAAAACATTGTTCACCGTCATCTCTCAACTAAATAACATATCAGCCTGCATATAAACACTACAAATCAGTCACATTTTTGAAACACCTGCTATAGAAATATAAAGACTAAATCTAATTTTGGGATAAGGAGCGTGGTAAGAATATCCAAAATCGTTTGGCAGGTGGATGAAACCAAGCCTCTTAAATGAACTGGCCACACTCCAAGAGTGGGGTGTAACCTGGGCCTTAGTCACTAGTAATGGTTGGCTGCTGTGGAAGTCCATGTGCCACCCTAAAATACAGATGCCAGGATATGTCTGCAGCTGGAAAGAAGACAGCATTTATTCATGATTTTAACCTTGAGAGGTTCTGTGGATGTCCCAATGGGGCAGGGGGAGGGAGCCTGCTGGCTCAAGGGCGACCCATTCTGCTCCCACCCTACTTGGTGGTTCTTGGCCAGGTCTCCCCGTGTGTGACTGAGTGTAGCTTCCTGCAATACTATCCAATCTTTCCTCTCTGGAGAGTCTACGCCTTCTACAGGAAAAGCTATCACATCATAGACTTTTCTATCTCAAAGGGACCTGAAAAAATCACCTAATCCAATCCTTTAATAAAAAAGTTTAGAAAACTTTGGTCCACACCAAAAACAAATACTGCCCCCCACCCAGAAGAACTGAAATGCAAAATGAATCTGAAGACTTTGATTTGTCATTCGAAACATACCAAGTTCTGCCAACTGTGGCTGATGTTTCTGGACCTTTACCTCTTAGCTTGTTCTGTACTCCATGTTGATACTAACCCTCTCAAATTGTGATACCTGAGACAGAACATAACATTTCAATTGAAGAATCTGAACAGTGAAAATCAGCGTAAAATTTATTCTACTCCATCCTTCTAAGCATTTAAGAAGGATTTATTAGGCCGCTATTATTGTTACGCATTATACTGGGCACTAGTCCTGCACTGTCCAATATGGTGGCTACTTGCCACGTGTGGCTATTTCAATTTCAATTTAAGTAAAATGAAAAGTTCAGTTCCTCAATAGCACTAGCCACATTTCACGTGCTCGACAGCCACCTGGCTAATGGCTGCTTTATTGAACAGTACAAATGCAAAGCACTTCCATCCTTGCAGAAAGTCCTATTGGACATTTCTACACCAGATAGTCATTTTTCCTTACTACCCCAGGTACTCTGTGCAAAGTGGTGAAAAGGGAGGGGGCACTGGCTTAAGCGTACAGGTGGGAAACAATTTGAATAGCTAGATGGACAGGTAATTAGATAAATAAACGAAGGGACAGCTGAGTGGAGAGAAAGATGAAAAATCAGCTGGGTAGATTTCCTATTACTATAGACTAAGACTGAATTGACTCTTGGGGTTGCCATGTTAGTGTTGGCTTCTAAAGAGCTTGCAACTGAGAATATTATTTGTTCTACCACTTCCTCTTTTTCTCTCCTAAGCTTAAGGAGGTTGGAGTGTATATAACTCCGAGATAGAAAACAGATGCATAAAATTTAGGCGACACTTCATGTCATCTAGCCCCAGTGTGGTCAACCGAGGCTACACATGGGAATCACTGGGGGTGCGATAAGAATCACTGAGCCCTGGGTCCCACCTCCAGTGATTCTGGTGTAATTGTTCAGGGGCACAGCCCAGCATTGGGATTCCTCTGGTGGTTCCCATGTGCAGCCAAGGCTGAAAACCATTGCTCTAGTCAACGTTCCTCTCCAACTTGACATGACCCACAGCAGGCTTATTTCCCCCCAGCCTTCTTCATCGCAGCTGATGGAAACTCCATCCTTCCAGTTGCTTAGGTCAAAACTCTTGGAGTCATCCTTGACTCTTTCTCACTTACATCCTATTTGCCAACAAATCCTGTGGTGTTACCATGTGCTTTTATACAGAATCCATCGACTTCCTGCCCTTTCTATTCCTACCACCACATCCAATCCAGTGTCATATCTTGCCTGGATTATCATGACAGCCTCCTCACTGGTCCCTTGTTTCTAACTTTGATTCCAGAGTCTATTCTCCACGTGGCAGCCAGAAACAATCCTTATACAAATATAAGTTGGATCATGTTACTCCTTTCATGGAAACTCTCCAACGGTCCCCACCTCATTCAGAGAAGAACCAGTTCTTTAATGGCTGCATGACTACACTGAACCGCATCCCTAGCCCATATCTCCCTGACACCTTTCCCTAATATTCACCCCTCTTCTGGCCACACTCTCCTGAGAACATATCCCGGCATTCTCCCATCTCAGGACATTTGTACTTGCTGTTTCTCTGCCTGGAACTCTCATCCCTTAGACACCAGTTCCACCCATTCCCTCACTCCCTTCAAGTCTTTCCTTACATGTCACCTCAATGGGCACCTTATTGAGCCCTCCAATTGAAAATTGCACCTCTCCCTACTCCCTTTCCACATCTCCTCCTTTATCTTTCTCCATGACCATCTGACACACTGTAGTTCTTATTTATCTGCTTCCCCAACAAGAAAATCAGCTCAGGAAGTCAGGAAGTTTGGTCTGTTCTGTTTATTGACATGCCTGTGTTTCTGGGCCAATGCCTGGCCTGTCATAGGATCTAATTAAGTAATTGTCAAATGAATAACAGAAGAACCCCATGAGGCAGTAACTCTTTTAATCATCATGTTATACATGAGGATTCTGAGGCACAGAAAGGTTAAGCTATTTGCTCTAGGTCACACAGTCATTTCTTCAGACCCAGAAATTAAGTTATTATCTTACACTAAGGAGGACCAGAGATACATAAGAAAGAAAATCTTATGGCTACAATTCCCTAGCCCCAGATACCCATGAAGCCAAATGTATTTGGAGCTGTGCGCACAGGAGCTTATAGCAACACCATGTGGGCCTGCAGGAATGGTCACCACTGGGAGTCACCTGTGGGCAGGGCTCTTCCAGACAGGCAGGCAAATTCAGCGTGGAAAGCAGTGATTCACACCTGCTGTCTTCTCTATACCATGCCGCGTTTCCCCGAAAGTAAGACCCAGCTGGACCATCAGCTCTAATGTGTCTTTTGGAGCAAAAATTAATATAAGACCTGGTCTTATTTTACTATAAGACCGGGTATAATATAACATAACATCATAACATAACATAACATAACATAACATAACATAACATAACATAACATAACATAACATAACACCGGGTCTTATATTAATTTTTGCTCCAAAAGATGCATTAGAACTGATGGTCCAGCCAGGCTTATTTTCAAGGAAACACGGTATTTAATGGATGGCTGATTCCCTCAAAGAGGCTAAGCACTTAATTAAACACATACACACACACACACACACACACATATGCACGCACACACACACACAGCAGATTAATGACTTCACTAAACTAGGATATCATTCAGCATGTGGTCAAATATTGAACACGCCTGACTTTAACCAAACTCCTGCTACAGTCAAGGGTTAGCACTCTTCGTTATTAGGCATACCAGTTTCCCACTTTAGCAAAATTTTAGAATAAAATGAATTTTAACTTAATAGCATCATGTTTCACCTATCTGATAAGAGCTTGTTGACATTTCTTTCTAAAAAATTCAGACAAGTCTGAGAAAGACGGCAAACGATGAACTCTGAGTATATCTGGCTTTGGCTGCCACGGATGGATTCCATACCGTGCCCTGGTTATTAGTGGGAGTCAAGACTCCCGTGCAGAATCAATGTCTACAGTGAGGAAATGGTGCTAAGCTGACAGGTGTCCGCGGTCACACCAAAGGTCTCCCAGCTAGTGGGCTGATGCCGGCAGGCAGGTGAGGCGCCGGGAAGTGCCTACGTTTCTTTGTCAGGAACCCCTGGCTTCAAGTCCCAGCTTAGCCATTTGCTTGCTATGTGATCATAAATTATGGAATTGCTCTGAGCTCAGTTTTTTTTTAAGCCATAAAATCAGAATAAAAGTGCCTACCTCATATTGCTATTGTCATAAGTAAATCATATTAAATAAGTAAAGTTTCTAGAAAGGAATATCAGCTAGATATCAATTAAAAATGATATTAATTTTCTCATCTCCTAAAGACCAAAGGTACTCAGTATGGATCAAATAATGCACGATATGGTCAAAAAGTGTCTTTGTATGATGTTTTTTCCCCCTTATTATAAACAACCATCTGGGAAGGGAATCATATTGGAAGAAAATGATCTCTGAGTTCAGGAAGTTTACAACCTTAAAAATGATAACCCACGTCCCTGCCACAGCTATTTTCATTATTTGCCCATTGCCTTTTATATGTACGTATGGTTTCATGTTGTTGCAATCTTAGTTTACACACTGTATGTTCTCTCCATTTTTCACTAACATTTGTCTGTGATTCTACCTGGTCTCCAAAACTGGTTTCAATGACCACATAATAATCTATTGTGGAAATGGACTACAATTTATTCAGAATATCCTACATATGTCAAAGATTTGGACGGTCCCCATTTCTTTGTCTCTTTCTGTTATGAAAATGATGCCACAGCAAACACCTTTGTGCACACACTGGGTTACTGTTCGGTTAACTGTTTCCCCTTAGGGTAAATTTCTAGGAGTAGAACTACTGAATCAAAGCCCTATGCATCTTGATGGTTCTCATTACACACAAAATTTCTAAAATGTGTTGAACCAAGTTACGTTGCATCAGCTGCGACACAGGGTTCCAGGTTCTCTGTAGCAACCTTACCAGCACTGAATGTCATCATTAAAATAAATTCTTTTTTTATAATTAAAATGGCATTCTAAACTAAATATATTTTCTAAAAAAGGACCTCCCATTCTAGATGCTTATTCTCAATTCAGCTTTGCAAAATTCATTCAAATTAGAAGTTGGTGAATATAAAACTATGCTTGTTAACATGGAGAGGTATTCATGAACTATTACACAGTAAAAAGGGAGGTTGTGTATATATTTAGTTGGACCAGGATTTGGGGGAGGAGCCTCCTTGCCTTCCGACTCCAAGAATTGTGAGAAAAGAGACAATGGTCATGGAAGGAAGCCATCACACCTATGGGTCCCGATCTCCCCTATTCAGGCTTTAACCAGAGTTGGGGGGTGTGCAGGGCTGTTTGATAAATTGGGGGGAACCTCAAGGGGATGTCTGTCTGAAAGGCACCGCTTTACCACATGGGCTGACCAGTGTCGTTAAGGAGGTGGTCAGGCAGAAAAAAACATCTAGTTTGCTCTCCTGAGAGGCCCTGGATTGTGCCAGGCACGGGCATGGAGGCATAGCGCAGCATATCTGCTGGGTACCTGCTGGTTCGGGAGAAGGGGCACATCCTGAGCCAGGAAGCTGATTGAGATGTGGCGGTGACAGAGAGGGGTCTCCATTCCAGCCAGAGCTGGGGCAACACTGTCACCTGGGAGTGGTCACTATGCCCAGGGAAGACAGAATGGATCAGGACGCCGTTAGCTACAAACCACTGCAATAGTTGCCAGCAGAAGGCTCAGGGTTGGGACTAGTTTGCCCCATCTCAGCAGACCGAGGACCAACAGGAGGCCGGGGTGCCCCCCTCCGCACTGTGCCCATGCCTCAGGCATGCTGGCCCCACCCTCATTTCCACTGTCATCTTAGAAAGGACCAATGAGAGGAGAAAAGAAACTGGAATTATATAACCTGGCAACGTAAAAAGAATGAGTAAAACCTAAAGTTGTTGTTTATGTGAAAGGATCAGGCTAAGTTTGAAACACTTTGGACTCGAAGTGGTTTGGACGCATTAGAGCTGATTATCTGGCTAGGTCTTATTTTCGGGGAAACACGGTAAACAGTAAAACATAAAATGCTAAATGCCTTAAAAGTTACAGTAATAATAATTATTATTATAATATTAGTATAATATTATTGCAGTGATTCCCTCCAATTAGTCTAGTGCACCCCTGGCTCCATACATAGTTATTGCAACATTAGTGACTATATTCTCTATTCTGGACTTTACATCCCTGTGACTATTTTGTAACTGTCAATTTTTACTCTTAATCCCTTCACTCTTTTCACCCAGCTCCCCAAAGCCCCTCCCCTCTGGCAACCATCAGTTTGTTCTCTGTATCTGTGAGTCTGTTTCTGTTTCATTTGTTCATTTATTTTGCCATTTAGATTCCCCATGTAAGTGAGATCATATGGTATTTGTCTTTTTCAGTCTGACATACATACTTCACTTAGCATAAAATCCTCTAGTTTCATCTATGTTGTTGCAAACGGTAAGATTTCATTCTTTTTAATAGCCGAGTAATATTCCATTGTGTATATGCACCACATCTTCTTTTTCCAATTGCTTCCATATCTTGGCTATTGTAAATAGTGCTGCAATGAACATAGGGGTGCATATATCTTTTCGAATTAGTGTTTTGGATTTATTTGGATAAATACCCAGGAGTAGAATTGCTGGGTCATAAGGTAGTTCTATTTTAAATTTTTTGAGGAACCTCCACACTGTTTCCCACAGTGGCTGCACCAATTTGCAATCCTCCCAACAGTGAACAAGTGTTCCCTTTTCTCTGCATCCTCATTTGCACTTGTTGTTTGTTATTTTATTGATGACGGCCATTCTGACAGGTGTGAGATGGTATCTCATTGTGGTCTTTATTTTCATTTCTCCGATGATTAATAGCGGTGAGCATCTTTCCATATGTCTATTGGCCATGTGTACGTCCTCTTTGGAGAAATGTCTATTCAGATCCTCTGCCCATTTTTCAATTGGATTGTTTTGTTTTTTTGGTGTTGAGTTGTATGAGCTCTTTAGAAATTTTGGATATTAACCCCTTATCAGAGGTATATGATTGGCGAATATCTTCTACCATTCAGTAGGCTGTCTTTTCACTTTGTTTATGGTTTCCTTCACTGTGCAAACACTTTTTAGTTTGATCTAGTGCCATTTTTTTTTTTCTCTTTTGTTTCCCTTGCCAGAGGAGGTAGATCAGAAAAAATACTACCTAGAACAACGTCACAGAGTTTACTGCCTATATTCTCTTTTAGGAGCTTTATGGTTTCAGGTCTTATATTTAGGTCTTTAATCCATTTTGAGTTTATTCTTGTATATGGTGAGAACGTGGTCCAGTTTCTTTCTTTTTTTCTTTTTTTTTGCATTTACCTGTCAAGTTTTCCCAGCACCACTTATTTAATAGACTGTCTTTACCCCACTGTATGTTCTTGCCTCCTTTGTCATAGATTAAATGACCATATTGACTGTACTGACTTTCAAAACTTCTTATCTTTCATTTCTGACTCCTCCCCCATAGCAGCTCTGATGTAGACCCTTTTGAAATACAAGCTGAAGAACCTTGAAATGTATAGGCTGTTTATCACCTGTGGTTTTTTTGGGTACATGAATAAATCAAGCAGGATTCACAAAGAGTGGGCATGCCTGATGGTGCGGTTGTGTTTTCTTCTGCTGTCACAGAGACAAGAACATGGCAACCCCAATAGACAGGCCCGAGACTGCAGAGGGAGTCCTCTGGACCACACCCTACGAGTACGAGTCTACGATGCTGTGTGAAAAAGTCAACATCCAGCTGCTGGGCACCCAGCTGCTGCCGCCGCTGTATGCCCTGGTGTTTGCAGTTGGTCTCCTGGGCAACGTGCTGGTGGTGGTGATTCTCACGAAATACAGGCGCCTTCGCATTATGACCAACATCTACCTGCTCAACTTGGCCATTTCTGACTTGCTGTTTCTATTCACCCTGCCCTTCTGGATTCACTATGTCAAGTGGAATGAGTGGGTTTTTGGCCATCGCATGTGTAAGTTGCTCTCCGGGTTGTATTACATGGGCTTGTACGGGGAGATCTTTTTCATCATCCTGCTGACGATAGACCGATATCTGGCCATCGTCCACGCTGTGTTTGCCCTGCGGGCCCGGACCGTCACTTTTGGTATCATAAGCAGTGTTCTCACCTGGGCCCTGGCAGGGCTGGCAGCCCTCCCTGAATTTATCTTCCATGAGTTCCAACAGGAGTCTGGACAGAGTTTCTGCAGTTCACTTTACCCGGAGGACGAAGAGGACACCTGGAAGCGTTTTCACGCTGTGAGGATGAATGTCTTGGGTCTCACTCTGCCTCTGCTCATTATGGCCGTCTGCTACGCCGGAATCATTAAAACCCTCATCAGATGCCCCAGTAGGAAAAAGTATAAGGCCATCCGGCTCATTTTTATCATCATGGTGGTCTTTTTCATTTTCTGGGGACCTTACAACCTGGCTCTCCTTCTCTCCGCTTATCAAACGGTCTTCTTTGAGACCGACTGTGAACGGAGCAAACAGCTGGATGTGGCCATGCTGGTGACAGAGGTGATCGCCTACACGCACTGCTGCGTCAACCCTGTGATCTACGCCTTTGTCGGAGAGAGGTTCCGGGAGCACCTCCACCACTTTTTCCACAGGCACATGCTCCTGCCCCTGGGCAAATACATTCCATTCCTTCCTAGCGAGAAACTGGAAAGAGCCAACTCTGTATCCCGATCAACAGGGGAGCAGGAACTCTCAGCTGTATTTTAGGTTACGTGCAGAAAATTCCCTAAAGAAATGCATGGGGCCGATGAAGCAGATGCATTATACCAATTACCTTGACCTCTGCCCCGTTCTTTGAACTTCCAGTGCTACACTGAAGCTCTTGAAGATCTCAGAATATATACGTGATGGTGGCAGTATATCTATGCAGCCCAAAGCCTTTACCAGAGGGCAACAGCTGGGCAGTTTACTTATCGTCAACCCGAAAAAGCAGAGCTTTGCTTGATTCTCTGAAGAGTTACTTACATTTTAATGCACCTGACTGTTAGTTCCTATGTGCAGCTACAAACAGGTAAAAGTTTTTGTATTTTAAATCTTCACTTCAGCCAGCTATTGACATAAATGGAACATTTCACAAAGTACAATAAATCAATTACATTACTTCTTAATGTGCCTAGCTCTTTCCTTATTTGATGAAAAGGCTCTTTAAAAAATAAAAAGTTTATGGCTATGTACTCTCAAGCAACATAATGGCATGTCACACCTGTTCTGAATATTCTTAACAGTGAATTGATTTCCTGTTCACATGGAATACCGTATTTCCCATGAGTGACTGAATAGAAGAAGAGCAATTTGGTCTTTTCAGTAGACTAATGAAGGCCCTGCTCATAGAAACTTCTTAGCCCTGAATTGTGGAGACACTGTCCTCTACACACCAGTGTCGCTGTTTATCCAACAGCTGTGTGGGAGGTGATACAGACAGGAGGCACAAACATTGCTTTTGGTTAAGTGAAGGATGAAAAAAAAAAGTATGAGACAAACACAACCCTTGCCTCCGAGAAAGCTTCCATCTAGTTGGGGTTGTAAGACAGAAACAAAAAACTCCATTGCAAAGAGGAACACACTCAATGCTACGTCTGGGCCAGGAAGGGAGAGACTATATCCAGTTGGGACCTGAGGAAGACTTCACGGAGGAGGTGGCTTTTGAGCAGATCTATGAAGAAGGAACAGGATGGGAAAGGGAGAGGATTTGGAGAGGCACCTTAAGCCAACAAAATGCCCAATACAAACGTGGCAGGGAAGGGCACGAACATGCGTGGATGGTGGGGTGGGTTGGGGTGGACCATGACTTTCAGGCAAAGCATCTCAGGCTTTGTTGGGAAGGCAAGAGGAGCTAGTGAAGCATTTCAAGCAGGGGAGCAAAATAATCAAGATGGTGCCTTAGGAAGATAAATATGGTAACACATAGAGGATGGAGTGGAGATCCCAGCACCACACAGGGAGGTAAGTTAGGAGACAAGTGCAAGTGTGAAGACAAGGAATGATCAACAGCTGGTAAAAGAGGTGCCAGGGGCACCAAGAGAAGAATTTGGCTGAGACAGTGTAAAGCGTCAAAGCACCAGGAGCTATATAGGGAACTAAAAAAAATCAAAGGGCAAAACAAGGTGTATCATATGTTTAAAAAAAAAAAAAGATATACACACACAAGCCTTTTCATGGTGCTTACCGTGTTTCCCCAAAAATAAGCCCTAATATGATTTTTCAGAATGACATCCCCTGAATGTAAGCCCTAATGTGTCTTTGGAGCAAAAATTAATATAAGACCTGGTCTTATTTTTGGGAAACATGGTATATGCACCGACCATCTCTTAAAGGATGCAAAAGAAAGCAGCAACAATTGTCTTTAAGGAGGGATATGAATAGAGAAAAAAAGAAGGGGGGTGACCTTTCCCTGAATACCCTTCTGTGCCTTTTGGATTGGGAGCATGTTATCTATTCAAAAAATAAGCAAAACTTTAGAATTATATAAAAAAATAAAAGACTAGTTTTCTATTCTGATGTGGTAGCCTTCCTACCAGCCATAAGAACATTACAAGCACTCTGCCATGAATCAACCCTACTGCTTGCTTAAATCATCTCTTGTAGCCAAATAGACTCCGATTCTTGGTAAATTTGTAGGAGCTGGATGCTCAAAGTCTACAAAGTAGATTTTAAAAGGGGGGGGGCAGTGTGGTGGGTGATTATACATCACCTCCCATTGGCTGTGAGACCAAGTACGTTTTCCTTTGTTCACTAAGGTGTACCCAAGTTTCACATGTTCATTCATTCATCTGGTCACTTATCATTCATTCAGTAAACATTTGCTGAGCACCTACCATGTTCTCAGCTAAGTCTCAGACAAACAAAATTACCATGTTTCCCCCAAAATAAGACCTAGCCGGACCATCAGCTCTAATGCATCTTTTGGAGCAAAAATTAATATAAGACCCGGTCTTATTTCACTATAATGTAAGACCGGGTCTAATATAATATAATATAATATAATATAATATAATATAATATAATATAATATAATACTGGCTCTTATATTAATTTTTGCTCCAAAAGACACATTAGAGCTGATGGTCCAGCTAAGTCTTATTTTCAGGGCAACAGGGGCACACCGTGGGCCTTGCCCTCGGGGAACTTACCATCAGAGTGAGTTGGACACTGATCTTGCCCTCTACTGCCAGTTCAAATCATGTCTAAAAAAATAAAAATAAATTGCCAATGCCTAAATTCAACCCAAATGAGAGAAACTTCAACTTTAAGGCTAGAACACATTCCACTTCCCAAACATTCCATTTCCCAATCAAATGCCTGGAGAAGGGATATGCATGCCCTTGGCCATCCTGTCCATCCAGCCTCAACTGCTGGGGAGCGGCCTTAACTTCCCTCACCTCCACACCTGTCTGAACGCTCTTAACTCAATCCAACCCTACATGGACAGGATGTGAACTTGAGAACATTAAACCACACATCATGAATCTCGATTTGGCTAAGAAACTCTGAAGTGCTTTTGCTTTCTTCCCTTTTTTGTGGTTCAGCCAAAATGTAAATAAAGCAATTATTTAAACCCTTAACTATACATCTCTGGTTCTCTCTTGAGTGGTGAAGTAGTGTCTGTCCTTAGGTAACCACAGTGCAGGATATAGGGGCTTGTTCCTACTCCCTGATTCCTGAAAGCTTTGAGGGCCTTCGTGACGCACACAGTACTGCCCATCACCAAGCCATGAATTCAGGGAGCTCTGTGTTGCTCTCCAGTTCAGCACTATGTGCGATGGTAGAAATGGTCCATACCTGCATTGTCCAGTATGCTCACCACCAGATTGTGCAGCTATGAGCACGTGGAATGTGCCTAGTGTGACTGAGGAACTGCATTGGAAATTTCTGTTGAATTTTCATTTAAATAGCCGCACGAGACTAGTGGCTACTACATGTGGTTAGTGGTGCAGCACCAGCCTCTTTGAACTTGCCGCTTTATGTCTGCTCTACCTATGCCACAAGCTTCCTGTAGTCGGCCAGCACACGACACGAACACTGTGTGGCAGACTAAGGAAACTGCCAGGGATGCAAAGAGGAACGAGACCCATTTCTAGAAAACTCACTCACTGTTCAGGGGAGGAGACACGCTTGGCTCAAATGGCTATGATGAAATGTGTTGGGTGCCCAACAGACCCTGCTGCAGGAAACAGAATGGAGCAGAAAGGACACAGAGAAAGTGATATTCTGCTTAGCTTTGTTTCCCCCAAGAGCAGTGCCTGAGCAAGCATTTGAGAGCAAAGAGTT